>NC_137656.1:13116073-13426073 GCF_963422515.1 Blennius ocellaris
GAGGTGCCGCTATCTGGGCTGAACGAGCCCCTTCTTGTCGGAATCACACTCAAGACAACAGTGCCACACCATGCCGACAGTGGTGGAAGGCAGCAAAGACGCATGGACATATAGACTAAGCCTCTCTCACTCTCTCTCTCTCTCTCTCCCTCCATCTCCCTCTCTCCCTGTATCTCTCTCTCTCTCGACACTGCAGTAGCTTTTGGATCAGGGTTGTAATGCCATTGTGCTTCAGGAATATCTATAAGTGGAAAATTTGCTGCCTTCCTGGATAATCCTTGTGCCATGCAGGGCAAACATCACGCCATCCCGAACCACCTGTTTTGCGCACATCCTGTGCCCACACACACGGCACTATTTGTGGACGGCACTCTGCTTCCTTTTATAGATTGTGTAAAATAAAAAACCCACTTTACAAAAAAAAAAAAAATGTTACCTTAGAAACCCTAGTCTTTACGTCTGTACGCGTTACATCAATATCATACAACTTACATGCAAACTTAATTCTAAACCTTGTCTTATCTGGTGACGGATTGCTACTCTCACAGATGACATGCTCATAAGTAAATTGGCGGAAATTCAGCGGGAAATCCATTGAAATGCCCCACGGCATCTCAAACCTGAATGCCTGAGACTGCATTGGGTATAAAGCCCACTTAATACCACAGTGCGTCAAATAAATTGCCAGCAGTGCTGTGATTTAAGCCGCGGGGCGCACACCACCAGCACCACCGCTGAAACCTGCCGTCTGTTTCCTGAGAGACGCACACAGAAGCTTCGCTGCGTTCGCGAATTACAGGAGGGAGACACACACAAAAAATAAGCCAAGTTAACTTACCGATATGGATGATTGAATCCGAGAGCGCAGACTTCCACTCCTGGCTCCAAAAGACGGCCATCAGCAACACAGCCGTGATAACTTGCATTATGTCCAGAGATATCCCCCTCCCTCAAAAAAAAAAAAAAAAAAGAAGCAGAAAACTAGCGCTCTCTAAGTGAGAGCGAACAGAGTTAAAATCCCGAGATCCGAAGGTTTCTTTTTAGTCCATCTGTAGGGTGATCGTGGAATTGAATTGTGATCTCTGCCTTGGTGTCTTTTCTCATCTAGTTGGAGTGCAATGCGTGTGTGTAAAAACGAAAACGAGGCAGAGATTCCCGGGTCGTCACAGACTGGTACCCTGTTGAAATTCCTCCCGACGTTAAATCATATTCTGAGCGAGGGGAGAGACGCTGAGCCGCAGAGAAAACAAACCGCATCCAAACGCCGACGCGTTAACGCGGGATGAGGGGGCTGGAGTACGTGGCCGCTCATAAAAAGAAATAAAAATCTGGATCCATTCATTCGGTAACGAACAAAGGGGAAAGAAAACCGTGTTATCTTGAAAAGCAGGTCCTGTTATAATGACACGAGATCCCCAAGCCTCATTGAGACCTGGCGACGCAGTTTCCCCCCCCTGCACCAATCACCAAACCACGAGCAGCACCAGCAGCAGGAGCAGCCTCAGCGGACCAAGCCGACGGCCAAAACTTCCATTCCTCCCAGGGGCTTTTTATTTCTCCGTCACTTTGCCACTGTTTGAATATCACCAACGCCAGAGCACGCAGCAGGCGGAACCTGCAGCGACTTTTGCCGGAGAGGAAGGAAACACCAAACGATGAAAAGCCTTGTCACATGGCATTACCACGGAGAGGTAGCATATTCCGAAATTGTCAGTAAGCTTCCCGTAAAGGATGAGAGAAAAAGAGACATGGATGGAGAGAGCTCGGGGAGAAAGGGATCTCCGGTGCCAGTCCAGCTGTCTGCGTCAGGGAGGGAAAAATGTAGGCTCGGCTATGTGGAGGAAAAATTAAACGAGGGTGCGCGCAACGACACCCCAGCCCCCAGCACGCACGGTGGCTGGTGAAGAAGAGGTGTGCTGCGTTCGTGTGTGTGTGTGTGGGGGGGGGGGGGGGAGAGAGAGAGAGAGAGAGAGAGAGAGAGAGGGAGAGGGAGAGAGAGAGAGAGAGAGAGAGAGGGAGAGAGAGAGAGAGAGCAACTGTGTGCAGAAGCTGTTGCCAGCCAAGGCGCGCATCTACTGTCTGGAATTACCTTGGTGAAAGACAGATGAAATGTGAACATCAGTGAGGGCGGAGGATGCAGAGGAGTCTAACAGAGAGACAGACTGATGGGGTGGGGGGGGGGGGGGGGGGGGGGGGGGGGGGGGGGGATGTGCCAACCTGAGCTCGATCATGGGCACTTCACGCAGCCATTAACCTGCTGTCTCCCTCCCATTCTACAACACTGGTGATGGGAGTGCAGGGTCATAATTACTTGTGAGGTATGAGGTTATGTGGGTAGTCATACTTGACACTGATTTATTTTTGTACAATTACAACTTCTATTCATTGCTGTGATGTGGTTTGTGTTGATCGCTCAATCATTCCCCATCTACTATTTTGACATCAAATGTTGCCACTTTCATCTGTTTGCTCTTTCAGTCTCAGGTCCAGAGTGGCCCCATTTTCTTTTCTTTTCTTTTTTTTTTAACCACTGCCACCCTAACTTCATGTCAGTCCATTCTCTCATCCTCCCTCACCACCAGCAATTCATCCATCCTGTCCTCCTTGAAGGGCTTGGGTCCCCAGGGTTCTTAATCTGCCCCAGACCTTGGATTAGGGATTAGAAGGGCAGGAAGCCTAAGGCCACCATTGGACTCACTGTTTTGTACGCATTCAAGGAAAAAGAGATTAAACTGACAGTGATACTGATGGTGTCAAAGCAGCTCACGTGTCTCTTTTGTCCAATGCAATTGATTTCTTAAAGGTTTATATGAGCACTCACACTGAAGAGGCATGCAGGGGTTTTTTTCTGCAAGTGAAAATGCACAGAAAAGAAAAAACGATTAAAAAGTTGTGTTAACAGTGATAAAAACACAAGACCACAATCATGTAAGACTCAGTATCCTGTCAGATATTGGAACTCTTCAAAGAGATGGCTCAACTCTGCTACATTTAGAGACATTTAGTGTCATGAAATCTGTAAAAAAGTGGATTCTCGTTTGTTGTGAACTAACAAATAAATTGAAAGCTTCAGTTTCAGTCTCAAATGTACCACTGCTGTGCAAAGGGGAAAAATAACCTGCAACCTTGAACAGTGATTGCATCCTTGTGCAAGATTGTTCAGTGTTTTGTGTCGGGTGGAAAATATTCTCAATTTCTAAGGAGTGAAAACTTGCTGCAGATGGGCAGTGGACACTCAGACCTACATATCTGTCCTGACTGTTGGCCGTTGATTGATCCCTTAATGTAATTCCTCCTTCGGGTGTCGTGGAAAACGAGGACAGCGTGCAGATGATGATGAGCAGGAGTGTGATGTGAAACCCAGGAGCAAACAAGCACAGCAGCATGTTGTACCTGGCAGTAATAAACAAGTTCACACTGAACAGCCACAACATTATGGCCACCTGCCAAGTTTTGTGGAGGTCTATTTCACAGCCAAAACAGCCCTAATCGGTCAAGGCACAGACTCTAAAAGATGCTGAAGGTGTGCTGTTGTATCTTGTCACCAAGACTTCAGGAGCAGATCCTTCAAGTCCATGGAATTGTGTGGAAGGACCCACATGAAATTGTGTTCATCAATGACTTTTGATTACCAATGATACTGTTTCACATTTATTACTTGTAAATTATATTTGGTAGATACCAACTGATACATTATAGGGAACACTGTAGATGAACAATAGTTTGAGAGACAGTTTAAACCAGCTATGATGGTGAGCCTTTATCAAGCTTGATCAAATTTCTACACCCTTTTCAACTACTCATAACACCATAACAACGGGGGCAACGTTAACTTGCTGCCAGGTATACTTCACTCACGAACAGGTGCCACGATGAAGAGATAATCTGTTATCATAATCCTGTCAGTGGTCACAATGCTCTGGCAGAGTGATGTGTAGTGTCAGTATTGTAGGCTGTTGATTTTAATAATTTTAAAATAAATAACGATATAATGTCACTGTGAAAGACAGAACTAAAAATTCAACTTTTTTGATGGAGTATAAAGTAAAAAGGTGAAATTTAAATGGACCATTCTTCAGGGAAATATCATTGTTTATTTGTCTATTCATCCCATGTGGGGTGCCAATCCCAACATATTATGTGGTTATGCACAGAGCTGGTACAAGGAAGCTGATTGGGAGTCAGAGTAACTGGAGAAAACCCACACTGGCAAAAAAAAAACCATGTAAATTCTGACAAAAATGCACTACGGTTGAAAAAGTATCAAACCGGGAATCATCTTTCAGTTAGTTATCAGTTTTAATCCCTATGCCATCATACCAATTTTACCACAGCAAAAATGTCACACCCTTTCATTTAATACTTTTAAGAAGTTTCTGTGACAAATTTCATAACTTTGAAACTCCTTTGGTAAATCTGAACAACGTTTAGAAACCTGGGTTTGGACAGTTTATTCCATTTCTTATGACGGATTCAGTCAAGCTGTGACAGATTGTTTAACAATCTGCCATGTCTGCACAGACATTGTAGAAGATTTGATCCGCTGATTGCCATGTATTGACCCAAAATAGGGATTTGTTCAAAAGAAATTGTTGTGTTGTCTTGACTTTGTGGTTTTGGTAACTGTCGTTCTGAAAACACTATGATGCCATCGCCGTGACTTACAATAAAGAATGTTTTGTGCGTGATGAGCTATGCCTGTTGTTCAAACAGAAACATTCTGTGAGTTATACACAATAGCTTTGTTTTTGTTTCAAAAGATGAGTGAATGTTTTTCTTCATTCTCCGTTAAGTCCTTGAAATGTTCGTTATAATTTCCATAGTCTGTCATGTTTATTACACAGAAATAGCTCAGTTTTGCAGTTATGGCCTGAGTGATAACCTGCTGCTGAGACCTTTATCCTTTCTTTTTTTTTTTAAAGTCATCCTTTTTCTGAAGCTGGCATGACTTAAGTTCTGGCTCCTCACCTCGACTTGACTGTCATTGTTTGTTGGTTACTTGCTTTGACAGAATGCCTGAATGTGTGGATAACACCAGGAGATTCAAATGTTTCCTGTTATACCATTTTGGAGGTCAATGTGCTCCTGAGAACACACTAAGCTTTAGAAAATATTTGCTGTATTCTTCCCTTGATATGTGTCTCTCAACACATTAATTTTGCAGATTTGCACACAGTGCCATTGACTTGTGTTTTTGTCAGGTGGTTGTAAGACCTTCATGTCCATATACTGTATATCATATATATTGGTCCAAAGACAAATTTTGTTGATCTCTATCTGCAATGAAATGTCATTCACAATACATTTTTCAATATATAATGAATGTATTTTTCAAATCAACGTGTTAGTAAAGCAAACGATGTATGTAGCTATAAAGAGTGTTAAAAAATTTAGTTATTTGAACTAAATAACACAAACACTTAATTCCATCACATAGTATGTAGTGTAGTATGTTTTGATGTGTGGTGGACAACCCCAAATATTCCAGAGTCAAGTGAAATGGGACTCTGATCACCACAGAGGAAGGTAATACCCCAAGATTGCCCAACACTATAAGAATCAATACAGACAAGGAAGAAAAGGGAAAAGAAGATACTTCCCAGTTCCTCCTCTGCAAAATAACATGTCAGATCATACATTTTGCACTGTTCCCAGACTCTTCCTGGGACCGGAGTTTGATAGTGAAACAATGTCATGCTCCATCCAAATTATTCTTAGTATTTAGTTTTACTCCCAATAAATTAATGACATTTTAAAAACACTGGCAAATCCCCATGCATAAGTGGCTTACTATTTAAACTTGATAATTAAGTTATATGGTTGTCCAGCAGTCATGTACTGTGCTTGAGGAACTACTTAAACCTGCAATGATTACAACTGCTCGCAGTCTTTTGCCGCTGCTCGTTCATGAGCATATTTGTTAATTTCTTAATACAAACTGTAAATGTGCTCAGTCAACAGAAAATAATGGTGCACATGTGGTTCATCCATCACTGTCGAAGGCAGAGGAAACATGAGCCACTGAGGCAGAACTCCCACATGCAGAAACCCCAACACCCAAAATGGCCATTCTGACTCTGTCGGTCATACTTGTTGGCAGACTTATCTGAAAGTGTTGATGACACTTGTGACGCACTGGAACAAATATGAACAACACAGCGTATCATTGCAAACATGAGGTTTATTTTCAAAAGATATAACTAAGGGATCTCCAACCCCGGTTCTGTAGAGCTCCTATCCTGCGTGCTTTAGGTGTCTATCTGCTGCAATGCGCCTACTTACAATGAAGGGCTCCTTATGAAGCTTTATTCAGAAATAATTATCAATAGGTGTATGACGCAGATAGTTTTGTGAAACAAGCAGGACAGGAGCTCTTCAGTTACAAGATGGGATACCTCTGATACAAATGTTACGTGAACTATGCTGTGAAAATAACTCTCAGATCTATGCATATGGGTGTTTTTATTCGCGAAATGACAGAAAAGAGCCCGAAGCTCACTTTTAAATCATTCAGTGAAAACCATTTACCCACACAAATATTGTATCACTGCACACATTTTTCATGCATTCCATAGACATTTTTATGATAAATTGATTCGCCATGCACTATCCAAGTAGTGGATAAAGTATTCAGATGCTTTGTTTAGTAAAGGTGATGAAACACATTTGTATAATAATGACTATGTTAGAAATTAAAAGCCATCCATACAACATTTTGCCAAAAATGTTTTAATTTTAAAAATTAAATCTCAAATTATTACAATTTAGCCATGCTTAAAAAATATACCCCTGCACTGATGGAGCATCTTAATTTTCTGAGTGGACAGAGCTTATAATTCTATTGTTCAAATGAATGTCTTACATTTGGAATGATGTAGCAAATTTAAGGAGCTTAAGTTATATCAGAAAGCCACATGATGGCTGGTTAGCATGGTTGCCTCAGAGTGAGAATGTTGTGGGTTGAAATAAAGTCTGCATCTTCTTGCCAGTATGAGTAACTCATACCTGCCATTGCTTATAGTTAGCTGGGGTTGCGTTCAGGGCCCCACAACCCTGAATAGGATAAAGCAGTACAGAGGATGGAGGATGGAGCTTCAGGGGGCGCCTATTTTAAAATTCTGAATAATTAGTGAGTTCAGGTCTTGATAATAGAAATGAATGGACATCAAGAACTGAATCAATTGAATGAAAAAGAGTCCAAAACAGAATAAAAGTTCAAGTTGGGTTGTAGAGATCAAAAACAAGCATCTCAAGGACTTCGATAAGACAGTATAAGATAATATAGATGCCATGTCAAGCACGCTGCAAAAGTAACTCTTCAATCTGTGCAGTTGACAGTTTAACACGGTCTCTGAGCAAAATTCTTGACCACAAACTTTTCTCAAAGCACTGTGTAGTCGCTGCTCACTGCAACCTGGGTACGGTTTAAATGCAGAAAACAAAGTTCACTGTGCATTTGGATTTATACGTGGCAAAAAAGACATTCATTTAAAAGTGTAACAGTTCAACAGCTGCAGACTGGGTTTGTGAAGTAGAGTTCATCGCCCATAGACTTTGAAAACTCCTGACCTGGAGTCTGAGTCGTTGTATGGGAAACACTGATGCACTGTTTGATTTTTGAAATGCCGAAACAGGAAACATTAGAGATTCTAAGAATTTGTAAACATGAAACAATTGATATTTTAACACGAAAAAGCTGGCTAATAAATCTCATTTGCTGTCAATGCATTTCTGGCATTACCATGATGCGGTATGAAGGTCAAATATAATTCTCAAAAGATACAAGTACCTTACATTTTCTACTCATGAGCATGACTTTATTTACTGGAAAATATTTATGGTGGAATGAGAGGAAAATTTGTAGGAAGTTCTTTGGCTGCCAGGCAATATATAAGGCTTGCTATTGTCACTTGTTTGACTTAAGTTGAGCAGAAAATAGGTTTTGCATGTTACTTTCATTGTTAAACCTATCCCTGCTCATCTTATATATTGAATAAACTATGAACAACCCAAATGACACTTAAAATTGCAAGACAAAGAGCTTGTACACAACCTTTAAGTCAGTCCTTTGTTCCTAAATGATTGTTGCCCTTTATTTGTGCACACTGGTGGAAGAGTCACCTTGGAGGTGTTTGAAGCTGTGTGGATTTTAGAGATTTTATCTGGGTACTATAGAGAATGTACATAAAAGCCTTTTTGATGACCTGACCTTCCAAACCTGAACAAAACAGATATTCATCCTCATAAGGAAAAGCAGACAAAAATGCACTTGTGTCTCGGAGAGACAAAAAATTAAATCGAGTAGTTCTGAGTGTGAGCTTGGTGGCTTATTAGTATGCGTTCCTACTGCTGTCACCATCTCTCAAGGACATTGTCTTACTTGGTGAGGGGTGATGGTAAAAGTAGATCTGAGTCTGTATATTCATGTGGACATGGACGTGTGCACGACTTAATGCCAGGTATTTTTTCCACACTGCATAAGGCGTCTATGCTCTAAGCTATTAAGTATGCAGCTGAAGCCATTAAGTGACAGGGCAGTAAAAGCCCACATTACTGTGTCAGAAGCAAAAACCTGCTATCATGAGCGTGCATCCTCTGAGTGCATCTGTTTGTGTGTGCATGTGTGTTCACTTGTGCGTGCCTCCAAACAAAAGACCAGACAGCAATTATGAAGCCAGAACACCATCAGACACTTTGAAAAGACCCACAACCCACAGAGATGATTTAGTTTCAAATTGACAAAAGGAACAAAGATCAGCACAAGTTGACGTGTGGATTCGTAAACAAAGCTACAATTGTTTTTGTTTTTGTTTTGTTTTTTTAAAACTGACAATGAAAACCAAGGTTGCCTTATGTCACCTTTTTCTTATCTAAACAATGGAATATCATGGCTTGTTTTGGTCAACAGCAGTTGATTACTTTCCTTTTTCTCTCTTCGCGTCACGATGCAAACAATACTTTGTTGTTTGGCACTTCAAAACTAACACAAGGCCTGTGATGATTAATTGTCATACAAATAATTACAAGTAAGTGTTTTTTTGTGTTTTGCCGCTTGTCAGAATTTACAACGTGCTGACAATTTGGCAACTCACACCCTCCAAGTGATCAGGCTCTCTTTTATTACTTAAAAGTGACATGTACTTTCAGCAGTACTGCGACGCTCAAGACAAATCCTTGAAGGTAGTGGAACAAGAATCTTGTCAAAATGCAATAAATGCAATTACTGATGTCTCCTGTCTTGATACAAACAGCTCGTATTACCAATTGTCTATTTTGTACAACTGATTCTCAGCTGATAAAGGGAGCACAGTGAGAAGCCTCAAACTCTAAAAAAACAGCATGAGAATTATCTTTGAGAATGTAATTTTCTGTTGGAGTCATGCACATAAAGTAAAACTATCCAACCTGTCAATTCCCCTGACGAGCACGTTTTTGGTGCTGACCATTGCACCATAATGCTGCTGCCCTGAATAATAAAAAATGAATAAAAAACAACAACAAAAAACACTCCTAACCAATATACAAAACAGTAGTAGTCAGCTCAAATATTCTTTGTATTGGGCTATAATGTCTCAATTTTTGACAGGCCAGCCTATTGCAGAGTATTCTTGGCAACAGTCAGCATTATATGAACAATTATTTGCAATTGTGGTTTGGATTTATAATCCAGACAAAGGAACAAGAATATCCTCAAAAACAGTACCACAAGACTATCTATCATCGCCCCTCCTACAAATGTAATGATTTAAATGAATTACTGCTCTGCTGCTAATGATCGGGGGCCTGTTTTTATTGATTCACATTTTTGGTTTATTTGGTCATATTTTACAAGTGCTTCATCTGTCCACCTACCCATGGTTCTAGTGTGCTAATAGCCGTCTAATGTGGCAGAGAGGGATGTATTTTTGGGTATCACAAGACCCAATGGTATCCAAAGTGCACAAAGGAAACATAACACAAATCTTTCAGTGAGAAAGCGATGCTTATCTGCTGTGAATTTGACTGTGGTATGAGATCACACACACAGACACATGGGGGGGGGGATGGAAGACAGAGGGTCTGGTGGAAAAAGTTTTCGGTCAATGTCCTTCTTCAAACAAGTGGGATTTGGAGATATTCTGAGGGTGACAGGAAGTCGGTGTTGTGCAAAGATTTAAAAAAAAAAAACGTGATCACGGCTTGGACCCCCATGTGCTCTCTGTGTATGTGTGCTTCTATGTGTCTGTTGCATTTCTATATCAGAATGACTGGTTGACATCATGATTTGCCACTACTGCATCAAACTGTAATTAGAAACATATTCACATCTCAATCACATGTCTTGTCTTAAGTGAAGTCCTCCGGAGTGAGCCACAAACTGAAATCCCTTTATCTCTCTTAACCCAGGAGATAAAGAGAAAAGGGTAGGGTGGGGGATACTGCGGTGCAGTGGGATGGTGTGGAGAGTCGGATGCAATGGATACTGACAGGCAGAGATTGAAAGATTGAGAAAACATGAGAAGGACTGAAAGAAATAGGCAGAATCTAGCCTGAGGGGCTTTGGTATTGAACTAGTTCAGGGTGCTAAGAGTAGCTTTTCATACGCAATTCACCAGAACATGTATTTTTCTTCACTCCCTTTCCCATTTTATATATATATATATATATATATATATATATATATATATATATATATATATATATATATATATATATATATATATATATATATATATATATGTGTGTGTGTGTGTGTGTGTCAATCAATTAATACATATTAACTAATTTCATACACAAATTTTCTGTAATGAATTGCGATTAGCCGCATTGGTTTTCTCCTGAAGACTTAAGCTTGTAATGGACATTTATTCAGGAAAAAAAAGAATTACACAGAATTAATGTTGACTCAACACACACACTATATTTCAATTCAAAGACTATTTTATAATGTCCTTTAAGCTTTGCGTGAATTCTGTTTCTCTCCAAGATGCGCAAAAATAATACATTAATAATAAACACCTAACATATGTCTGGGGTTTGCTAGAGTGCAGGTACACCACTTTGAAAATTTCTCGAAACAAAGTTGTGAACTCACTGCATGAACAAAGTAGCAATAATATACGAGAGAGAGAGAGAGAGACAGAGAGCACGTCGCCACATGGGAGCACACACTAGCACATGCACGCAGACACAGTATACACGAGAGCCAGTGACAGAGAGAAAAAGGAGAAATTAATATTATACCTGCAAGTATTTCCTCCAGCTTACTGGTCAGTCAACCAGGCAACCCACTGTATTGCTGCAGAATTACTTCTGTGGTTGTTAAATTCGGCTTTACATAGTAAAACTAATGACTTTCAATTTCTCAATCAGCTGTCAGATAACTTTGTGCCTTAATATTATTCCACTCGGTATTGTGCTGCTCTGTAGTGATGGGGCTATGCCGATAGAGGCTGCACATCCAGCTGCCAGTAAGGGGGTAAAAAAACAAAAAACAGAAGTAAACAAAACTGCATTAATTGCATAAATTGTTTTAATGAGTTAAAGTTTCAAATGAATTAATTAAATGAATGCATTATTTTTGACAGCACTTGACAACCTTTTTCCTTGTCACCATATATTAGATACTATGGTTTTGTTAATGAGATACAGCTTTGGTGATTCCAGTGGTTGGCGCTTTCACATCACAGCAGGAATACACCGTCGATTGCAAGCCAGAGGATTCTACATGTTCTCCCTGTGACTGCAAAGCATTTCCCTGGGTAATCACCCATAGGACAAACACATATTTGTTAGAATGATATTAAAAATGCCATTGGTTTGGCATTTTTAATGCCAAACCAATGGTAGCATTTTAAGGGTATATGCTGCTTTAAAATATCAATTGGAATCAGCTTCAGCTGCTCGTCACCTTTTCTTAAATACAGTAAGTACACAAAATGAATAGATGAACTTTGATCAAACAAAAATGCAATCTATTTTTAACTTGTAAATCATTTTTTGTTGTTCTTGGTTGACAAAAGTACAGTTTTAAACATTTCTCCTTTCATATTTAGTTCACTTTCTTTTTGGTGTGTGGAATTACTACATTACAACTCACTGCATAAAATTTCCACAGGATTTAAATGTATGGATTTTTTTTCCTGATGGATCTTTGTTTAATAAAGCCACACTCTCTGTGAATGAAAACTATGTTTTTCAATCATCCTGTTGCAGGTTTACCTGTTAGGTAACAGATGCCTTTGGGGAGCTGTCCTCCAACGGCAGTGCTGAAAATCCCTGACTCCCACTCAGCCCTGGAGCTGTCCACTATAGTGGTGCTGAAGTTGCACGAAGATTAATCAACGTGCATTGAAAATATCTACAAGGTGGGGAAATGTGGTATTTATTGTAGCATCATATTTCAGTACACTGCATAAAGAACTTTCATCATATTTATTAGCTAACTTAAAACACTTGCACCCCTTGGTGGTTTTGCACATGCTGATTTAATTCCAAATAACACACACTTGTTTTGTTTCAAAAGCTAACTGCACATGTGACACACAGGTCATTCAGCTGTTCAGTTCTACAATGTTTTGTCATCTTACCAATGTATCCATGGTGAAACTGGTTTCTTGCTCATCTCTGATGGAGCATGCGCCGCTTTTATCATGTTTATTTAATGTGCCTTTAATATAGAGTCCTCAGTCTCTGCCAGCATTGCCTTCATGGAAAATGACACTTCATTGTGAATTGTTTATGGGTTTGGTCTAATTTGGGAAAAGGGATTCATGGAGCTGTTAATAGATTGCAACACTGTTATTGCACTGAAACCTGTGCTTTTTTTCTCGCTCAGCCAATAAACTGGTATATTTTGACATTGATTGCCGGCCCCCTTGTTGGTCAGTATTTGGACCTTCTGTAAACCCTTTTATTCTATACAGAAATTGTATATATAAAGTTTCAAATATACAAGTTGCTTTTGTTTACAGATTACACATTTATTTTCTGTTCAGGTGAGAATTTACAGCAGCTCTTGGAAACCTTCATATCTGAATCGAGCATACTCAGAAAGGTGGTTCGATTGAAATGCATTATCACGACATTTAGATAAAACTAAGTTAAAGTTGCTTTTTACATTTCTGTCAACCGCTCCTCTGTTTCTACCTCACCTCAGGTTAAGAGTCTGGGTGTCATCCTTGATAGCTATTCATCTTAAAAACTGTCAGTCCATACTTTTTCTGTATGTTTTTATGACTGCTAATGTGTTTTGACTGGTTTTTAACATGTAAGGTAAAATGACCTAGGGTGTTTGAAAATTACTGACAAATAAAATCTATTATTGTTATGAACTGTTTAAAGTAAATAGTTGTGTGTACATTTAATATGCCAATTTATTATCATTATCACCATCATCATTATCATCACATGATGGTTCTAGTGAGGAATATGTTATGTTGTTGCCAAATATCATCACTGGATGTAAAGTGACTAACCACATAGTGAGTGAATACATTTTGCAAATGGTCCCCTGTAGGAATGCAAACACCGGAAAGCATCATCGACGTGCAGTGCCATCATACATATAACCATCTGAATCTGTCAGCACTGCATCACACCAGAAGTCCAGATGCTCTTCAGACTATGCACACTGCCTCAAAGAGGAATAGGACCATTCCAAGTCTGCTTTAGTGTAAGTGATTAGCGTCCATAATGGAAAATGATGAAGTCGGCAATAGGAAGCTGTTGCATGGAAAAAAAAAATACTCCAGTAGCCTTTCACTGAGGGTGGAAATGTAAAACCACATTTAAATCGCATTGAAAACTGTGCTCGCTGAGTGAAGCTAAAATATGGTAATATAGGCCATTAACATGTGATATTTGCGAGATACTTTTATGCTAAGCGGACTACAGTTCCATGAGGGGAAATCTTTAGCATGACTGACCCCAGTGGCAGTGAAACCCTACAAATAACCTACAATCTGACCCTGAATAAAATATCTGCCTGGTGTCGTTATTCTCTTCATTATATAAAGCGCTGAAATGAGTCTCAAATTAATACATCACACAGACATTTCTTCTATTCTGAACAATGAACACACTGACTAAGAGGATCACAAGTAATCAGTCTTCAAACCATATCACTGCAAGGTGTGAGCTAAATGTTTAGTTACTGGAGAGCTTCATGAGAGATAATGGAGCTAATCCAAGCACGGGTACAAATTAAACTTGGTCAAAATGTGGGAGCAAAATTATCCACCGATCTTTATTTTGAAACTACATTTCAGCTTGTCATTGTCCGTTTTGTTGAAAATAGATATACACGATGAATATTAGTTATACAAGTCATTGACGGGGTCCAGAAGGGAATGCACTGATTCATGTTGTCATGTCATTGCGAAAAGGTTCAGGTTTGAATCCAATGCAGAGTCTGTTTGCATGGTTTACATGTGTTGAGACATAGGATTTGATGGCATTTGTTGTTTGTAAAATGACAAATTGCCACCCAAATCAGAGACAGAAAACTTGGCCGTTGTGAGGGGCACAAAAGTGAATCCTCACGACCAAGAGAACACATAAACCACAAATAATCATGAGCCTTAAGACAGCTAATCTAATGAACAAGGTTAAATGTATATGGAGGTGTAACAATGAATTAATACAAATTGTTTATTAACAATGTCAACAATTCATTTCATCATTGATTTATATTTTTTGGGGGGTAGCACTATCACTAGCCAGGCATCTCCCCTTCGTACTACTGACTGAATTAAAGTTTAAAAAAAAAAAAAAGTCCCCCTACAGAGTAAAATAAACATGGTGAAGCCGAGTCGGCGCAGAGGCTGTGTTTTTACAGGAAATGTTTCCACTGTGGGAGCAGTTTACACCTCACAAAACAAGACAATGCTAGACATGCAAGCTTTGTGAAACTGATATGACATGGCAGGGGAGCATCCTATCATTAATGAGGACAAAGAAATCTCAACTGCAGATTATGTCATTAAAATGTGTGAGTAAATGCAGCTTTAGTGTCGAATGCTGCTGCCTATTGGAGAGAATTGATTAATGTGGTAGCCATCTTTGAAGAGGGCCACCTTCAACTGCAACCCATTCACTTACAATGGAGGAAGGTTGTCATATGACACACAATTTCAAAATGGATTTTCAAACAGTGTGGACCACAGAGCATTAATGGAACTGTTGTAAATTATACTACAGCATATACCCATACTATATTTCTTATTCCAAAGAAAGCTGAAAATAATAACATGAAGGCATAGATATCATGTACATCACAACAAGCAGCTGCCAGCCTGAAGGCCCCGTCGGCGTGATCACTGACATGAGACCTCTGCAGGTTGTGGTTTCACTGAGACATTAGGACAAAATTATTTCCCCTTTGTAATTCTAACTAAATATTTGAGTAGCAAGCTGTTGTTGCCTTTTTCTACATTAATCCAAATGTCTTTATGCCAAAAAAATAAGATACAAATACAACTGTATTTTATTTATTTAGTATTGAATTCATTTAAAAATGCAAGAATTCAACCAACAATTGAAATATTCATTGTTCAAATGTATCTTGTGTTCATCAATAAGCATGCATTTGGTGCTTTTTTGATTTTTTTTTTTTTTAAGTGATTTACAATATTTTCAGTAGATGTTTGGTTCAAATGGGCTCATAATGGGCAGCACTCTACTACAACCTGGCAATGTTTTGTAAATTTATGGAAATTGGATCAACGGGTGTCTCAACAAATCAATACCACATATTTATATGGAAAATTGTCCATAAATGATTAAGAGAAGCCTGCTGCTTTGTACTCAACATATTAATGAGAATAATTTAGAATTCTAGAATAAATTGTATCTTATATATTTATAATATATGTTTAGACTTTAGACTTTGTCTTCACCAGAAAACTATCAGCAGCCTTTAGCTACTCCAGAATTCAGCAGCTGTTTTAAAGTGAGTCCATCGGCTCCCCATGCATTTCAGTACTGATTTCAAAATTGTATTATTCGTTTTTAAATGTCTTAATGATCTTGGGCATTCTTATCTTTCTAACTTGCTTTTACAATATGAGCCCTCACGGCCCCCGAGGTCCTCTAACACCAGCCTGTTAAGGGTTACTAGTGTCAGGACCAGGACCTATGGTGAGGCCTCGTTCTGTCACTATGACCCACGTTTGTGGAACAACCTGCCCGGGGGCCTCAGAAACTCTTGGTGTTTTCAAAAGCAGGCTGCAAACCCACTTTTTTTTTTTATTCAGCTTTTAATTAGTTGACTATTTTACTTACTTTTTATTCTACTTCTTTTTTCTAATTTAGTTAACTAAATTCAAAAATTTAGTTACTTAATCTTTTTTTTTTAATTTCATTTATCAATTAATTTATCAGCTCCGATATATTTTTATGAGTCGATTATTCTATTTTTTATTTTTCCTTTCCTTCTGATATAGTGTTAATGTTTATTGATTCATTTTATATGCTCTTATTTACATATTTTACACCAGTGTCTCCTCATGGGGGCGTTCCTAATTGGGAGTTGAGTCTGGTCTGTGCTAAGGCGCCGTTCTGGCAATGGTGGTGGGAGGTCTGAACTGTGTTTCACTGACCCTATTGTGGGCTCCTGACTGGCTGGATCGGGATGCTCTGCTGTTGTCGACCCCCAAGGATGGTGTTTTCTCTCCTGGCTTATCAGTGCCAGGCAGTTGGGGTTGGTGGTGTGTGTGTGTGTGTGTGTGTGCGTGCGTGCATGTGTGCGTGTGTGTGTGTGTGTTTTTATTTTTATAGTATGTGATGCACTTTGTGTACAACCTTTTGTATGAAAAGTATAAATATAATGTGATTTCATTTGATTTGATTTCTCAGCCTGATTGGCATGTAACTGTAGTCTGAGTGTCCTTCCAGATCCAGACTGGACAATAATTTCCTGCAATTCTACTCGTAAAAGGACCATGTCTGCGCTTTCTGCTCTCTTTGGATTCTCCTGTCTGCAAGCTCGAGCTGCTATGTGTTGTCATGTGAGGTGGTAGATCTGGGTACCTTTTACATTATGATTCACATGCTTCCTCATTGTATAGAGATATACACTTGGGTTATTGGTTTAGTGCCACTTCTGTACTTACGACTGGGTTAAGCTCCTTTTTTGTTAGATAAGTGAGTCAGGTTTATGTTTTCTGAGTTCAGATACAGTGAAGCCTAATTGTATTTTATTTATATGATTTTCTTTGGTACAACCCCTTTGTCTCAATCTTAGCCCCAATAACGATTGTTTGTACTTGTTTTTCTTTGTGTAACATGTGCTCTGGTTCCATGTCATTTTTTATTGCTGCATTGACGTCTCATTTCCACCTTACCACCAAAGAAGACCTGCGCTTATATCAAGTAAAGAGTCTCTGTTCAAGTGCTTCATGAAGAAAATGACTGGAGTCTTTGGTAAACAGGCATGCTGTCTGATAAGCCATTTTATATCAGTACTCCTACACACATAAGCATTACAACCCCTCCCCTGCTGCTCTCTATCATCGCTCTATAGCAGTCTTTGGGTCTGGTGCAAAACACGATCTCATCTAAAGCCCATTATTGCATTAAAGCAGCTCACTGCAAAGACAGAACCTATAGAGATACAAAATGCTGTTTATCTGAAATCTCAATACACACTCAATCTGAACAGCCACCACACAACAGTGTGGAATATATAGACATTACACATTTTAATTTACATGCAGAATAATACCGACGTAGCCTTGTTTCACTCCCTCTCCTCTCATAGCATATTTGCCTTATTTGTTATGGTAACCTCCTGCAGTTTGCATTTTTCCACTCCCCACCCTATCGAATGTGGAAGCAGCATAGTATCCTGGCACTGTGACAGGTCGGTCACGTTCAGATTCAGCACATTCAGGACACTAGGAGATTGGCGAGTAGTGCACGATGCAGCGTGGCATTCAAATAGTACAAGTGATGTCGTCAAATATCAGCTTTGAACTTTGGTTCTACTAACATGCCACATAGAAAGACAGAAGGTGTGAAATGTGTGACTGTCTTGCCGGCTGCAGTCCCACGACAGACGTATCCCTTTCTGCCAGTAAAAAGCATTAGAGCCGCCTACTGTGGCTTGTGCTGAACAACAGATTGCCTTGTTCTGTTACGATATGGGATGAAGTGAAGTGCAGAGGTGTCTATCTTCATATTTTGGTCTCATTTAATCCACTTTTAATCATTATGTTTCTTCTTGGTATGAACCACCCGAGGTAGGTAAGTTAGTTTTCTTCACAAATTCACTAATCTCTCTATATAGCACAATTAAGATACAATTGGCTGTAATAATCGGGATTAAAAACAATTTTCTTCAATTATATTTTCTTCATTTTTCTACTCATCAGAACTGAGTTGTCACTTTCTTGCCCACTGGGCTCCACCACATTTCACAGGAGCCGATGTACGCTGCAGAACACTGGATCCTATTCTAGCTTCAGTGTGTCTCCTTCCCACCGTTTAAAAGAAAAAGAAAAAAGAAAAAAGACAAAATGTCAATAAATTGCTATGTCAAAGATTGCTGTTACTAAACTTTAAAGCCTTCACGTCATGCTGCTTACTTCTAATCATCGTCAGATAAATGCTGGTATTTAGACTTATTTTTATTATTGTTAACCAGTAAATACCCATCATTTGATGTGTTTCTGTAATATGCTCTTTATACGAGTAAAAAAAAAAGAAAACCCTTTTTTCATGGTGGGGATGACTGGAGCCCACAATCTGAACAGATTATCAGTACATCACATGGCTGATAGAGGGGCACAATCACCTGCAGGAACATTCATATCTGGTTTAGAGACCATTATATCTAGAAATTGTGGCTTTAGATTGTGATAAAGCAGTGGTTACTGAGCTTTTATCCTTAGAGTTCCCCCAGATTGCCTCAAAGAAACACTGCAGACTCCCTCGTAGATCTTTGATTTGCCAAAATGCCGCAGTGAAGCAAACTACAAGACATGCTCACACAACAACAGAAGCCTTTAGACTAAAAGCACAAGGCAGTTCCTACTCAAGATTCACTGCAATCTTTTGTTATGGTTTCAATTTACATACACAGATCTAATCTTGACAACTTCAGAACACAAGGGGTGTACTCCCTGTGCTTGAGCAAGTGCAAAAATAACTGAGCACAAGTAACAGATATACATTTCACGGAAAAGTCTCCCCTGCTTAAATTAATGATATGACAGTCCCAACCACTGCTTCATTGTTATTATTACAATTGAATTACATTTGTTGCAGCTGTTAGATGAACATTTCCATCGCTGTGTCTTGACATTTGCATTCCTGTAGAGGATGATCCTTCAAAAAATGATGTTCCTTGTGCGGTCAACATTGTAAAAAAGATCAATGCCATACAATGTTTTAACTACACAGAAAACCCTCCTTTCCTCCCAGCCCAGAATTGAACCTGAGACTTTTGCTTGTAGGGGGATGGTGCAGTGCCAATAAATAAATTGTTAATGATCATTTTTTCAATTCTAAGGCTCATCATCTTGGCCTCATTTACACAAAGCTACATTTCAGTGAGAAGCTTATTCACTTCCATCAGTGTCACTTGTTTTGACTGTTGCTCTTAATCCTATTAAGATACTTGGAAAATTCCTCTAAAAGGATTTGCTTTACAATGACGAGACGTCAAAGGCCGCTTGTTTTTAAGCCTGAGCATATAATGATGCTGTTTCAGTGCTGAGATACAGTGCTGTTTTTGTATGCTGTACAAATTTTTACCCGATGCCCCAATTTACCTGAATTCACCCTATGGTGTTGAAGGACAGCTATGCTATTGCACTGAAGTTCAGTGAACTCAGCATCCAGCATACTAATTACCATGTATTGATTCATTTTGGATAGCCCGCCATTTCACCTTTCTGTCTGTGCACTCACTCTTTGCTTACTAAAATGCCATTGCTTTCTCTGTAATGTAATCACAGCTGGACTCTTGTCCACTATGATGCTGATGAAAATGACCCCCCTCCCCAGTTTCAGAAACTGGCAGCATGCATGTTCAGCCTTCACAGAAAAACAACTGTAAAATGCTCTGCTTATTCTCTGTTGTGTTGGAAGGGAAAAAGGCTTTCGGGCTGGTGTCACAATGGGGAGCTCTTTTGGGATGGCTGACGACAGCATTTTAGAAGTCAACTTCAGTCAAACAATGGAAACCAAAACAAAAAAAGGCAGATTTTTCTGACTGAACTGGCAGCACTCAGTATATGAACTACATTGATCTCGGGAAAAGCCATCAGAGGGCTCACTTTTAAACGACAGCTTCAAACCTGAAGGGATTTGGAGGAGCTATTAAAACAAATGATCAAAACATGACAATAGGTCTGAGTATCATTAGTCCATGAATGTATCATTTTTGTCCAGAAATTCTAACACACCTTCAAGCTAGTTGTTTGCTATTGTCAGTAAACTGTGTGTCAACCACCTGCTCCCAACCTATTAAAGGATTTGGGCTCACTGTAATATTCCCTTAGGCACTGCCTGGGTAGAGACAGCATTAACAATTTATCAAAACTTTCTGAAGAGAATATCAAGGAAAGGAAAGGAAAGGAAAGGGAATCAAGGAATAAAACTGAAGGGAGAGGACATGAAAGGTTAACCAATTGACTCTTCTCTGCATTGTCAAGTTCAATGAAGGCTCAATGAAAACACCCCAGACAACACATCTCATGTCTTATTCATGGTCGCAACCCGAAGAGTTTCATGACAGGAGCATAGCTCTAACCAGTACTGTGACAAGCCCACCATTTATTCTTGATAAGATGGGGATATAACATTTAGAATAAGATGTACTGTATATGAGGCATCCTGAAAGAAACTGAAAGGACAATAATTCCTCTTCCAAGGGATGTTGAAAATGAAAATCTGACTGATTAATGTGAATACCATAAACATCTTTTCCTCCAATACTTCTTCAATCAAAATTGGGGTCCTGAGCAGATCAATCCTGGGTGATAGGCACGTGTTGGTTTTCCATCACAAGGCAAATGCTCAGAAATAAAACAATCACTTCGTCATCTCTCAAAAACAAGGATTATTCCCCAGGTCACCCCATCTACTTCTCAAAGTGTCCTTGGGTAACACACCCCAAGCTTCCTCTAAAATGAGTCTGATCATCCAGCATGACAGCTGTGGCTAGTGTGTGTGTGTGTGTGTGTGTGTGTGTGTGTGTGTGTGTGTGTGTGTGTGTGTGTGTGTGTGTGTGTGTGTGTGTGTAATAATGGCATGAGTGAATGGTTGAGTGTCATGCATTATGTAAAATGCTTTGAGACCAGCGAAGCTGTAATAATGTGCAAATAATTAAAGTCCATTTACCATTTCAGTCCATTTACAAGGAACTACAGACACCAATTTACCTGCTAAGCATGCGTTTTGATTGTGGAAGAAGCCAGGAGAAAGGCTACATCGCACTGAGAAAAACATGTAAACTGGAGTCAGGAAAGCCGAGTTGACAACTGAACCGCGGCATTTCTGTTCTGCAGCAGCAATTCTGTCCACATCACAACCATGCAGTAGATGTCTGTGACTTTTATAAAATGGATTAGAAAATTTGAACTAACTCTGGGAACAAATACAAAGAACACACTTCTGTGGAGCATATTTTCTTAAATAGAATGTAGTTCAAACACAAAGTGAATAAAACTATTGCACAAACCACTACCCACTAAATGATTTTCATTGAGTGGAATAAAACTGTAAAAGGAGTCATTCTTACAGTTTCCCAGCTTCCTGATAATTTAGGTTTCTGAAGCTGTTTTTTTGTTTTTTTTGGTTTGTTTCTGCAATGACAGCTTCTACACATCTTTTGTCACCATCTAAAATCGTGTTACAAGGGTCTTGAAACTCCTCCACTGAAGTATTAAAGTTCTTTTATCTGAAGGAGTTCTTTTTGCAGTGGCACATTTTAGCTCTCCCTAAGGGATTTCACTTGGATTCAGGTCAGGACTCATTGCTGGCCTCCTTAAAACAGACCACAATGTCCTTAATAACCATTCTTTGGTGCTACATGCATGTATGCATTTGCTCATTGTCAACCTGAAAGACTTAAAATCTTTACCTTGAATCTCGTTGAATTCAGAATCTGTTGGGTAGACTTTGCTACTCCTCACCCCTGGGGTCTGGCCTCGATACATGGGTGAGGCAGGCTATTTTCCACTACTGGTCAATGGGTGTGTCCAGCTCTGGTGTCACTATGTGGGAGGTAGGGCTCCTCATTCACCAAAGTTAATGAAAGAAAAAAAAAACAAGACTGAGGTCAAACAGCACTTTTTTTAAGTGCAGGTTTTATTCAAAGTACATGAGCACAGGTCAGTTTTTTTGTCTTTAATTGTGGTCATTTTAGGAAGTATTGGCTCACCAATACTCGGTGCCAATGACCGTGCTCCTATTTCTCAGTTTCCTTTTAGAATTTGTACTTTTTATTTTTAAGTTACTTTCAACATTGAAACAAATCTTACTCTTGCAATTCTAAGAAACACTGCACTTGCGATGTCACTGGTCCGAGGTTCTTTGTGGTTAAAAAAATAAATGCTGAATGACGTTTTGATCTGAAGGTTAACCCGAGTTATCTGCTTTAAGTTTTATTTTTATACCAGATGAAATAAATGGTGATATTCAGTCAGAAAAAAAAATGTGAGGAATGCAAACAATATGAAGGAAGGTCACCAGACATTAAAAGTTGAAAGACTCCAATCCATGGGATTGTATTCCATTGATAGCAGGCTGCCTCTGCTTTAGCCCAGCTGAGGTCCACTTTCGCTTTCATGCTGCATGTTGCATGTGCTACAGCACACAGTCCCTGCGTCCCATCCATCTACCCATTCATCCATCATTCCCCATCTATCTCCTGGCTACATATCTCCCATCTTTGAATTCACATCCCCCTTATCTACCTCCTAATCTGTTCTTCCCCACTGACCAGAGAGCCATTAGCTGATGTCACTGTTGTTATGGAACAAGTCTGTAACAAAGAGCTGTAGAAAATAAAAGGGACCAAGTTGCTGGAAACGGCTCATACTAATACTAATGTGGTGTTCAGAGAAAAGAATAGAATATGGACATGGCATGACTAACTGGAACAAACATCCTTTATTACGAACAGCCATGATTCAACTCGCTGGTATGATACCGACGCCACAAAAGGAAATAATGACTTTCATGACAATGTGCTGCTACACAAAACTGAACAGGAAATGTGATTTCCTCACTACAGTATTGCTGGTCTCAGGGCAAGCTCATATTAAGCTCACATCAGCATTGAAATGTGGAGTACATCAAGGAATATACAGCAAGAGTGACAATACACTGAAATTTCAATTTATAAAAATTAAAATACAAAAAAAAAAAAAATCAGACAGTAAACGAATGATAAATAAAATGCCTAATTCATCATAATGTGTGCAGTATGGTTCAAACGATCATTGAAATAAAAATGTTAATACATATATATTTTTCCAGTCTTTTCAAGTGGAAACAGAGACAGAAGAGGAAAGAAGTAAAAACAGCCCACTGACTCATTGTGTTCTATCACAGCTGCCAAGGAAAGAGGTAGGAGGGAAAGAATAAATGATCAAAGACCCTACATATTCACCTGCATTTATTGCACAATTTGTTAAGATTTAACTACACGGGGTAGTAGGACGATGTTAGAATATTGCTCCCTGACTTTTTTTTCCCACAAAATAAAATTGATGGACATACAGTTTTGGCACTATACGGCAATGAAATAGGAAACAATTATAAAACATGAGAAATATTTGGATTTAATGCAAAATCGACTGGACAGACTCAGAATATCACCATTATATGCTTGTGGCTTGACTGTAAGTTTACCTTCAGCAGAGAAGTGTCATGGACCACAAAGCCGATGACTACCTCCATTGTGTCTAAAATATGTATTCTTACTTGCGCCCTGCTGGTTCTCTCAAGGATTTCTTGCAACCTTTGGAAAATGTCCAAGAGCTTGTTCAAACAGAATAAACCTGTGGGAACATGTAGTCTTACTGCTTTACCGCCTCTCTGCTTGTCCTCCAAGCTTCAGATGTTGAGGTTTCTTTCACCATTTGCATATCACCACTGTCACATCTAATCATCAGTTGTTTAAAGTGAATAACAAGAGATTGATCGAAGCCCTTTGACCATTTAGATTTGCACAATTCTTGATTTCAATAGTCATAATTTCAATGTTGTACTACTTTATCGTCCGATTCGCTACTGCCATTTGCCGTCGTCGTTGTTCGCTCATTGAGATGGTTATTTTCAGATAAAAACTTCAGGTAACATCAGGGACTCCTGAGGCAAAACAGAAGCAGGACTGCCTACACTCCACAGTTTCATTTCATAGACGCATTTAGCCAAAGCAACATACAACTGGGAGTTCATACAAAATGAGCAAAGATCCACTCAAATGACAACAAGCTGGATAAGTGTTGTCAAGGCCAATAGATGTGGGTGAACAAGAGCATGAAGAGGTAACACAGAAAGCGCTTCTGTTTTTTGTTTTTTTGTGGGATCCACAACAACATGTCACCATTCATTGTTTATGTACCCACACAAAAATAGAAGCTATCATCATCATCATCATCTGAGAGTAGAAGTACGGTATTAGAAACCCATGCAGTTTGATCAACATGCACACTAACTCGTGAACCTTCACAAGTAATCATTATCTCGCCTTCAGTGCACACGGCCGTGGCAAAAGCACCTAAATTAACCAAGGCACGCCATTATGGTTCGGATCAGAAAGTCAAGGGAGCAGTGACAGTTTTTACTGTGTCACATCAGTGGTGCAGAATGCCTGTTGCATTGTTACAGCTTGTGTAAAACTGTACTACATTCAGCCAACAGCAGAGGTCTCCGTTTCTGCTGTGCTTTTGTCACAAACATTATTACAGCACAGGAATGAGTTTTAATTTATTTGATCTTTTTTTGGTAGGTGAAGGGCAGAGATTCTAGGGCATTGTCGAGTGAGAGAAATAAACCGAAATATATGTCGAGTGCAATGTTTAGACAGGCATATAAATTACATTTTGAAGGGTAATGTTTGTAAGGAAAGAGGAGTAAGTTGACTGTAAACTTACATTAATTCAGGTGAGTGTTGTTTATGATGTTGCCGATGTGTTTGTCTGCCAGTTGTAACTGCTTTATTTCTGTAGTCATTTATGGTCATTTTCATCAGTCAAATTTCTGTCCATTTTGCTTGATCGGGAATCTTGTTTTGCAGAGCAACATTGCTATTACACTCAGAGAGACCAACAGATATTTTCTGTCTTAGCTGCCAAATCTTTTTAAGGGGAGCAACAATTGTGGGCCAAAATCAGCATATCAGAAAAATCAAGCAGTTAGGACATTGTATATAAAACAACCCTTGAAAACATTGTGGGGTAAAATAAGCTCAAGCAATAATAATGGATGAATGATAAAGATTTCCTGGATACGAGGGGCCAGAGTCAACTCCAGCTGAGGAGACTGAGGTCATTCAGAGTTTGTGCGGTCTTTAAGGCCTTTTTAACGATACGGTGAAAGCAGCTGCTATCTTCAACACAGCAGTGTGCTGGTGCTTCAGGACACAGAGGAGCAGGAGCAGGCGGAACAGACTGTCAGGAAGGCCCGCTCTGTCCTGGGGACTCCCCTGGAGACCCTCGAGGAGGTGGGTGACAGGAGGTTCTTGTCGTTTCTGACCCTCTCCACCACACTGTGAGAGCTCTCACCAGCTCCTTCAGAAGCAAACTGCTGCTGCCTCCATCCAAGGAGAGCTAGCACAGCTCATTCATACCTCTGCCAATTGGATTGTATCACACTGCTGTTCTAACATCACCAGACACATTCTCTGCTCAAATCCACTGTAAACACTGAATATTTACATTTTCCCGTTTGAATTGTCTCCAGTTTGTTTTATTACGTTTCCCATCTTTTATTCATTGTGAAACTGTGATCACTCAATTTACCCTTGTGTTATGAATAAATCTTATCTTATCTTTAACATAATGTACACACAAAACAGTAAATAATGAAACAAACACATCAGAAGAATTCAGTAAGTTACAAAAATCAAGCAGGGAATGAATACAAAAAAACCCCAATCAATTAAAAGGCCAAAATATAAAAAAAAAAAAAAAACAACAACAACCCAGGAAGCTCTGTAGTTCATTTATATGCCACTATCTGATCACAGTGTACAAAGAACAATGTATGTCAGAATGTCCCTGACAAGATCAAATCATAGACGCATGCAATAATTTGTTCTGTTCTGTTCTTTGACAAAGAACGTGATTCCTGGAGGTGTATGCCTGAATGTGTTTGAGACAAATAATAAGCGAAAACTATGACACCGGAAAATGAATTTACTATTTAGTATCTGTCGTTGGGAGAATCATTTGAAAGAGAAAGCAGTAAAAGCAGAGTAAAACTCAACAAAGGTAATGTCTTCTGCTTTCCTCTGAACAATAGCTTACAAACATCATGCAGAGCTGCAACTTCATCGCAAACTAGGTTTGTTTTGGGGAAAAACATGGTGCAAATCAAAACACAGTTGCACTATCTTTTCTCTCTGTCAGGGTTTGTCACATTAAAGAAGTAGAAATGACACACTATATTCAGACAATATCTATTGAAAAACAACAGCATGAATGCAACATGGTCTTGATGGCACTATGGACTCAAAGATAAGAGTACAAGAGGCCTTAGAGGAAGGTGATTGCAGAGCAAACTCTGTACATCACCTTCACACTGAGCTTCATGAAGAGATAAGAAAACTGAAGAATCTCCTCGACACTGAAAGTCTCAATCAAAAAACTTGAAGACCTTGAAATCGAGGAACTTAAGGATATTCAGCTGCAGCAGTAAAGACAGAAGGACCTCAAAGAGATGTAATGCTCAGAGGGGCGGAAGATGCTCAGAAAGAGCAGAAGATTGAACAACAAACTCAGGCCCGTGCTGACAGGGTGACGCAGGACCTGCAGGTTACTGAGACCTTGAGAGCTGAGCATCGCTCACTCCAGGAGAGCAGGGAAGAAGAGATCATCCTCTTTTGACAAGCCTCAACGGAGGAAGAGGAGCTGGAGGAGCTGCAAGCTCATCGAGCAGCTCTCCCTCGGCCAGGAGAAGAGGAAAGACATGAGGACACAAGAGGTGGTCATTCCTCCTGCTTGATGTTTTGATTTATTCGCTTATTGATATTTGGATTGGTTTCTTTTTCGTTCATTAATTAGTTTGTTTCTTTGTTTGCTTATTGCATGAACCAAATGACATAAGTGAAGTCGCTTTGTTCCACAACACGGAGCATTTGATTGGTTTATTGATTTGTTGCTTTTTTTTTCCTTCTTGATTTGTGAATTGATTGATTTATTACCTACTTAATATTTTTGATCTTTGTGGGGGTCTATTGGTTTGGTTTTTTTTTATTCAATCATGTAATTGTTTCTTTGATGGTATAGTTAAAAAATCTAATATTTGAAGTGAGATTATCCCACAATATTAATAATTCATTGAAATCCACAAAGGAGCCTTTGCTGTGAAAAGACTGCGTGTGTGTGTGTGTGTGTGTGTGTGTGTGTGTGTGTGTGTGTGTGTGTGTGTGTGTGTAATGGCAAGTGTCACAAGTGACTTTCAGATGACCAACAAACCTTTTCAAGGCCATATGATGATACAACGATATGACTTCATTCACATGATTTTCCGCTGCACTCTTTGGAGTATCAAACAAAAAGTCAGCACATAATAAAATTAATTCCTCTGAAAATACTTCCATAGACTATTTAAAGTTTCTGGGTAATTAAACGTCAAGGCAAACATTTCAATACTTCATGTCACTTAATGTGCTAGAATTAATATACTCTGTGTAATTGATTGTGTACTTGCATAATATTGCGCTTATCAAATTCCCCCTAATGTTATTGTTGAGGAATTTCTCATATTTTCACAAAGAAATTTCAAGTGAAATAGAACAATCTTACCAGAATGTATTCAAGTTGCCTCAGTCGCCGCAAAAAATAACAACCAAAAAATAACATGGCTATATAAAATCAAATGTGTTTTGTGAAGTACTGCTGTGGCAACAATTTATGATCAGTTGACAACTTTCAGATGTGTCAATAACAGAAAGTAACATCTCGCAAATATGAACAAATATAGTCTGCAAATAAATGCTCCATCCTGAGCCTCATTTCATCTCTGTCTTTGTGAATTATGTGATGACATGTTTCTTTATTTCTTTTTTGGACTCTGACTTCAACAATAAAGTGATACGACTGTGAGTCACTGATAAATTGTTTTCTTTACTATGTAAAAACAGTCATAACTAAATGAAAAAAACCCAAATGGAATTCTGGCATGGAAACATTAAACACCTGTTCACATGAGTGGAACTTGATTACTTCTTTTATTCCCTGATTCAAAAGTGAGTGTTATCAGGCCAAATGCAAATCAAACCCATCCTACTCTATAAAAACCAAGACAAATGACAACCTTTCTCTGGAGAAAATGTTACATGTCCGTTAAATCGCATGTCACAAGCGACCAAATCATCAAAACAGCACAAAAAAGGTAGCAACAAACAGGATTTCCATGAAGGGTGCAATTATCCAAACAAAAAGCCAAAACATGCAGTTGAAAGTGCATGTACAGAAACAATACAATTTCTAGCAGCACTGAGCTGGACCCCAAGCACCACAGAATGATTTCTATCAAACACCCAGTGTCTGCAAACCAGCAGTGATAAACACAAAGGAAGCAAGAAAAGTTTGTCTAAAAACACAAGACAAATAACCAAGATGACCAGGGGTGGAAGTAACGGAGTACAGATACTCAAAATACTGTAATTAACAAGCAGTTTCATGTACTGTCTCCCAATGGGATGGTTGCAGGTTCAATTCATATCTCCACACACCGAAGTGTCCTTGATTGCTCCCATTGGATGGGCGACTGCCTTGGTGTGTGGATGGGTGGATGTGATTAATAAAGCATTTTGGGACTGCTCACAAAAAATGTTACATAAGAGAAGTCTATTGACCATTTACTTTCCCAGAGTACATTCACACTTTAAATTAATATTCAAAGATTTCCATCTGCTTTTTTCCAGACAATAAGTTTATCTTTTAACTGAAAAAAATATTTGCTCTGTATTTACACTTGGTTGCCAATGCTTCTTCTTCATAGACTGTGTTTGTCTGAGAAATACGTTTTCTATGTAGCTACATAACGCAGTGGCAATGCAATCTCATACGGCAAGTAGTTCTACTTCAGTACAAACATTTAGTAATTTGCACATCTCCAGATGAATATCAGGAAAGCACTGTCACAGTTAGACCTACACAGTAAGAGTGAATGGGTAAAGGCATATTTTCCATCACATATCATACATTTCTATAACTTTAGATCTCTGATTCCACTCCATTTCAATAAGGCCTCGGATACTCTCAGCCCCAGTCAGAAAACTACTTGTTAAATAAAGAGGAACATTCCATTTGTTAACATTCACCAGGGTCTGTAGACTAAAATCAGCAGACTAATAAAAAATGAGTGAAATGATTGTCCCAGCTTCAATGTTTAGTTGTTTTTTTGTTTTGTTTTTTCAAATTATGTTTTCATGAGTTCATGAAGATGCTGAATTTTGAGTAGCTGTCAGAACCAAGATGTTGTTTGGGAATGATTGCTTGTGTAAAGTAACAGATCGAAATGAAAACATGACAAACAGACATCACCTATAACGATTATTTAAATGTTTATTAATATATTAATTGGTGCGAAAGTGAAAGGACAGGCATAAACAACTCCATCAAATGGAAAGATAAAAACAACTCAGAAACAACTTACAACCAAATCAGCTCAAAAAGGGACATCCAGTGTCTCGACTTCATCACACTGCAAACCTCAAGTTAATTGCATCTGGCTCACAAAGCAAATAAGCACAAGCACATATGGCCATATCTTCCCTGGGCTTTCATACTTCCACTTCTGACAAAATCAGGCATCTGAACATAGCACAACCTACCCATGACTCACAGTTGAATCAAGTAGATGGATGAATGGATTTATGCAATAAGCTAGCCACAAAAAAAAATTATTAAAAAATTATATATATATATATGGTATCACATAAATGATATTGATATTGCATAAGCAGCATTTAATTTGAATGTTAGTTTAGTTGTGTGTCAACACCCCCCAAAAAACAAGACAAAACAAGCAAAATAACCAAAACAAAGCAAGAACGTGTAACTGATGGTCAAGAAGAAATTGGCAAAAAGTGAAACTGAAAGATATTTTCTATTTTCACATTATTGAACACTTTCTTTTTTTTTTCAAAAACAAAAATAAACTTTGATAATAATCTTCCAATCTCCAACTTAATTGGACTTGTAGAATTTTGCAGAATTCTTCTGTGGGACATTGGGAAAAGCAGTTTTGCACGAGTTTAGACACTATTGTCTAAGTCTTAAGCTCAATGGGTAACCCGTAAACAACAGAACTGAGAGAGAAAGAGAAAGGCCACCTGCTCCATTAAATCTGTGAAGGACACCTTGAAAAAAATCCCCGTAAAATAATATTTTCTCTTTTCACTGTCATTTTGGAGACATCTGGAGGAAAACTATTTACCTGGTTACTACTCCTTGTTAAAAATAAAAATAAAACAAATTGCCAACTGCAAGTTTCACACCAAGGACAATATTTTCACTTTGCAAGGGTCGTAAATAGAAGCCTTATGATATTGTCTAAACCTTTGACCTATCTGTCAGCACTTCAGATGAATATAGCTGACAGGAGAAGGTGCCAAATGGCGTACCCTGAGGAGAGCAAGAAGTGTTAAGCCTCTTCAAGGCCAATGTAAAGCCTTTGTGACAGCATTGTGCTCACTGTCCTTTCTTTGTATAGTTACTGAGAATTAGAGATGGCTATAAAGATTTCTTTTTTTTTTTTTTTTTTTTTTTTTTTTTAAAGGGCCAGTTATACACAGCTTTTCATTTCATACAGAGAATTGTGGCAGAATAATGCAAAAGATCATGTGTTATTGAAATAAATTATACAATACAATAGAGGATATGACGTGGATTTTTGATGGATTGCAGTCCAGGGCCAAGTGCGATGTCAGAAATCTTCCATGAGCATATGTCAATAATTATCTAACTACACTGGAACTCGGCTAATCTACAAAAGCAAAAACAGGCTGGGAGACAAGATCTGGATGCAAACAGAGTTTTATTGCTAAAACCCGGAGCCCTGGTTGACCCGTGGGACACAAAGACTATGCATTCGATTTCGCTCCTAAATACACATCTGAGAGCCCTCCTTCATCAATTCGTCATCTAGCGGGGTGTTTCCAACGCCGTTCGTTTGACAATTTGGAATTAACCGTGTTCTCTACCAACGTATCTGGAGAGGCCCCGCCCCGTCCATCTCGCTTACCGCGTGACATTAATGGTGGTTTCTTCCAGCTGCAGCGGGTCCGTGTTTACATTCTCAGCCTCTCTCCTGCCTACGTTTACATTCTCATTTCTAACAGAATACACTAATTGTCCCTACTTTAAACATTCCTATGGTTATTCTGGCCCTTTCATAAGACACGGTTAAAATCGCCTGGGGTGGTCCGGGATTTTTTTTAAACATTCACGAGTTTATTACATTGCTCTTGGTTTAGTCCTCATGCACAGTATGTTCGGTTATATTGACACTCCTAATACGGTGTTACAAGAGATACTGTGCTCAAAAAGATACTAGATGACATCTCTGTCGGGGGAAATGGCTGACTTCATGACAAAAACTAAAAGGACTCATTAATGCAATGGAATGTATTTATGGAAGCATAAGATCATGTCTAATTTTGTGGGCAAAAAATATTTAATATGGGAAAGACCCCATAAAGCAGCAGTATACAGTGACCACTTACATCTATGTCCAATAACAGTAAAAAAAATTTAATAAAATAAAATCTCCCCTCAGCCGCTTTCTTTTGTCCAGATCTGATAAAACATTTTTTTTTTTTAATTGCTTAGTCCTCGCAGTAGAACCAGTTTGAGCATTTTACAGCAAGGTGTTACATACTGTATGGGCTTCGACTTGCTGACCACAAGACCACTGGAAAAAGAGCAGAACCATGCTGTGCAAGTCTGGTGTCATGACCATCTCACAGAAATAAAACCAGAGACAGTGCATCCTGGTTTTCGACAGCCTTTCAACTAAATTGCCTTTTCCAACAGCGAGCTTTACATACAGAGCAGCTGGGTTTCTGGTATGTTGGGTGGATTTAAACGCAGGATTCTACTGTCTACTCACAATGCAGCTTGAGACTTTGTCGGGCCATTAGCATTACACTTGATTATAACTGATCAGCTCAAATATACTAAGCAGTAAATAATGCTGCACAATGCACCTAATTGTTCACTGCAAATATATTTGTGCAGTGTGGAACTTAAAAATAATGGAGTAAATTGTGAGGAGATGCATTTATTTTTCCGTCATCTCATTTGGGTGATAAATCCAAAGATTTGACTTTTTGCTAAGAGCTGTAGGACAACAGCAGCTTTTATGACGGATGATTGTGTTTGTGTGCAATGATGAGGAGCTAACAAACACTGACACTCCAGATGAATACTTAATTCCAGACAACAAAGAAATTAAAGTATTCTTTGATATAATTTTCTAAACGTCAAAGATGCTGAGGCCTGTGTTTTTACATACATCTTAATCAGCACATCAACACCACAATACAATATCTTCGATCCGTGTGTCTGTGTTTGAGGCTGAGATTTTGTTTTGTTGTTTTTGTTACCTTTGGTTGTATGAAGAGTGCTGATTTATATAATGGATTAAATGATCCGTTTGTTGTATTTATGATTTGATTGATCATATTTCCCTATTGTTTCACATGTGGCTAGGAAGCAAGCTTATGACTTGAGAATCACGGATTACCCCTAACATGTAGATAAACGTGTTTCTACAGAATCTGTGGGATTCAGGCATGAGGCACTTTGGGCAGGTGAAGTATGGTCAAGAAAATTATATACAGTGGCAGACCTGGCTGGTTTTCAGCCTTCATCCGCCCGAAGTTTGTGCACTGGGCAGTTGCCCATTTCGCCCAAAGTAAAGTCTACCACTGATTATATACATTAAGACAGAGTGACATAACGACTTTGACAGACAGCGTCATTTTTTTCAACTTGTTTCACAGCAGCAGCACCAGGCAGCACCTGGTTATAAGGAGGGGCTCTATAGGGAGATTCCCACTGAGTTGTTGCCGTCTCAATGCGTTTCAAGTGGCTTTGTTGATATCGGTGTCACGGTCAACATGTTGACCATTGACGCCTTACTCGCGATGACACTTCCATAACAAGTAGGGAGGCCATTAGGGAGATTTACTGCAGACAGTTTCTAGGTGAAGGAGTTCCATCAGATTGTCACTGATATGGACCAAATCCTCTCTGGAAGCCTCCCTTCTACCTTGAAGCTCGATGCTTTTGTGTACCATGCCTACTCCATTGTGACAAATATACCTAAACTACCAATAAGAGAAGTGAACCAAGAAAAATAATTTCCTCCAGGTCATGACTAACATATCTTAAATCTAAATAAAGAGGTACGGATAGTTCTTGTTCCAGATTGCATCACTTTTGACCTCATATATATATATATACATTTAATTTTTTTTTTTTCTCAATATGTATTTTTATATCTTACTTTCACCTCCATGTCAAGGCCAACTCCAGGCCCACCAATTATTGCAGATTATGCCAACATACACATGAAACAACCCTATCATTGCACAACCCTCGTGTCTTTAATCCTTATAATTTGGTAATTTTCCCAATGCTAACAATATTTTTCAAAACTGCTTACTCCACAAAAAAATCTGTTTATGCATGAATGCGACTTCGCCATGACTTATTTCAAGATACAAGGACAGGGTCCATATAAATGATTACAAATCATGTTTTAAAGATGTACAGTATGTAGGGTGTAAGTGCTGACGAAGGCACATAATGAAGCAAACAGACCTTGAAAGACCTTACAGGATGAATCTCTCTTTCACTACTTTGATCTGAAAAATCATGTAAAGCATCTGTGAAGTTTAGTCAAAGTGAAGGGGGAAAACTTCCACATGCTGTGTTATGTTTATCTACCATCTGTGCATCTGTCTGACCTCTCACAGCTCACCTTGCAGTTTAAGGTCCAAAGGATAAACCACCACTGTCGTGATATTGGAACGGATGTTGCATTTTGATAGTAGGTATAATATGTACTCGACCTAAGCCTGTCGGATATGGAAAATGGTTATATACTGTATATTGGAAGAAGAAAATAGGCCACTCATTCTTCAAACAAGTGGAACACATTGTGTCAAACATTTCTTTTTTGGCCAATGTCGCTGCAAAACTGCCTTTTTCTGGTCTGTCAAATTATGTCTTTTCCATTGTTGATTACAGCTACGTCTTTGAAATGTTATTTTAGTTATTACCACAAGTAAAAATTATCTCAGCCTAATGTTTAGTGATTTAAAGCCTTGCCTTCGAGAAAGAACATTCCCAGTATGATTCTGTGTTTGCATGTTTGATCTCCACACGTTTTTTTTTTGTTCTTAAAAGGTATAGTAGAGGATTTTCTTCTTCCTGGTGGATCATCAAAATAACTGGTCCTCCCAATTGCCAATCATTCTGGTGATATATGACGCAAGCCCGTCGTACGTGCTCGTCCCTGCGCGCAGCTCACTCCACACGGTCCTCATCATGCCGGTGGCCGACCCGACGCATTATTCTCGGACATTTTTACACAGTTTCACCCCCTCTGGTGCAAATCTTCTTGTAAAGTGAGCTTATGTGAGCGATGCCGACTTGTGACTTGTAAACAGAGCGTGCACGAGGAGAACTGGGCTCGTGCATGTCTCTCGCACGCGTTTTAGTAGGCGTTCCGTCTCGGGAGCAGGTACAGCGTTGCGCATGCGCATTTTTTTCAAACGGTGGAGAGGGCGGTTCTTTCCTAAAATTCCTGAAAATCCTCCTGTATACCTTTAAGTACTGCAGTTTCCATTCACAGAGCAAAGCATGTCTATTGGGTGAATCAGTGTTTTTTAAATTAAACAGAAGTGTGAACTTTTACCCTGCATTTCTTATAGGCCGTTGAAATAAAATGAGCTTTACCCTGGGTTGGATGAATGGATGGATGGATGGATGGATACTTCAGAAAGAAACACTTAATAGACTCCCTCATTTATGCCTGACATAACAATGTGCTCACAGCTGTTTGGAAGTTGCCTTGCTGTGACACGTTGGCTGAGCTGTCAGCACTGTTTGAATCAGTCTAATGATGGATTCACCCATTAAGTTCCATTAATGGGTGAATGATTAATTAGTAAAAGAGACACCAAGGCAGACCATCCAGGAACACACCAAAATAGACAGAACTATACAGACAAACGTAAGCGCATGGCTTAAATACAAACACTTGGTTTGATGAGACACCAGACAAACAATCAAGTGTAATCAGGCACAGAGAGGGAGCATAGAGGAGTGGAGCAAAAAGACACTGAAGACGGGCAGAGGAAACATGAGGAAATACAAATATGAAAACCTAGCAAGATGCAAGACTCAGAAGACACTGTAACATTAACTAAAGTAATAAAATACTTAAACAAAGGTACAAAGGCCAGAAGAACAAAGTTCTTCTTTTAGGCCTGTACTGCCTCCCAGCCCTGTATTACCCTGTGAAATATGGACCTTCACTACAATTCTATTGGTGACAATAGGTAGTCATCACAATGAACCAAGAGAATTAAAAGGTGCACGGCAGAGTGGGTAAAAGTACTCATCTGATGGTCTGATAACAATAACTCCAATGAGAACCTAGTTTGCTGGTTGTGGCAACTGGAAAACTGTTTGGTCAGTGATGGTCAGTGGACCCTTCACTCAACTGGAATAAGGCCGAGCGTAGTGGCGGAAAGGAAAGGAAAATACTTTGAATGTCATGCTTGAGTCTGTGGCTGATGAGTCTTTTCTGTAGTGTTTTAGATTTTGAGACTTTCTTTTCATTTCAAGAAACTGTCCTTTAAACATGTATTCCTTGTGTAAACTTCACTCAGTCTGAAAATAAAATTGCAGGTAGCCTATTTTGAAATGCAAAGTTTGTTGCTACTGAATATCAGTGCAAAGCAGAACCGCACACACAATGAAACACACACACACACACACACACACACGCACATGCACACGCACGCACACACGCTGCAGTCACCTGAGTGATTGTATGGTAGGAACGGCCTCATTAATCATACTGAGTCAATGATGAGACACAGAGAATAGAAACACGTTAAATACGAAGTAGGTTTCTTCCCCTGGCTTTGTCAGACAATTGCATTTGTGACTATGATTGAGTGTGTTTGCTTCCATACATGTTGGTGGAAAGTGAACTCTTTTGAGAGACAGTTTCCAGTATATCAGCGCTCACCAGCACAGCAGCTATCCTCAATGCCCCAAAGCCATTCAAAACTGAAGAGAAACATAAATTGAAAAAGAAACGCGATACTATTAAGTTTAACCCAGTAGGACCTGGAGCAACATATGTGCAATTCTTCCTCTGGAGTCCAAAGCAACATGAAAATGTTCGTATAGGTGCACCATTTCCAAGGCCCGTGGAAGTTGAAATTCAATTTTACTGGTAGAAACACAGAAAAACAAACATTGCACATACAGCTCTTAAAAGACAGACGCAGGAACATTGACAATGCTCAAAAGATAATGGATTCAAAGGTTTTGTAAGGTATTCATGGGTGAGTACCAAAAGGTGAAAAAAGCTAGTACAACAATTGTAGCATTCCTTGAAAACACACTCATGTAAAAGTAAAAATACTAATGTATGTAAAGTGAGGTACATTTTATAAAGACTCAAAGTATTAGTTACCTTTTATTATATTGTTACTTGTGGTATGTGATTAAATTAATCTGTACAAAATCCCTACAATCAAAGAACATTTCTCTGGCCAACGATGAAATACAGAAAAATGGCATCACTGTGATGTGTTTTGTAAAGAAATGTTAATCTAAAGCAGGAATTTCCTCTGTAAAAGAATCAATATATTGGTTACAAAGATACAAATCAAAAGGGTTGAATATTAAATTTTAATTAAAATTGTAGGAATAACTACAAATAGTTACAATTATATATATAAAAAAAGCATGAATGTATATGTAATGTGGGTATTAGTCATTTGTTTCTTCCACCACTTATTCACAAGCAACTGAATTTCAGACATCAGCATGTCTCTAAACACTTCTTCATTCATTTGCGAGCAACATCGAGGCAGTTGTCCTAGTTTCCATCCACCAAAAATTCATACTTTCTCATTGGATTGAATTGAAGTTGCTCTCTGTGTTTTCTTTCTCCCCTCTCGAGTCTTTGTACCCCAGGACAAAGAGGCGTCTTTGGTACACCACCCACCTTATGGGTAAAAGGGAGGAAATGCAAACCACCCAAAACAAGTTACTTTACCAGCTACTGGCAGGAAGGAAGAAACAGTGTCCCCATAATTTGCTTATGGTTTGTAAATTAAGGACCGACGTTGCTTCGAGCGACCTGCTGCATCTGTCTTTTTCTCTCTTTGCCCCCACTCACTCCTGCCCAAGACTGTTATCTCCTTTCTTTCTGTGTCCTTCCTTCTTTTTCTAAGAAGAATTGTGAAGAAACTAGACTATTACATCCTTGGATATAGGAGACAGGGGGCATCAAGAGCTCATGTAAATTATACCATTATTTGCGTCCGGGTTTCTCTGAGATAAATTCGCTACCACTTCCACAACCCAATCCCAGTTTCATACAGGAGATGATTGTCAATTCCACTACTGGGGTAAATTGTATCAATACCCCTCCATCAATCCTCTCTCTCACCCTCTCATATAGATGATTATATTTCCCCTCGCTCATTGGTTTGTCTCAATTGTTTCAGAGAAGAAGGAGGGTTTCAATTTTCAAAATTTACTATTCTCATTGGTGGCCCTGCAATTGTTACTTCTCCTCACTCACAGATGGGATTCGGGGCTTGACTGTACAGAGGAGCAGAAAAAATACTGGATATGATGGGAAATGCGTCGGTCTGTTCGAGTGTAGGTTAGTACATAAATCAACACAACAAAACAGTATCAAAAGGGCATGCAGAATATTAATATCTTCCCCATCAGGCTTTTCATCTCTCCCTGCCTCCCCGTCCTTCTCTGTGGTTAAAAATAAAAAAAGCAAAGAAAGAAGCCACATGCTCACCAGCCTACAGATATACAGCTATGGTTCACAATGCCTCTTTAACAACACAACAAAAGCCTAAATATAATGCAAGTGGTTGTCCTTCTCTTGCTTCAAACTGTCACATGGGCAATGACACATGCACACCCACACACCCACATGTACACACACATGCACACACACGAATGTATGCACACAGTGTTGCCGATAATTGTCTGTCGAGTTAGCTGACTCTGAAAAGCTATAGATGAAGTAGGAGAGGCAGGAGGAGGAGTTGGTGAGACGAAATAAAGTCAGTCATGATGGTCGAAACTCACTGGCTCGATATCAAGCACTGATATGAGCAGCATCTAATGTAACGATAATTGGACATGATTTGTCAGACTGTGAGGATTGGAGGTGGTGTGACACAGTTTTAAATCGCAACAACCATGATCAAGACAAAGAATCCTCAAAAGTGTAATTGGCAGGGCTCCTTGCATCACAGCAAGAACATTTCCTGTTTTGAGTTTTGAGTGTTTGATGACATGTTGTCATTCTTCACATTTCATTTCACCACTTAAAAAAAAAAATAAACAAGAAAGATACTTCTCATAATGTGCATAGAAAATGAGACATGTTTCATACAATAGACATTTTTGTAATTATTGCATGAAAATATTCAGCTTTTATAAATGTAGAGTGTTTAAGCAACCTTTGAATGATATAACACGTGGGGGGGGGGGGGGGGGGGGGGGGGACTATAGTATAAATATTTGACTGCATCAAGGCCTGGTTGTGTGAAACTGTCACTCATGTTAATGGATAATTGCAGTAGCACACAGTTTGATCCCAGCCTGCCTGTCTCACTTAAGGAGCTCCATAAATGCAGCTGCTTTTTGCTCATGCTCGGTTCTTAATATCACGATAGGCAGAGTTGAGAAAGGCACTTGTATAACGGGTAGTGTCCTCGAGGGGTCCAAAGGGCAAGAAACGAGAGCAGATATAAATGCAGTGGGGACTTTTTGAGGAATCAGACATGATAAAGTAGCTTATGAGAAGAATTAACCAGTGAATACCATGCTGCACTGAATTCTTGAACCACAGGGACCTCCGTGATAACAGCAACGATGATAAACAGGCAAATCATTCATCTGTCACACCATCAGGATGCGACCTGCCTTTGCCCATGGTCCTTTGGATGAGCTCCAGCTCCCTGTGACCCTAAGTTGGATAGAGCAGTAGGCGTTTAGAAGAAGAGAGATGTCGTCTTTGTGATGAAAACAAAATCCCTTACCTGTTGGTGTAAGTAGCAAGCAAAGGGAGTGAAAAGAATACAGTCATGATCTATAGATTCTGTAAGCAAACCGTCTTATCGCAGTTTGCTTACCACACAGTATTCTTGTTTTTATTCAGAGCAAGTAATATTTTACTTGTATGACTTCTGTACAATGGTTTATCTCTTTTTCACACCCTGGTACATTTTGTGTGTCTTTGTCCTCAAATAATGTATATAATAGAGATTATAATTGGAGTGAAGGAGGCTAGATTCCAGATTTCGGGTTTGCGAAAATAAACGGAGAAAAAGAAATCATCACATGAAAAGAGCGAGAGCCAAGTACATCTTAGTGATAGGCTGGGTGCTAGCATTTCATTTGAAACAATTGCCATCTGAAATTAATGCTTACAACACAGCAAGCTCTTAAACAGAGGGATACCCATTCACAGTTACCACTGAGATGAATTGGCTTTTGTAGACGAGACCCGTACATATTAGTAAATGCCCATATCTTGACCCTGGTGGAAGTCCATCCTTCAAAATGTCCTTAAATGTTGGGTTACTTTTAATTTTTTTTAACTGATAAAACGTGCTTAGCAACACAGCAAAATCGCAGCACACTCAATGACACATTTGAAATTGGGTGGACAAAAAGTATCACTGTGTAATCACAGCCCACCATTGATAAATGAACTCCCTGAGCAACTGACAAGTTTGGCAAGACAAACCAACAGACTCCAACTGATATGCAGAATTAAATACACAAGAAAATGAAAATAATTTTTTAAAAAGTAATGCGAGTGTGACAATTTCGTTGTACCTGTTCCAATGACAAATAATTCCATTCCAATAGTTGCATCACTGAACAAGGAGGACTGAAAAGCACACCCCACAAGGTTTGATAAAGCTCGTGGCGAGATAAATGATGTTTGATACATAATAATCTGAAATCTAAACAAATACCATGAGAGGGCCAAATGAGAATCAAAAACCATGCAGAGACAACAGTGTCATGGAGCGGACAGGACAACTGTTCGAAAACCGCTCTTAGATGAGATGAACTGGCAAAGCATACACAGAGCAGACTGCTCCTATACACAAATGGGGAGACCAGAAGGACAATACAATAACCAAGAAGCAAAATATTCAAGCAAAATCTTCAATCGGTGCAAAGACACACAAAACAAGATAAAACGTCAGGAGACAGAAATGAGTAAACATGACAAGACCAAAACACGTCACTTGATAATCCTCTCTTGACCATGGAAGCATCTTTAAGACCTTTAGACTGTTTTTATCCTAAGATAACAGCTGACCTGGACATTAGTGTTTTCATTCTTCTTACTGCAATTCTGTTCATGATCATTTCATTAACGGTCTCTGTGTTGAATTATTTACCTTTTTACACTTTTAAGCTTTCTATTTATATATTTATATTACAAATGCTTTCATATCACATGTTTTATTTATTTTGTGTGTACTTTTTCACACTTCTTATTAATGCACAAGGGAGCAGCACCTGTATTTTCATTATATTCCACAGATAATGAAAAAAAAACACTTCTTATCTTCTTACCAGATAACCAAGTGCACAAGACACATCAATGGTTAATATGCATCAGTGTATAAAGACTGTGCAGCATTCTTTGTAGAGTCAGTGCAATGAATTAGTAAGGGCAACAAAACAATAGCTCATCACTTAGCACAATATTGAATCGATACAAAATGTTGCAGGAAAAATAAATTGAGCAACTCGCGACTTTAAAAGAACCTTTCAAATACAGAGCATAGAGATCTAAATATGAAGAGCGTGATTTTGAACGTTCACTTCAAGATCCAATATACCACATTATGTAAATTGGAGCTCAAAGTGGAGGTAGCAAAGCTCAAATGTCCCTGTTCCTTTTCCACCAGCTCTTCCCGGGGGATCCCGAGCCGCTTCTATGCCAAGTGGGAGATAAAAATCTCTCCAGAGCTTCCTGGATCGACCTTAGGGTCTCGTCCCAGTTATGTATGCCTGGTATACTTCCAACAAAAAGCACCCAGGGGCCATCGAAATCAGGTTCCTGAGCTACCTAAAGTGATTCCAGAGACGCTAAAGCTCGACTCTCGGCTAAATTTCTCAGCCTGTCGGATAACATGAAACTCACAAACGTGCAAGAAAAACTCATTTCAGAAGCTGGTGCTCTCAGTCCTTTGGGTCATTAAACAAAGGTTATGGCCACAGGTGAGGGCAAAAATGTAAACAGAAAACTCCCACTTTACCACAAGACTGCAGTAACATTCATGATGCCTCATTTTTATGGAAAACACATGGAATATAGTTTGAGGAGTTTCATCTGAGTTGCATCGGTTGCAATATTTTCCATTAATTGCATGACTTTAATGATTGATTAATAAGCTCAAGGGACAACAAAAGGCTTAATTTTAAACATGCAGCCCACATTGTAAAATATCAAACTATTTCTATGGTGTTGATGATCATTACAACTACTGTGGTTGTCGAACTTTAACCATGTTTTTAAAGTCCAGACCAGACCAGAGAGAATCAATCCTTGTGTTACTACGACATTCATTACATTAATATTACATAAAAGCTTGTTTTGGCGGTGAATGAAAGGCAACACCTTTAAAAAGAACAAGTTAACAAACCTGCGAGGTCTGAACCTGTCAGCAGTGGGGATTTGCAGACACACAAAAACACAAAATAATCATCACCAGCAGCTCTAGGCACACACACTCATTCAGTCTCTCACATACACACACATCAGATTAGTGGAGCCACAGGCTCTAAAGCCACAAACAGCAGGAACTTAATTGAAGCAGGCAGGAACCAAAGAATGTCCTGAGCGTGTCAAATGCTTTCCCACACCGCTGAGACTGTGACACACACTTCTGAACCGATGGGTCATCATTATCAAATAGAAGCATGACTCACTCGCGCACTTTTTCTTTCTCTCCACCTTTCTCCATCCCTCTCTCCCTTTGTTTCTTCTTTCGTTCATTATCTGTGAGACACACGACTGCTCACAGCTGCAATGCATCAAGGGAGCCATAAAACGGGTCAAAATAAATATTCTCCAGACATACACGCCCGACTCAGAATAGGATAGGCTCTGATGGACGAAGGAGAGAAACTGTGTCAGTCTGTGCGTGTGTGTGTGTGTGTGTTTTCAGAATTGCACTCTTTCACACGTGGACACAATATTTAGAATGCAGATGTGGACAAATGCAAATCCCCAAATCATTGACAGCAGCAGAAAATTGGTTGGTGAATGTTTTGACTGCCGAGTCCATCTCTGGTTTTGGTGATGTTGTGCGGTCCCTCTCCTCTGACCACTTACACTGAGATCACTCAAATCATGAAATTGTAGAATAAATTCGTTTTAACTATCATAAGAGGTGGCAACAAAAGTGTCTGACTATGTGAGACTCTTCATGTTAAAAAAAAGTATTATTTTCTGTGAAGTCTGCTTTTATTCTCAGCCTTTTTGTCATCAATTATTCACAATTTTATAGCTGAAGTAGCCAATCTGTTAATATCCACCGGAACAAGATAGTAACAGCTTTGTAGAAGTTGTGCTTCAGCATGTAGCCCCAGTTTGGATGAAGCAGGTTTGGATGGTTGGAGATTGGTTTAAAATCACCAATGATTATATTTTCTCATTTATTTTTTAAATTTTTTACAGCAAAAACACAATGAAGAAATCAAACAAAGATATTTGCTATGTTTAAGATGGAAGGATACTGGTCCTGTATAATGCGCGCACGAAAATGACAAGGTACCTCAAAATGTTCATAAATAATGCACTTTTTACAAATGTGAGAAAAGGACCTGAGATTCTGTGGTGTTATGATGTTGATTATTGATTAAACAGTTCAATCTCTCTCTAATTTTATAATAATATTAAGCAATAAATACCTTCACACATTACAGGTCATCTTGGGGTTCAAACCCTGCTTTTGGCATGCAGACCATATATTTCACACCACTGTTGTAACGGCTCGCTTGGTTTTAGATATACTGACCTTTTTGCATTTTTTTTTTCACCCTTATCGTCAGATTACTAATAAGTAACTTCCAAAAACTAGTGGTGACTCCTGATGAAGACATTCATACCTATGGCCAGCACACTGATATTGTGTGATGGTTAGGATGCCCCCCGGACGCCTCTCCAAGGAGGTGTTCCGGGCATGTCCCTCCGGTAGGAGGCCTCCGGGCAGACCCAGGACACGCTGGAGGGACTATGTCTCTCGGCTGGCCTGGGAACGCCTTGGGATGCCACCGGAAGAGCTGGAGGAAGTGTCTGGGGCGAGGGAAGTCTGGGCAACTCTGCTCGGACTGCTGCCTCCGCGACCCGGCCCCGGATAAGCGGCAGAAAATGGATGGATGGATGGATGGTTAGATTTGGCACCATATGACCACCAGTAAAGTTTTTGACCAGTATCCCAGCTGTTGCAGTTCCTTAAAGCACATTTATTGAAAGTGCACTTATTCGAAAGAATTTGAAAATAATGTCAATATGCCTATCTAGGAAGAAAAAAAGCTCTGTCATTTGGAGTGAAATTGCATGAATAACAGTTTCCAAACTATGTGTGAGCTAATACAGTATGTCTGATGCTCTTTTGATTTGCATTATGTTACAAAAGAAAAAGAAGCCAAATACTAGTAAAACAAAAGATGTGGGTTACATGTGTATTTTGCTGCATTCTTATATAATTTTTATATCAACTGCTGGGGAAAGTTTGCCAGGAACTGAGATCAATACGCCAGTGTATATAGGTTATTTTTTTTTCTTAAAAAAAATAAAACCTGCAATAGAAAAGCTATAAGCACCGTTGTGTAGTGACTGGTACCGTTGATTCATGCCAATTTGATTCAGTACCAGGCCCTTTTTTGGTTGAATTTGCGTGTTTTACCTGGACCTCCAAGTTATCTAGCTTATACCCATAAACAAAGAACATGTATGCAAGGGTGTTTGGTGGAATGAAGTAGTCCAGCTGCTTATACAGCCAGCCATGTCATGGACTCACAACTTATCCAACGTGTACTCTGCCTTTTGCACAATGTTTGCTGCAGCTCCCTGTGCCCCTTGTACCTTGAATAACGAAGGTAAATGAGAATAGATGGATGATGTACAAATCCCTAATCAACTCTCCTTCGCACTCATTGGAAGCTGGAAAACAAGTAAAGTCAAATAGGTCAACCTGAGGAAGAACGATTGTCTTCACAATATATCCAGAATAAAACAAAGAGAAAGAAACCAACTCTTTTGTGTAATATGCCGATATTATGTCACGTGTCACTGCTATTGCTCTGAAGCAGTAAAAGGGCCAACCTATGTGAAAACAACAAACAAAATCCCCATGGCACTGCCAGACATCTGACAAAATACTAAGTGACCGTAATGGCATCTAAAAATGACACTGCGGGTAACCGTTAGAGTGCAAGTAATGACCCTGCCCCATTAAAAAAAAAAAAAAAACCCAGAGTAAACAAATAAACCCAAAGTAAACCACTGTGGCCTCCAATTTTAGTGCTTAAAAATCACAACTGTATTTCTGGATGTGAAGTGATCAGTGAATAACATGCATGGGCATCATTTGCCAGCTGTACTCGAGGGAGCCCGAGCAAAAAGTTATCTTTCAAAGCAAAGAAAAAGGTCAAGATTTGTTAACAATACAGCCGTTAAATCAGAGCAGTAAACCAGACAGACGAAGAAAAATGTGCTGACTGCTACACCATTAATGATAAAAAGATCTGCTGATTATTGTGATGTAGTATGAAATGGTCATGTTGCACACTTCACTGGGGAACATGTACAAGGCAGGGAGCAGAACAAATACATTCACTGTCACCATTTGGCAGCAAATGAACCTTCACAAGAAGTAGGAACAATTTTAGGTCATTAAAACAAAATTGTCAGGTACATGTCCATACGAAATCAACTAGAATTTGTATTGCTGATTGCAAATAATACTATCAGGTTGGATGGAGAAAATGGAGGGCAGTAGGGAGGAGGAGCAGCAAAGACTAAGTGATACAGGGCCAAGACTGCTTGGATGGGTGTTACATTATAGCTTTTCTTTTTTGTCAGAAAAATATACCAAATATACAAAACACTGAACTATGCAGTCAGTCACACAAGTATAGGTGATTAGTTATATTAAATTATTGTTTGGAAAAATGTATCTGAACCACACAGGTTTGGCATTTGATTCACCAAAAATCACTGTTGCTATGCAGCGCATGCTCTGCAACAAATGAAAAAGATGAAATAATGATGTATTGCTGTTTGTCTTTTTGTTGTTGTTTTTCCAGTTGATAACTGATGCGAATCAGGACACAGGGATTAATGACAGCCTGTAAGTAACACAGGTTTACCATTGAGTGTCAGTCAGGGCTCATTACTGTAGATCGTAATTATGTTCATCCTCTTTAATGCAGTTCAATGAGCGCATCGCCTGCAGGCAGTTCAATGATATGCATGGTTCAATATGGTTCCACAAACAACGCATTATCCACCAAAAAAAAAAAAAAAAAAACTCCCCACAAACTCAAGTATGATGAATAAATCATATCAATTCTGCCATCTCTTGAATCAAGATTCATACTAAATACCAATCCAAACGAACATAAAACATTAATTTACATGATTGTTATGAAAAGGATATGATTTGCTCGGAGGAACAGGAAGACTGGTCTATGTATGTTCTGTCATTAGTTTTAATACGGGTAGGGGGACATTGTTCTCCTCTTCAGAGTGACTACAGCTAATTTCCCAGTGGACTGGACAAAAAAAAAAAAAAACCCATAAAGAAATAAAACCTAAGATAATCTGGTTGCAGGCTCACATTTAAAATCGGAAACTTGCTCAATTTACCCTAAACTCAAGACTGAACCCATGTTTTGACTCGTCATTTTTAACCAAAATGTTTGAGTTCCTGTAGCTTCACAAGAAACTATGCATGTTGCTCTCATATCACATCATGGCAAGACTCCTGACCAATACACCACCATGAGGCCAATTCACTTCGTGGTCAAATGTGATGTCGTGTGACAGGAGTTTAAATTACAAACTATCGGTCTGACTGGCAAAAATACAAAATAAAGAAGTTGAAACAAGCTCGCAAAATAGTGACCTGTCAAGACAGAGAATGGCACTCATTTGCATATGGGGAGTGGGGACATTAACAAGGCACAGCTGACACTTTCTAGAAGAAAGAGTCTGGGAATTCAACTCGGGGTCAGAAGAGTGAAACACCTGAAAAGTGAGTTACTGCGGTGCACGGCCAGCCTTGAGTAATGCAAGCATAAAAAGAAACCAAACATGGGGCTCTAAACTCCACTTATTCCTTTTTGTCATGATTTCCAATTAAAATTTCCAAATAAAAGCCAATTCCCCATCAAAATGGCATGGTAAAAGCAGAGAGAAGTATCATACAAACAACATGCACAGTTTAATTCAAAAAGCAGATAAATGGGATAAACATACTCAAATATTTATTAAAGAGGAATCATCCTTTAATGCAAAAATAAAATACACAGGATTTATGGGCATAAATATTCTACATATGGCTTGTTGTTGCCCATATTTCTTAACCAATCATGCAACATTTATGTGTTGATTTAATTTTTATTTTATGTGTCAGTCCTTCCAGGTAAATATAGATTTTTCACTATAATCCTCATCCCAATGAGGCCTACTGTGCATCAACTGTTGATTCATAATGAATTGATGCGACATTAGGTGGCAATTGTAATATTTCTACACTCGCGCCATGGAACAGGGAAACCCCACAAATACCAAAGTGGAAGGGAAAAAAAAACCCAAAAACAAAACACGAGGTCACAAGTGAGTAAGAACAAAGGGCTCACATCAAAAATGTATCATACAGAATTTCAGCATTTATATTACAGCTGGCAGAAAGTGCAGACATTCTTGCTGATGTAGCACATGTTGGAGCATTTTTCACGTACAGTACGTAAACTGAAGTCGTATCGAGGTGATGTGACCTTCCAGAGTAGGACTGCAGCAGTGCAGGGGCGACTTTTCAGCAGCTTTTATGATGCAAGGACAACATGTGCCGAAGCAATGTACTCTATAACTGTCACTGACCCATTTGGGTGCGATCAAGTACCCAAACCTCTCTCTCTGCTGAGCTAATGCATGTTTACCACACAGTAGTGTGTTGGGGAATTGGTAAACACATAAACGGAAAAGCAAAACAAAAAGCAAAAACGCAAGCTCAATCCATTTTGATCAAATGAAAATTGAGAGGAGTAAAACCCATATTTTCCTATCCTGTTGCTACTGAGAGGATTTGGCCTGCTAAATCAAGGGTGCTTATCACTGCAACACCATGCGTCAAATCAGTTCAAGCTATCTGAACACATTTAATAATAAAAACTATTTTTAACAATTTATCTTAATCTGGTCATTTTTGACCAGGGAGTTGAGCAAAGAGGTTTGAATTACTGAAATAAATCAAATAAGCTTATTTCAGAAAAACAAATCTCCTATTTTGAAATGAAAATTAAAGCTACAAACATGGCTGATCACGTGACAAAAAAATTTAATGAAAATAAAACTATGTCCTCACATTTTGGCTTCTATAATCACATCGGGCAGACACCCACATGAAACAGTTGTACCGCTTGCAGTGCGTGGCCTCCACAAGTGGTTTTCCCCTCACGACATTTGTCTCCAACAAATTCTGTCATGAGTGGAATAAGCTGTAATGTTACTTTATCATTTTCACCTTGACTTGCAAACATCTCACTTCTTATAATCATGACTTACAACGGCTCAGCAAGTGTCGGACGCCTGCATGAATTTCTGTGATGTAGTAGAGTGGTGGAGTGTGTGTGTGTGTGTGTGTGTGTGAGAGAGTGTGTGCCTGCGTGTGTGTGGGAAGGCTGCCTACATTATTTTGCCTACGGCTGGAACGTGACCAGGACTTCAGCACTGAGTAAGGTACAGTTAGTTTGTGGCTGTTGTGGTTTCATCTCGCTCCAGTTTCACCAGTCCAGAATTCCACGATGGATTTCAGGGTGAAATCATATGATTGCTTGTTTTAATTGTTTTAATTGATTGCCGTCTTTTGGATTACCGATCTTTTCTGCTACCTGACATGCATTCCTTGTCTTGTTCTGCAAAAAAAAAAATGTATGCGTTTACTTACATCAGTATTTCATTCTGCTTTTTTGGTATCAGAGCACGAAATGTATTCTGGCTCATATTTGATTCAGATAAAGACCAGTAATCAGCATGATCCAAAATCGCAGACATCTCAACCCGTGTCAAACAACATTGAGCCATAATTTTGTGGCTAAACAAATGCTTCATCTGCGCTCATTCACTCACTGGTGGTGGATTCTGTACAGCTGCCATAACGTTTGGGTTTTCCAAACTGGGTGTATTGTGTAAGTAATACAGAAATGTTGCCGGATAAACATGGTAAACTTGGGTCAAATGAAGTATTATGTTGCCGTACTGACTAATTATAGACAATGAGTTAATTAAACATTTGAAATGATACTTTGATAGGCTTCAGCCCCTCACAATCAACCAAACTAGATAATAACAGGCAATTTTATGTAGTCACTACTTGGTGAAGTAACTGGCGTTCGTCCAGTATGTATGTAGAGAAAGGCCGTGGGCTTGAACTGGGTGTTTTCTTCCTGAGAGGAGAAAGAGTTAACACAAGCATTTTGCTCCCAAAGTGAAGATATTATTTTTAGAAAAGCATAATTAAAAACTGAGATTAAGTTTTTAAGCTTTTCAAGTTGTTTGTTCCCAGATATGTGTCCAGCATATGAATACAGAATAAATATCCTTAAAATCCTTTAATGTCCATGTTTGAAGTGTGAAGCACAGTCAGAATGAAACCCCATGTATTGGAAGCATGTATTGTTTTTATGATTTTTGCAGTACTCTCATAATTAAACTAAAATACTACCAAATGACACAACCACCGTCCTTTTTAACTATTGTGTGTTTACATGACTGAAGGCTTATACAATTACATTGATCATTTATTGCCAATAATCAGTTTTAAATAATAGGCAATATTTGGGTCAGTATTGACTTTTGTCAGATGGACATAATTTTGTGTGTGTTTTCAGTACTTACGTAATACTGAATGCCTGATGAGGTCAGGTGAACTTATGGCGTGTCATTTCTACCACAGTATGTTGGATGATGTGCAGATTACATTACAGGACAAAGATAAGTTTGCCAGCAAATCAAATTTTGTGTAGTTATTCACATTAGCTGTCGTCATGAGTTGGACAATATTGGTATATCGCAAACTTTTCCGTTATGATTTCCTGTCCGACAGATATCACACTTTCCCACTGATATCCTACCGTGTGTGTGCTAATGATGGATATTCAACTCCTGCACAACTCCAATATACTCCTGATCTCTTTATCGACAGTGTGAAATTTAAAGCTAACTTTTTTGTTCATGAAGGTACTAAATAAATGTAACCTGAAATATTACAACCATCAGTCAAAGATGGTTGCGGGTTTGTATCACCACCACAAAAGGTTCAACATGTGAAATTATCATTGAAAACTCAGTGGATTTATTTGTGTAAGGTCTCCAGTCAGAACTGAAAACACCAACTCTTGAGTTAAATAAAGATTTAAATACAAAGGAGAGTGTTCAACCTTCAAATGCACGCCTGGAGTGGTTGCTGACCCCAGACGAAATTACACCTCAGTAATTCATCAATTTTTTTTGTTAATTAAAGCTGAATGCTGCAATGGTCACAAAAGGTGAAACGAGTCTTCCCAGGAGTATTTCACAGTGATAAAAGAATCATATACAAAGGTATACTAATCCTGCTCCAATGACACCTGAAGTACAGAATTATTATCAAAACTGATATTACACGAAACACATTTCTTCCAACTAACTGTGCTAATTCTAGAGAACTCCTGACAGATGATTGACAGGTGTTGAGTATAAGTGCTAGAAAATTATTGCTCATTTTATGCAAGACTATAATCAGCACAATGCAACTCAGTCCGGCCATGTTGGTTGCAAAAAAAAAAAATACAAATTTAAGCTGCTTTTGCCCAACTATCACAACTTCCTGGATTTAGTTTAGCATTTACAATATAAGGAAGTGTCAATCACAAGAGCTTCAACAGTGTTATAATTGCCACCATTGTCACAAATGACCTGTTTAAGTCCAGGATTGTGGATTTAATTCATCAAAATGCACAAGAGTACCACAGGGACTCATTCATGCTTTGAGCTATTAATCTTCTTTGCAAATAGCCTTTTCACTCAAGTCCTTCACTGTGTACATAATATTCTAATATTTTATTAACAATTTATTCTGATTTCTGTCAGTTACTAGTCTGTGTGGAGCAACATTGAATAGAATGCTCGTCTATTCGACTATATTCTATTCTATTCCTGCAACCTGTACAGAGTGAATCCTGCCTGAAGTCCACTGCAATCATCTCCAGTCGTGCCATGACCCTGAACTGGATACATTGGTATATAAGGTGGATATATGATTAGAAAGTAAAATAGACACACCACCACAGCCTCATTGTTCCCACACCAAAGTAGAACGCTGAGAAAAGCAAATTACACTATTTAATTCAAATATCTGCATTTAAACTTCTATGATAGCTTTCGAAAGCTGTCAGAAGGTAAGCCGTTTTTAATGGGCCTTCTTATATTTATGAATTCAGAGGACCGAATAATAAGGGGACAAATTCAGCCCGTTAAAAGGGATGAAGACATTTTAAACACCCCGCTGGCAACATAGCGACTCATTGGCTTCGATGCATTAACCTTTTTTTCCCCCCTCTCTCTTCTGTGAGAGAACTGGAGAAGCCATCGCTCCTCAATCAGACCCCTGTGCTTTCAACTTTCAACAATGGCTGAAACGGCAGCCAACTCTGAAAAGTTAAGACCGTCTTGGACTTGCAGAGCTAACCTTAACATCGCTATATCAAAGGACACAAGACTTTGCAATCACATACACGCACACAGACACACCAACGCGTTTGCACACAAACATGGCTCTGTTGCGCGCACATCAAAGCAAAAGGCATGAGAGCCTGCGGTCCTTCTCTTCTCAAGTCTGGTGCATATCGATGTGTATGTCAGCCAGCGTATGTTTTGTGTGAGTGCAATAGGTTTGAGCAGGTGTGGGGTATTTTCTCATCTCTCAGTGGTACTTTCAAGCCTGAGGGTGGCTCTTCTTTTCAACACTTCAAAAAAGAGAGCAAAAAAAAAAATGGGGGTAGTCCATCATCTTTAAGAATTTCATGGATCTTTCTCAAAGCTTGCAGAGGATATGGTCACATTTAAAAGCCTAAAGAAGAAAATGTTTTTTCAATAAAATAGGGATGGCTGCTTTGTGTGATTTTGAAAACATTTTCACAATTATCCAAATCCTTTAAGTTAGCAACAACTTAAAAACAAATTAAAAAGCTGTCACTTTAAACTAAAATAAACTACACAATCAAAACATTGATGAACAAGATATTTTTTGGGTTCCATTTTCTTTCTTCCACACAAATAACTGATGCATTAGCAGCTCCCAGATCTTTGTGACAACAAGCCCCCAAATATAGCTGCTAGTTTCTCTTTCAGCTAAACAGCGCAACAGTGTCCCCCTGTGACTTTGCAGCAAAGCTGTGTTAACTTTCCGATCCATTAATCCATAATGGATTACTGTGATGATAGTGCAGATATCATTACCCTCGATGGAAAGCTGGCTTTTCAGCTGCGGTCCTTCAGCTGATCTGTGTTTGTGCGTAGCTGCCTGTCACCATCTCTGCTCCACTTCCATCCATACGAGACTGTTCTCCAATCTTTGACCAGCATGAGAGAACATAAAGAGGAAATTCATCCAACACAACTTGACTGACACATGGAGGAAAAATAAATAAATATTGCTTTTATTTATATTGAGCATGCTGTCCCAACAGTCGCCTCAGTCGAGCCGCACCGCTGGCACTGGTTAATATTTCTTTCTGTGTGTCATCTGCTCCACGGCCTCAGGCTCGCACTGACTTTGTGTCATAATGACATGGACGTACACGATCTACACACACGGAATGTACAGAAGCCATACGGCAAATTACTGACTGGCATAATAGTCTTAAACAAGAAACTTTGTGTGTGTGTGTATAGATGGCCCCGTCGATAAGCATGCAGTGACTGAATCTGCCGTCATTGCTATGGCCCCTCAACTGATGTGTTGCAACTGCATGTGTGTGTGTATAATTCATTTCACTAATGTGCATGCACACCCACATATTCACACTTCAGTAGAGTTAATGTCTGAAATACAAAGACCCAAACGGTTCTGTCTTTGTGATGACAAGTCATTAGACATTATCATCATCGTATCACTTTTCTCCTTGACGTTGTCCACAGGAGTACAAACTCTCCTCTTCCATTCCATTTTTTGTACTTTTTTCCTTCCTGAAATACCAACTGCATCATTTTCCCCACACTGCCATAAGTCTGCGTGAGTGTTAGTGTCACCTACAGCCCTATCATCTCTCACTTAGTGACTGAGTGTCTCTCACGAGCAGGATGTCATTTCCAGTGGGAATAAATCAGAAAGTCACATATGGAACATAACTTTCCAAAACAGAGGTGAAGAATGTAGACAAAATGCCTTAAATCACTTTCAAATATCCATATTTGAATGGAAATCACATTTTATGAAATTATATAATATCGTCATCATTATGTTTCTGTGTGTACAAGTTTTAAAGAGTTATTTTAAGTCATAGTGAAAACTGCAAATTAAAGAAACAAAAACATTGTAAAAGTAGCTCAAAAGAAGCAGACTTCATAAATCATATCTTGTGGTCCATACTCAACAAAATAAGTCCTACTGTTTTTAAAGTCAGCGAAGGAAACAAATGTTGAAATATTATTCTGTCAATCTTTAAAGTTTGATCGATTATATATCCATCACACACAAGATAAACCTGGAGGCAGAGACTTTAAGCAAATGAAAACATGTAGCTTCATAGTGTGAACATCAAAATCTCCATCAAAGCCTGCGATAGCCCACAGTTTGCTGGGGAGCTGCCCTCTTCACATAAACCGATCTGTCAGCATCTGCAGAACAGTTCAGTAAAACGTCCTCAAAATGATGAGGGCAAGAAGTGATGTTAAGAAAGAGCTGTGCTGTTTGAGAGCTGAGAATATAGACACGCCTTCCTCTGCAGTGATTACCACCGTGATGCTCCACAGTTGTACAAACTTTGATCACCAATACCTGCCGTTACTGCTTCATACAGCTTGATCTGATCATTGGAAGAGACTGTGTGTGTGTGTCATTTTAGCAGCTAACCTTGTTTGCCACTGCATTTTGTTCGCTGGTGGTGTTTGAGATGCTACACTTTCACTCGAGCATTGTACACAGCTCAGCCACCAGCATCTTAATAATGGGAAAGAAAGCATATTCATTAATTTTTGGGAGACAATGTTATATACGCTTTCAGATTTTATGAGCTCTGTGACTCAGGTTAGCTAACCACAACAAGTGTGACAAACTCAGAAGAAATGTAATGTTTCACATATAGACCAGCAAAGTTGACCGTTTTCTTATCACTGTTGTTGTTGTACAGCAGTGATGATAAAAAAATAAAATCTGTCTGCATTGCACAACTTCCTTTCAGTGCCTTTAAGGAAAAAAGAAATGTGTCAAGACATGTGATAAATTGTGCCATACACTAAAAGTTATATACAGTAATATCCTCTCTGAGCTCCTATTAATATAAAGCCATGAAAGATATGTTCTATGATTTCTCCTGTAATACAGTGGGGAAATAAAAGTTTTACATATACAATATTTATCCAGTATAATAAAATGTATTCTGCAGAAGTCATTTTGTGCCTTCAATTATTAATTCTCTAAGCAAGGGTTTTAATGTGTTTGATCTGAGTACTCACTCACCTGATTTAACTGATCAAGAGTTAAGGGCATTTCGAAACGGGCCAGAGTACAGTAGAGCCTGGAATGATTTTGTCCACTCTAAAGGGTTGACATTTCCACTAAAGTCTTTAAAACTATCTCCTGGGCAGTGGAGAAGCCAAAGCGCCAGCGTATTTGCACAATTGTGGAATACTGGCTACAGCCGAGGACAGAAAGAAAATAGAGATGAGAATGGCCTGAGCCACACAAGGGTTGTTTTCTCAAATCAACAATCCCCATTTTCTACTCCATCTTGGAGTGTTTACATAGAGTAACTGCAGGTGGAAATCGCTCAGGAGTAGCAGAAGTTCTGTTCCTGAAGGTGGAAGGTATAGCTGAAGGAGAAGATAATAGTAGGAAGCAATTGAAAGAGAATGGGACCAAAATTAAGCTCTCCTTCACTGTGCCAGCTTCCTCATGCAGGCCAAAAATGGCCTATTATGTTTAATATTTTCAGTCTCGGTGGAGGAGGGAAAGAGCAGAGATGCTGAGTGGGCTGACTGGAAGAGTCACCGGCGGCTAACAGTATCTTCAACATAATACTGTACCATCTGCTTCCAGTAAAAGCTGGGGCTAAATATGTCTGGTGTTGTACACATGATGGTCCAGTAGCAAAGAGCAGAGAGACACCGAGTGGGCAACATGACCACCGCTGAGTCTGCTCACATAAAAACTAAAGCCAACTGTTACGCCAACTGCCGAATTCAAACACAGAAAAGACTTTTCTAAAAATGTCCGCAAAAATCGACAGTGCATTCCTCTTTATTTGGGAAGACAGCAGTGTAGCGGCGAGTCAAATGATGTCTTCGTGTTCAGAAGTTCAGCCACAGCAGAGAAATATTTTCTTTCACACATAGGAGGGTGACCGTGGAAGAACGCGCTGCTGGTCGACGAGACACGAATATGAATCACCGCAAGGAAGGTGACATAAAATAATCCGACTGCCGAGGGCTGACGAGAGACGGCTGAGCTGCGAGACGGCCGAGCTGCTACGAGCCCTTGAGCAACGCACAAACCCGCCAGCGATTTTGTGCTTTGGATGCATTCAAATGCACTTGAATCACATTTGTGTCCGTCACTTGCTGCGTGCGCGTAGTTTCATAATAGTCTGAAAATGTCTATCTCAGTGGCTGACTCATGAACCAGGTGGCCGAGGAGGAAGGCGATCCAGATACCCGGGTTCAAGAGTCAAATCCCAGCAGCTGGAACTCCAGCTCCGCCATTCCAACAGAAACTGGCTGTGCTCTGTCAAAGGAGAGCAATGAGAGCTCACGTTTTTGTGAATGAACCGCTCACTTCAACTGGGTGGTATGAGCACTTCTGTGAAAGAGGGATGTGAGAGGGAGGCATGGACCCCAGCAGGCGTCGGCTCCTGTTGGTGAAACTCCCCACCAGCAAGTGAAAAGAAGCGGCTGGTGACTCCGCGTGTATCTATCTCCAGGCCAGCAGGGGTGCTCGAGCTTAAACGATAGATAGCAAACACTGTAAAGGGGGAATCGAGGGGGGGAGGGAAGCAACATATGGTGAAAAGGATTCTGTCTGTACAAGATAATAGTCGATTATATCAACACACTTTAATTTTGATAAAAGGATAGTGAATGGATTGAGTAGGCTCAACGTTTTATCTCTTTTAAAAAAAGAAATAAAAGCGATATGAATTAGACGTCGACACTATAATGTGTTAAAGTTCATTTATTTACTCAATGAACTTTACTCCTGCAGCACTGTGATCAACTCTCTTGGTGATTTAATGGTCTACAAGTAGCATTTCCTCCAGGGATTAATGACATACTTCTATTCTGTTCTGTAACCAAAGTTTGATGAAGAAGTATTGGAGATGGATGGATGGATAATATGATTTAATACCAGGAAAAGTAAAAAAAAAAAAAAAAAAAAAAAAAAGGCTTCATGCAGTGGAGGATTTTGCTGTGGGCAAAGTGGGACACAAGTTTTGAGATTGTGTGCTTCATGTCCATTTCATGATATAAAAGAGTGTTCCTGATCATAATTATTCTAAACATTCAAATAAAATCTATCCGCCCCCCTTTTATATCACTTGACCCATTTTTTGAAATGGAAATGACATTATAATATAGTAAATGTTGCTTGCATCCCATTCAACGGGTGGTTTTTTGGGGGTCACAACCCATGGTATTGTTTTCAGGCAGCGAGTCTCGCCTTCCCTGTTCCACACATCCAGCTGTCACGAGTCAGCGACGTGCACAAAAGTCCTCAAGTGTCTCTCCAGCTGACACACAGGAGCAGCAACTAACAGCTGCTGCTTGATGTGCTGCCCTCATCAAGTAAATTCAAATACAGTGCAAGTATAAAGTCTTCAAGCAGAGACTCACTCATCTTCACTTGATAAAGTGAAAATAACTTTTTTGCAGAAAAGAAAAATCCTAATTAAAATTTAATTACCTTAGCTTGCATTTAAAAGGTAAACCAGAATGACGGTTTCCATCGGCAACAGGGGTATTGTGGATTTATTCCCAGTTCCTTACTATCATTAAGAATGGGCTTGTCAGGAGTAGAAAAGAAAGTGTTTGTGCAGAGGAAAGAGATCCATCTCGTTGTGCACAGAGTGAAAGCGACAGCTGTGATGCAGCTGAAGACTGAGGACAGCTGCTGCGCAGCAAACTGAGGCTGTGTGATAGTATCACCTCTCTGAAGTAAAGAAACACAATATCGCCTGCCGATACAGCCTGGACCATTCCGCCTTCCTGTCTGAGATAATTCATTGGCAAATACCACTGTTGCATAGATGCACACATATGTCTGGTTGAGGAGAAGTAAATACGGTAATTGTGCTGGCTGCCAGAGCTGTCTGGTAAAAGGAAAGTACAAGGAAACTGATATTAAAGCAGAAATATCTCCAATAAATAAATACATACACGCATTTCGTTTAAGAGTCAACTTGAAAACACAGATCAACCAATATTTTGTCAAACGTAGTCATCCGTTGCGGTGAGTGTTAAAAAAGCAGTGTTGAGACTTCCTTGATTCAAGTTGCCGTCCAGTAGTACTACTGGATAATAAGACATCCAGCAGTAGCTACACTTCTTGTGACAGCCTCACTCCATCATCTAATCCCCCCCACCCCGATTATCTAGCAGGTTGTATGAGGTTGTAACAGGATGGATTAATTCCCAGCTGACAATGGACAACGCAGGGTTAAGGTGAGGCAGAATATGATTTTCCATGCCAACCTGCCTCTTTAATCTAAAAACAAAAACAATTCACCTAAAGATTGATTATATAATATATTTCATTTTAACCAGCACAAAATTAATCAGCGACTATTTTATGACAGGAACTTCAGTGTTTCCTCACAAGGACATTTGGTTATCATGACATTGTGTGCACAGATTTCACACAACACTAAGATTTATGTTTGCACTAAAGAACCAAAGTCCAAAATCAAACAGGGCTATTCTCACTTCAATCACTGCATTACCATTACTTCACCAGTCTACTCAACTTTGACACTTCTGTAGCATCTCTAACTTTATCGCTGATTGTTCTATGAACAAAAAGCCATACATCCTAAAAATATGATTGATTAAATGTCTTGAAAGTCACAAATTGCATTGAATAGATGCTCTTATCATGACTTGCATACCAGACGTCACTTACAAAGACTGAGTCAGATGCTAAAAACCATAGTAAGCGCCATGACCCAAACTTTAAGTCTGATAAGGTGCAGGGGAAAACAGAATTTTTTTTTTTTTAACATGCCATTAAAAACGTTGCAGCTGAAAACACATTTTTTTGCTCGATAGAGCGGCTAATCCAGCAAGCATTCTGCATAAGATGAAAAAAAAAAAAAAAAAAAGAAGGAAATCCAAGAGCCGTTTCTTTTATGGAATGCTTCATATTTTTCTGTAATGTGGCTTCAAGCCTGCAGTGAAAGGAAAGCTATTCCCGTAATCACCTTTATATTTAGATAGCAGTCTGCCATGAATCACGTGCAGTGAACATCAGAGAGGACTTGGCTTAGTGGAGCACACTTTAGTCCTGCAAGATTGACGGACTGCTTTGACTCGCACGTGCACAACAGCCAAGATTACTCATGTGGACGGCCCAGCCAACAATAGGCGTATTGAGGGCGAAATGGTCATTCTCGCTACTTCTTTGGAGCTCCTCATAGCCCATGAAAGAAAAAAAATGATGCCAAGGGCTTACAGATGGGCATCTTTTCTTGTCTGTGACTGACAGCTCACTCAAACCGAATGCCAACTGAACAAAAATGGAGGCAAAAAAAAGTGTGAGCCAGAGCAAAAAAAATAAAAAAATAAAGACACCGAATGATGTTTTCGGAGCCATTATACTTCCTTTAAAAAGACCTGCTAATCCCTTAGTGCAGCTTCACAAAAGTTAAAGCAGTAAAGCAATGCAACAACAAACACATTAACATCTAAAGCAGATGTTGTCAAGTAGCGTCCCACATGCAGCCCTCTTTTCCATCATTAGCAGCATCAAAGTGAAGTTAGAAAAAAAAAAACGAGATTTGTTTGATTTCACATATGATGGATGGGAAACAGTTATTGTAACCAGATTGAATTGTTTTATGATTTTTTTTTTTTTTTTTTTAAGAGAAATGCATGGGAGCATATTTATTATACTATGTCAATATTTGTCCCAGAGTGGAGAAGATTACATTTTTATACTCAGGCCCTCACAATAACAAGCAAACCTGATCTAAAGAAGAGGACAGCTGGGTTTTCATCTAAAGAATGCAACAGAGTTACTGTAACATGTTCTAACCTTGTTATGGTGACGTATACAGGCATGAGTAAAAGTAGAAAGGTGCATTTATCTGCAGCAATATTCGGCATATTGATTGCTTGTTACATATAAATATAACCGGCCAATCACAATGCAGCAACATAATGGATATAAACATGCAGGCACGGTCAAAAGGAGCTTCTGACATGTATACTATGTATCAGAACAAGGAAGAAAGCACTTTTAAATGAATGTGAAGATGACTCACTCGGTTGTGATTGATGCGCTGCCCGAAATGATTCCAAACTGCTGATTTACAGTGTTTTCTATGTCCAACCGTCTCTCAGGTTAACAAAGCGTACTCTGAAAAAGAGAAACTAACCAAAGAGCGGCACTCCACTGTTTCAACCTGCCTGGCTGATGCCGTACTGTGAGAGGAGGAATGGCAGTAACTCGAATAATTACATGGACCGCCATCACTGTTGACCTGTCAGGATGAAATATTAACATCAATCTGTTCTCACTTGAATTCATTTAATTGATCTATGCAGCCAATCCTACTACCATCCAACACGCCACACCTAAACCCATCAAAGGTGACAAGCACTTTAAAAGATGCATTTATGGCATTATTTTTATTATTACTATATTTACATTTCATCTGCCATTGAAGATACTAATTAAAAATATTTCAGTGAAGTTGAAAGACTATTAATTGGTAAACATTCAGATGTGATCAGTGTGTGAACACACATGTGACTTGGTAACAGGTCTAATGAATAATTCAGTTGATGAGTCAATCATATTCACCTCAGTTTTAGTGCAAGTAAATGTGCTTTACACAATGATTTACTTTCAATGAACTTTATCTTTGTTCCATCTCTAGTAAATGGAATTACAGTAATTCTTATGCGTGAGGTAATTATCATAAGTTTGAGCCACAACAAAACTATACAACTGATGCCTATGTTCTGAATGATAAAAGAAGAATCATCATTTTTCAAATTGTACTTGCACATACACGTGTATGTTTCCTCACAGTAGCGACGCGTGACTGGGTGTTCAGCTTGAGCTGCGTCTGATTTTAGCTCTCTAATTTATGGGGAGCCAGCTCAACATGCAAAAAATAAGCCTGATTTTACAGTAAGTGGGTTGGCAGGAAGTGTGTGTGTGTATCTTCAGGCGAGAGAGAAGGTTGCGACTGTACCAAAAGTGACTGACGACCTGCTGTGCAGAGTGCATGTGTGTCTGCTTTTGCAGCAAAGTGAGCAGTCTAATAGCCTTTTGGCCATATAATACATAATAAAGTTTGCTTTAGACAGTTGGGGGAGGGGGGAGTGATTTGTTTGGACACAAAGAGAGAGAGAGAGAGAGAGAGACAATGACAGAAAGACAGAGGGAGAAAGAGCAGAAAAGCCAGCAAGAGACAGATGGGGGACAAAGCTAAATGGATCTAACACATCCACACTGATTCTGACAAATGGCATCATGACAGGGAGACACAAACACGCATACGCATACACACACACACACATACACACTCTTCTCTGTCACACGCATCCCTCCCAGACCAGAAGAATCAGTGATGGTGTGCCACAGGAACAAAATTGGTTTAATATCAAGTGCAAGTTCAGCCAGAATAGTAACCCCGATTCAAGTGTCAAATAATCGCAAGCAGTCTGACACACACACACACACACACACACACACACACACACACACACACACACACACACACACACACACACACACACACACACACACACACACACACACACACACACACACACACACACACACACACACACACACACACACACACACACACACCACCCACCTCTTTCACCCCTTCACTGCGGGCTTGCAGACATAAGGGAAGCAGGCCTGTCACAGCGCAGTAAGCCAACACCTAGAAGCGACAGTCTGACGGAGTGGTCTGGCAGCACCTCACAAACTGTTATTGATCTGTCTCGAAGTGAAGCCGTGGAGAAACATAAAAGACGGGAACAGTTAACATCACATGCGAGGGCTTCCACTGCCCTCCTGTACAGACTGTGACAGGTGAAGTAAATTCAAATTGAACAAATTAGTAAAGCTCTTAAAACACACTGTTGTACTTTGTTGATGTAGGTGATAGCATTCCAGTCTCCTGGAGCTGCCTGGCTTGTTTTTCACCTCCACAATAAAATACATAATGAAGTGTTGTATCAGCAGTTGTCAGCAGTGGGTGCATCATGAAGGTCTGCCCCTGCACCTGCTGTAACGTGAGCCATTAGCTATGATAACCACCAATAATGATTAAGGACCTAAAGTTCACCTTAGATTTAAATAAAGTACAGTCCAGTTGCTTCCATACATATTATCCCCAGCTATGTCCCAGGAACTCGCATTAGATGATGCATGTGAAAGTGTTGCAGGGAGTCCTCCATATTTGGTTTAAATAATAAATGACTCCCACAAACAAATGATAAAAGTGAAAGACAACTGCTACTGCAAAACATCAAGACTTTACCTGAGATCATTACAAACAAAACAGAAAACTAATATTCCAGCCTGTATCTTGAACATTTGTCATGAAAGTTTTTTCCAGCTGAGCAAGACTCACCTCCATCTCCAACAGTCCCTTTAGGCTCTTTTCCCTCAAGATACTGACCATCCTGTCCTTCAGTCTTTGCAGGCACTTTGATTTAAATGGACATTTTCACGAGGAAGATACAGGAAGTGACCAAATGCAGCTGGCCAATGGCATAATGATGACATCATTGCCACGAGACATTTTTTTGAACTTTATTAACAAAATTTCCAGACAATGATAATAACTTTGACAATCCAATCCAAACATAGAAGACACACATCAACTTAACAACCAGAAGGTAAAACTGAACAAAACCAACAGAAACAAAAAGAAATAATAAAGAACATACATTAGGTGTTTTCATTGAGTTTACATTCTTTTACAAAATGATATAATCTTATACTATTTTTCTTCTTCATACATCTAATAGAATTAAAGTACAGACAAAGGTCTTTGTAAAAAAAATTGAAATTTGGCTTGGTCTTCATGTATTTGTTTTTGTGAATGAAAAGCTTCCCCATCCTCAGTAAAACATTAAATTAGATCTTGCAGGCTGTCAGCTATAACTATGCCAAATAAAGCATTATTTTTGTTCAGTAAAAGCCATCAATAAAAATAAAAAAAACATCTATATGGCTGCCAACTAGGATTTTATTAAAAAAAAAAAAAAAAAAAATCCAAGATGCTTCAGCTTTTACAAAAAAACCTAGAATTTTGACTTTGACAGCTATGTAAACCAGAATTCAGGGCTAGGGAATCTATTTGTATCAAATTTAAAAAGCTACATTCAACTACAACTTATTTGACTGAAAACATCCATGTTATTTAATATTTTAGAATTCTCCTAATCAGACCACACATGTCCTTGTGGTTGATGCTCCGTATGGCCTTGTGACCTACTTTTCAACAGTCACAGGCAAGAATTTATGAATCCATGTTGTTAATGAATCCATCTTCTCTTCTGCTGCATCCAGTTCAGGGTTGTGTGGCACTGAAACCGATCCCAGCAGACTATGGGCGAAGGATAGAGAGCAAACTAAGGGACACACACTTTAGCAGCGAAGAGTAATTGAGAGTAAGCAGTTAATCCCGAAGGTTTTTGGACTGTTGGAAGAAGCTGGAGTACCTGGAGGAAGAAAAAAAAAACAATGGATGAGGGAAAGTGTTACCCCCGTACACCATTGTGAATCCCTGTTGCGCCTCATGAAAATCTAGGACATTACTGTTAAAGTAACATTAATGAATCATTGCCAATGCAAGGCTAGTAGCTCCCAGGTCCACCACTAATGTGACACTTTACAAAATCTATTTCCCTCATAAGTAGAAGAAATGAAAATGAGATGACTGAGAGGAGCTGCAGGTGAGGTTGACCATATTTTGGCACTTTGTAAAAAAAAAAAAAAAAAAAAACTAGTGCAAGAAAACTTATTCCCTTGCGAATTTTTAACTCCCCCTTCCTTTCTAGTTTATAGAAAATATCTACACTTTTTTGACACCTCAGTTTCACATTTCCATCTCGCCAAGCCAAACTAAGAGCTAGGTCTACAATGGCACCAGTGATCTAGATCTTCACCAAGATGACAGATATAACTAACCAGTGTTTTCCAATTATACCCAGTGAGTCCTGGGGGGATTTTGCAGTCTTGTCAAGAGTCGGAGTGATTTTCATTTAGGTGGGGCTACCAAAAGAGACCTGAAGTCTGGTGCAGACCTGGTGGAGCTCCGCAGACCGACACCACCCCAAACCACGGGCCCGTGGTTTGGGGTGGTGTCGGATGTGACGCACAGGCGCCCGAACTCACTCACACATTTTCTCGTCAATATTACTCAGTAGTTTATTCACTGCCAATCAATAATCAGTTTCTGTACCAAAGGTTTTAGACTAAAGCAACATCCTGCAGAGGATTCATCCTCACCTGCACAAATACACATCTAGTCTATTACGTGACCTCTCAGGGCTTCAAAGCCCGGTTGATCAGAGGTGTGTTTACTGATGCACTGACCTTCCATCTTATCAATTTTGGCAAGTTAGCATCAAAATTGCTGTCTTCTAATCCTTGCTGCTTGTGCGCACCACTCAGCCAGTCAAAACATCAGCCAACACTTAATTGAGTGAGGCCAGAAATGAGAAGTGTGCACAGGTCCTCCCTCAGGGGTAAACAGTGAAAGCCTACACACACACACACACACACACACACACACACACACACACACACACACACACACACACACACACACACACACACACACACACACACACACACACACACACACACACACACACACACACACACACACACACACACACACACACACACACACACACACGCAAATGTAATTGATTTTCTAAACACTTCCATATTTTATGGTCACTGCCAAATGAAAACTCCATCAAATAGGTTGGAGGCTAATGTCAAATGAGGTAGAATTACTTGTGTCTGCTCCCGCTGCCGCGCGCAACCTTTTCAAAGTCCATTCCAACGTTGCAGATGGAAAAGTTTCACTCAGTCTCAGAGCAGTGGCCCCAAATATCCTTTATTCATTGCTTTGTTGTACGTTCCACTTTTAGTCTTTTGATTTGATTCAGTCTTTTCTTTTGAGATTTGAAAAGTGAAATCCCCAGCCTGTGAGAGGGGGACCTGGCTCCCCCACTTTTACCGCTTTATTGCAGTGCACTTTGTGATGAAACACAATCCATCTTTCATCCTTCATTTGCTCCCGTGGCTTCACTTTATATACACCTCATTTTATACGGCGAGGCTCAACAGAATCCCAGAGTCCCAGTAAATGTTTTCATGAACTTTATTTGTATTAAATATTAACAATAAAGACACAGTGGACAAAAATCTTTTGATAAAACATTTCTCATGTGAACAAACAACTGTGAAAGTGACAAGAAAAAGAACAATGTTGGACAAAAAGCAAAGAGAAATACTTTGGGTAAACATACACTGCAAGGTGTTTTTTCACTGCAAGTTAGCCCATCGAAAAGGATTCTTGAACACGAGAACCCTGCCTCGTAGATACACAAGCTTCTGATCACATATTCATAAATGTATGGGCTAACGGATCAGGCGCTCACAGCACAAGCCTACCCAAGATACTTAAACATACGATGTCAACCTGAACGTCAAAAAGCAGCTTTAATAGATTATCATCGACATTTTTTCCTCACACACAAGTTCACCAGGTTGTCTCTCTTTCACAGTCATCTGGAGCAAAAACCGCCACAGTGCAAAAAGTTGGATTTCAAAGAGGGAAAACAAAATATGAGTCACAGAATCACCTACAAGCAGACTGAGCTGGCCTTTAACTTGGATTCCATTGAGTTTATAAGAATTAGTTTTCTGGTATCCAAACATAAGCCTGATACACTTTGGTAATAGCTCAGACCTCTGACTGCATTTATTTATTTATTATTCAATTTTTTAAATCTCGAATGCCAACAAACAACTTGTGTGAACACTATTCATAATTGCCCGGTGAATCAATAATTTATGTACAATTATACAGCTCAATTGTATTACTACAGCAATTCAAAGAGAAAAAAAAAATTAAGAAAGCAGGAAACACGTACGACAGCATAAAATTTGAGATTCAATAAAACTGTATCAATAAACAAGAATTATTATTATTACCATCATCTCTGTGAGGACTGCCTTAACTTGTTAGTGCTGCAAGATTCTTTTTAAAAAAAATGTTCCTGTGGCAACAAATATAAATAAGGCAAAAACAATAAATTACTTCTCAATACATGGAATGTAGTGTCAATGTGCTGCAGAGTCGAACTCAATTCGAAGAATGCTGCTGGGCAGGGCAAAGCTGAAGACGTGAGACAGTCGAGGAGTCGGTTCTGATCACACTGTTAAGTTGTGTAGCGACACACTGATCATCTAACAAGGTGGCGGCATTTCCCAAATATAAAGAACAAATTGAAAACACACAAAATGCTTTTTTTTTGTTTTTGTTTGGCAACACTAGACAAGCTTGAAGTATTTCACATAGCACCGATAATATCACAACAATTTTTCTGATTGTAACTTCACGTATTCAAAACTGTTTCATTAATTTAAAGCTACTTCTTTTTGGGACCTGTGACACTGTGATGGACTGAGGACTTCTCATGTCTGCCTTTAACACCCAGTAGCATCTCCTGCAGAACTCCGGGACCCGAAGTTGAATAAAGCGGTACAGAAGATGGATGGACAGTGTCAGACTGTGACGGATACATTGGAATCTTCATCGTCTTGGAAATAAGGGACAGATTTGTGTGTTGCATTTGAAAGGGCTGTTGAGTGTCATCATGAAACTTCAAATTCAACATTAGAATGATGCGGCCAGTGAAATAAAACAGTTAAATTTACTCAACACTTGATTCCCAGCAGGGAATGGCACAGGTTCTCTTCTCTTAAGTGTGGATTAAAAAAAAAAAAAAAAAAAAAAGACTTCTGTAAAAGACCTTAAATCCAGCAGCCTACCGCTGCAGAGGATGGCTGTTTCTAAATAAAATGTGTGCCGGCAGTTCAGAGAGGGTTAAATGGCCTATTGTAACATTTCCCACAGTGACAACCCGCGTTTGGCTGCGTGCATCAAAGAGGGACACACACAGCGTTCCTTAAGAGTTTGCTCAGCGACCGAACACAGTCACTCTCCACCTGTAAACAAACTGAGCAGGGAGCATTTAGCTTTCTATTACAGCTGCAGCTCTGAGTCCAGTGCAGTCCTCGGGAGCCACATTACTGCTGCACGTCTGTTCTACCAGGTAGTTAATTGCATTTACCGGGTGTAAAATGACTCCCTGATTAGAAAGCTGGAATGGAAATCGGCAGCGCTGCAGGTCTCAAAGCCCAGAACTGAAAGCCACTGCACCAGAGTGTGTAACTGATACAGTGAATGACAATGCGAATGGGGGGGGTAGAGGGGAGAGACTTGGAAGGAGGAAAAGAGAAGGCAAGAGGACGATAGGAGGAGAGCAACAAAAGCCGCGGAGAGGGATGCTGGGGAACACAGACAGACTGATGCAGTGGCGAGGGAGAATTCCACACATGGAAACAATACAAATACGGCGCCGATGGACAGCGACAAAGAACACAAGGGGGCAGAAGAAATTAAAAAACAATACAAACAAAAAAAAAAAAAATGCCACTGAGCAAAGGTGCATCTTCTATTGCTGGGAGCAAAGCCGGCATCCTCCAGGCTTCTCTTCACCTCTAGCAGGTCCTTGAATCCCGAGGTGTGCGTTACAAACAAAACCACACATGCACATGGCTCATACAAGCCCCCGACAGCCGGGAGCCGTTCAGGTAGAGACAAGGTCAACAGCAACTTCTCCCAAAGTCTAACACGATCTGTCGACCCCAGGAGCAGCGAAGCACTCTGCAGAAGGGCACCCTCTCGCCTTCCGGCTGATATTATAAGATCTGTTTACCCTGAGGCCTATGGGGGTGGAGGATGGGGTTGCTCAACAGTCCTGTCAGTTCAACACAGCAAATACAGTCGACAGGGGCAGATTGAACGGGTTGCTCAGCAGTTGTAAAGAAACCGTTTTTTTCCCCGAGATACTAATTTGTGACAAATTTGACCCCAATGTGTGAAAAACAAAGGACTCGGCAGGTCATGGCAGTTACAGATATTATGAATTTCCCTCAAAAATATTTATCGCGCTGTCCCAAGCAACATAAAAGCTTCCCTTATTCCATTATCCCGAGTACCATCTCACTGGATCTGCCTTTTTTTTTTCTCAGATGTAATCACAACATGTAATCACAACATGAGGGCAATAAAAGAAGCCTCACATGATGATGGCTGGGTATCAGAGGGAAAAACTCATGCTTTGTAAAATCTAATCTTCTTTGTTTTTGGTGATTTGATCAAGCAAAGAACTTTATGTGCAACATTTGTCCAATCGCCTGTCTCTGTACGTAGAATCATGCTCCAGTCCATTGAGTGCCTCGGGAAACTTGTCAGAGAAAATACATCTGGCAAGTACAATGTCATTATTGTAGACATTTCTTCCTTTGAAGCTGCTAAAAATTGATATTGACAGTCATTTAGCAAAGCACCAGCAGTGGGGATTCCTGTTTCATACCCAGCTTTCAGGAAGATTGGAAGAGATTCATTTTAAAACTTGTTGCTTTATCACAACCTTCCACAAAAAAAGTGATAAGGTCAAATTAAAATAATTTTAAAACTGTGACTACAGTTTGTATCTTGTCGATGTTAAAAATGTTCAAATATTAAATAGTTTTGCTGGAAGTAGTTTTCATTCCATCACCGGGGTCAGAGGAAATTGAAAAGTTGGATTAAGTTTCTTATTTCAAAATGAAACTCTTCTCACCTTCTCACAATGAAGCTATTATATAAAGTGACTAATACAAACAAGAGATCCAGTATGAAACACAGAAAACGTCCGACTGTTAATGTGAGCAGAGGAAAGGCATTTCTCTCTGAAAACATTGCACAAGCAGAGAGAAATCTTCCAGGTTAGCACATGTTTGATTCCCTTCTTGAAACACTGAGATCAAAGTTGACACTGAGATGTTATGAAAAGTCTGCTGCCATACAAAATCTGTACCTGTATTTATTTATTTTGTAACTTTCTAAAAAGCATGCAGTAAAAGGTTTGTAGATGTGGGTGGGAGCAAGGATCGGAGCGTTACCTCTAATTTGGACATTTGGAATGAGGATTGATCTGATGCAGGGGTTTTTTCTGTTTTCAGTTTTTTTTTTTTTTGGCGATGTGAGTATCAACACCCTCTAAAGCGCAAATCATGATCAGCCCTGTAGTTCTTCAAGTAGCAAATGGTTTTCACTGTTAAAAACAAAGATGGTCAAATAAATGGCTCAAAAATAAACCTTTGACAAAGCACGCCTCTTGGTTCTCCATTCAGTTGCAACACCCTGGCATTTGTGCGGATGGAGAAGCAGAGATATCTCAGATGACGCCTCGTGGTCGGAGTGTGTATTTAAGTGTGCGTGACTGGATTTGTGTACGAGTGCACGGATTGCAAGGTTGTGAGTCTGTGTGCACTTTGCGTGTCTGTGGGCGTAAGCACATCTAAACTGTCAGCATGACACGACGTGGGAGTTCTGATAGACGGGTGAGAGCCTTTTTCATACTCGCAGCCCGTGTGTTTGTGTGTGTGTGTGTGTGTGTGCACTTGCATACAAGTGAGTTTTGAAACACGCAAATCTATGAAATGTCAGCAGAAGGCTGGTCTGGATTGCAAAGGGGAGGGAGGAGATGGGCGTGATTGTAAGCGTGTGTGGTTGATGATTCGGACAGCTTCTACAGGAGGGAGCAGTTTTTCTTTTAAAGACTAAGTTGATGATATGTCTGCTCGTGGCTGGAATGGTGTAAATGTTTTGTTTGCCCTCAGCTGTCTCTCTGCGTCAGAGCTTGCAGTTCGGCAGTGTGCAGGGAGTGTTGCAGGAAGACGTTTTTACGGCTGTAGCTGTGCAGTGATAGGGGGCCACGCGGAGGTTGTCCTAAGCGGCCGGTAAAGGAGGAGGACGAGGAGGAGGACGAGGACGCTGAGGAAGGAGTGGGAGGAGGAGGCGAGGCTTGATCAGATGAAGAGATGCTCGGAGAGGGGCTTCCTCTGCTTGCAAGACTGTGGAGGCTCGAGGAGGCACTGGCCCCGACTGCACGAGGGATATGGCTAGGGGGATGATAATCTCCTCCTCCTCCTCCTCCTCCTCCTCCTCCTCCTCCTCTCCTCACCCCAGAGGACATGCTGACTCCTCCTCCTCCTCCTGGAGTTAAGGACTCTGAAGAAGAGGACACCCCCTCTGGCTGCTTGGAGGACAGAAGGGGAGCCGAGGTATGATTAGCAGCCACCGGAGCGGTGCCTGGGCATTGATTTGGGCCGAGGCCCGATTGTGAAACTTGAGGCTGGGCTTGTGCTGACACTGCAGAAGTGGCAGAGGACGGGTTGGAGGAGCGCGGAGCCAGGTTCACAGCAGGATTGCGGGCAGTCGACTGCGCCAAGGCCCCCTGGTGGTGGCGCTCCTCTCTGGCAGACGCAGAAGGCCGGCTGTGCAGAGGTTGATGGTGATGGGGGAGGTGCTGGTTAGAGAGGTCCCCTCCGGGTGCTGCCCCCACGCCCCGCATTGCCCTTCGGTCCCTTGGAGGCAGATTGCTGCTGCTGCTTGGTCCTGACCACCAGCCTGGATGATTGGTCTGGAAAACAAACAGAAAGAGATGCTAAAGAGACTTTATCATTCACTCGGCTGTTTGTCAGCGAGTGTATGAGATGTCCGTTTTCAACATGTCTCTATAGAGGGAGAGAATAAATGAGATAATAAAATAAACTGAAATGAGCAGAGGGACAGGGGAACCTGACAGAGAGAGCGCTGTTGTGCGCTTGGTATAGATTGTTAATTGGGTGACATTTGGAGAATGATCTCTTTGGGGTCCTGCAGCTTCATCTAATTGTTTCTAAACCAACCGGAACCCTGCGCACTAAATAAGAGACACACACATGCTGACACAAGCACACACAATTAAAACACACATGCAGACAAGACAAGACAAGAGAAAGAGGATGGATTCTATATATGAATATATTAACCCTGTAAGACATTGAGATCCTGATTATGAGAGTAAGCGTACGCACACGCACGCACGCACGCACACACACGCACACACACACACAGGGGAGGATGGCACATAAAGCGAGATGGCAGAAACAGGAGCCACCTGTTCTCTTTCACACTCCACTGCACCCCCCTTATGCAACATATCTCATCACTGTCCCCCCCATTTTTTTTTTGCTCTCTCTCTTCTCTTCTGAACACTCCCTCTCTTCTTCAACACAAGCAAAATCGCACAGGGACCAAGTGTGCCGCGCTCACCACAGAAACACAATCTCATCCGACACCAAACCTCATGGGAGAGAAAGCCGAGTTGACATTTGCAGACACAATGGCTCGTGTGTGTTTTCCCGCACGTCGCATGCATATGCATGAGCATCAGCCTGCATGTGTGCGTGACATGACGAACTGTGTGCTTTCATCATATTTCAATGTGATCATGCATACAAATTAATAATAAATGAAAAGTAATTAGTGTGTTGAGGTTGTCGAATAAAATCTGGTGTGAGAGGTAGAAATGTAATTAGCCAGCACACTGCTAAGTGAATAAATACAGTATTACAATGGAAATGCTAATTCAATGAAACAGGAGGGAGGATAATGGAGTGGAGTAGGAGAGAAAGTGGGGAGATCACAGGGAAACTGATAGATGATGGTGTGTAAGCTAAATTATGATTATTGGGCAGAGATGTACACATAATGGTGGTGTCACATCGAGGTGTTACACCGAGACAAAACAAATCAACAGAGGAGTGAAGAGGAGGTTACTGCTCATTTTTAATACAACTTTATGGCACCTAAATTTAGCTCCCTAATACACACATAAGTTGTGCTGCCTTTCAGGACAGCTCTACTGCCCTATTTCTTCAAGCTCATGAGCAATATTGTACAAGGAAATCAGCAACTTAAAAAAAAGGTAGAATATATATAAAGTCTATTACTAGTTGTAAGATAGTGGCGTGGTTTGCATTCTTATCTCACAGTGAGATTATCCAAGTCTGGTTGGGGTCTATTCTGCTTTTTATTTGCAATGTCTCTGGTTACTTAGGTTTGCACTCATGAGGCAAAACGATACTTTTGAGGCTGATCAGCCACTTTAAAAAATCCTGTACTTATAATAGTGAGTGTGTGACCCTTTCTCTGTCTTTGCCCTGTGATGGTCTTCACAGGTTTGTATCCTCCTATCATCCAGAGTTTCATACCCTAACATTATAGTGGATGAAGCTGTGTGGAAGATGGATTTTGACCACTACACCACCACGTTCACTTATTCCTTTCGATGTAGGTTTTTATTTACATCGTCCACCTCTGTGATACACATGTAGAACTAGTTCCCTGTGGCAATTTACCTGCATGAACTGATGGATCTCTGCTATTAGTGGGTTTTTTTCAGGTCTTGGTGGGATGCCTCTTTGTGTTTTAGAAACTAAATGAAGCTTTAGATAAATGCATCCAGTGTTACCGGGGTTATTTGGCCTGAGAACTTTCTATGATTTGGGGTTTTAAAGGACAAATTAAAGTATCTGTGTGCATGTTGGGTCATTAGGTAAAATAAATTCAAATTTTTGTACATGGGGAACACCTTTAATGAGACGGACAGAATTTAATAAAGTAGTCTTTTCCATGCAATAAAAAGGAAGTAGTACTAATTATACTATATGACTGGAAAATTCTGTCAGTGCAATGGATTGTGAAAGCCCTCTGAACACCACCAGACTTTAATATCTTGCTGTGAGGTACTATTTCTCCCTTCTTTTTTTTTTTTTACATTTCAAAGTATGAAAGGATTCTATGAGGATTTAGTGTGACTCTGTGCTGGGCTGTAATTTAGTTTGAGGGTGTATTGAGCACAGGGAGGAGTAAATATGATAAGTAAGCAAGATCCTGAGGAGAAAAAAAAAGGAACCAAACAAAGCTTGACAGTCCTTTGAACTGTTTCCTTATTGACATCGATCTTTAGGACTGCGGGAATAAACACTTTTTACCCCTCTACTTCAAAATGTATTTTTTTTTTTTTTTTTTTTAACACTTTAATTAATCAAACTCGGATACATGAACACTGCTGAGCAGCATCTTGCAGTATGTTATTCCTGTTTGTGTAGTAGTGTGTTAAATGTGCTCACTAAACTGGTGGACTTTTGTATTTTGTGATTTCAATATAAATGAGAAAACCACCAATAAATGGTGGGAGTTACTGATCTGACCCAGTGAGATTTCCCAGTTTTTTTTCCAGCTGGTGAGAGAAAGCACAACAAACTTCCATGTTTGACTAAAACAATAAGACCGCAACATATTTGGAGCCGTGTGCTTCCAACTACACAACAAAACTGACATTTTGGGACAATGGGTGTCACGAAAAGTTGAGCTTTCTTTTGTAGCCTGTTGTGGCCTTGTTTCCTTAAACCATTGAGCCCCTTCAAGATGAATTGGACTGATATGGGAATGAGTTGGTGATTTCTTGGCACTATGGAAGTGTCTTATTATGAAGTCATTTTCACGGAGATCAACATGTCAGTTACATGGACTACAGGGAGCTAAAAGCAACCCCGAGTGTTGGTGTTTCCTGGTGCAATTAATGTACATCTGAGGTAGTGTTGATTTGGAAATCTAATTATTACCATCCATTTTCTATACTGCTTTACCCACCTTGGAGTTGAGGGTGCTGGAACCAATATATGGGTTTAAATATATCATTTAAATCCACATTTTTGGACTCCATACAGAACTGCCCCATGCCCAGGCTCCAACTAGTGAGGCAAGCGTGCACTCAGATATTGTGCAGCCTGTAAACTTTAAACCTTGTCAATAACACCCTAATCTGTACATACAATGTGTCTCCACTGCTTGTAATACCCCAAATACAGAGCAGCAAAACATAAGCCATGCCTGACATGTTCATTGGCTGCAGATTTTCAATGTCTGAGTTGAAGCCAGGCAATCTACGCATTATCAGCACCGTCTCCATATGCTTCAACTATTAAAAAAGATGAATAAATCATACTCCTGCTCTGCCAAAACATCAAAGAGTGTCGCTGTCTATTCAGCTTACTTAAAGAGCTTGGGGAGTGTATCTATACTTTCTAATGGGCTCTAATGGCTGGATAAACAGAACAAGACTTCTTGCAGATTCCTTGATCTAATTAAGAGGAGTGAGAATTTTCATTCCAGCCAAATGTTCTGCATGGGGGCGCTGCGGAAAAAAACCCAACCCAAAAAACCATGAGGGAATTGGCACCATAGAGTTGAATATTTACTGTACACTTGCTTGCAGGTTTATTTGGGACAGCTTAATTATTGCTAAATTGCTTATCTTACCTCCACTAAAAACAAGCAAGCTCCCACCCCCCAAAAAAGTTTATCTATCAAACTTAGATGTTTGAGAAAACAACAGAAGGTAAGTTGAGAACAGCGAGATGCAAATTAGCAGATGACTTTGAAAGAAATCATTAGCAGGCACAGTACAGGAGTTGGTTGGAGAAACATACGCCCTCTATCAAAGGGATATTTTTTGATCACAGTAATGAATACGGGCACTTAATAAATAATCTGAAGCAATAAATTAAACAAAACTAAACTGTGGAAAAACTTGGAAGGCACCTGTGTGAATGCATCCAAAGGACAGAGAAAAGATGAGGCTTCACACCATGAAACGAAAACTGCAGCGGTTGAAAAGAAAAGAGGAAAAGCCATGAGAGAATGTGGATGAGGTGATTAAAAGTACAAATAAAATAAACAAATAAATAAATAAAAACAGGCTGGCAATTGAGGAGAAAGTGATTTACAAAACTCAGGTGTCCTTCCTGAAGTGCATGCCCTGCTGCCAGCAGTGGTATGTTTGTGTGTGGGTGCAAACACTCAGGAGAGTCTATTTTACACACACAGCCTCAATAAATACACACATACAAAGACATGTAGACCAAGGTAAATCAGAGTGATTTAAAGCCCCTCCCCTCCTGTAGCTGTAGTTTTTATTGGGTAGTGAAGAATGGGGCAATGCTGTAATAGCCAATTTTGCATAAAAAGGCTCTAAAAGAGCACTAAAAGTACTCGATCCGATGTTTGATGTCAACTGTCTTGGTAACTTTTAAAACTAGACGACGCAAGAGATTTATTTTGTGATTTTTGCTCGTCTCCAACTAAATCCATGTTTTACTTTACCTGAGTGTAAAACAGGCCGATTGCAACCAAAGGGACTCTACACTATAATTGCCATCAATCACACAGTATGTCTCAGTATCCCTCCACCCACTCACCTGGTTCTAATGAAGGCCATGGGGACAAAATGCATTGGACCCCTAAAAGTTTCAAACTCTTTGCAGGGAGATTAGAGAGGAAAAAGTTTGTCAGTGTGGATTCTTCATATTCTGTGACACCCACATACTCGTTCAACAAAGTAATCCCGCGGTTCTTTGAAAGTGTGGAACGCCGGAGTGTTGGGTACAGATACAATAACAGTGCAGCGCACCCACACAGATGGTACTCTAAATCCTATTTAGACTATAACCAAATACATTTTTCAGCCTTGATGCATGAGCAACCTTACCTGATCCTGTCTCAGTTAATCTAAAAAGGCAGTGTCATTCATTCTTATTTGCATGTTAATGTTCTGCATGACAGGAAGGTAGGTATAGTGATGGTCAAAAACAAAGTTGATTTTGCCTTCAGAACCATAGAGACCCCGAGGTTGTTGAAAAAAATCTAAAGACATATAAGCAACCTGTAGCACTGACGTATTATAAAGTTCAACATCACCATCTCAAGATGCTTCAGAAGAAAAAAAGGCTATATACTTTTAGTACAACACATAGTTGGGAGTGGGGGAGCAATGGAAAGACTTCAATGCTCTCACTGGCAATACAGATGTCATTGCTCACAAGACATGATCAATCTCAAAAATACTGTGTAAAGAACAGCCTCTGATGGCTTCCTGCTCTGCAAATCATCCACCATGTTAACATGAGATGAAACTTAGCATGGGCCTGATAACCTTAACGCACGCACACACGCACGCACAAGCACACACAAAGTTGGGCTTTGAAGGTGTTTGTTACACTATCCTTAATTGTTTTTCCCTCTTTATATTGAAACATTGGCTTCAGTCTTTTTTTTTTTTTTACCCCAATTTCTAACTGTTGCAACACTTTGCACCTCATAGCAACATTTGAATTTAAAATTAAAGGAGAGAGCCCAATAAAATTCTGAGAGTATAGAAGGTGCACACCAACCACAGAGCAAGACAGTAATTACAGCAAAGTGAAAAGTAAACAACAGCAGGGGTCCAAATTAACAGAGGCATTCTAAGAAAGGACATAAAGCAGGATTAAGACATTACAGAGTTTTGTATAGCTGATCTAACTCTTGTGGGCAAACACACTGCATGAACTGACCACAAAGTGGACATTTCTCAAAAGTAGATAATAAGATATGCATCTATCCTTTCCTTTCCCATCTTATACGAATCCCCTTGTCTTGCGATCTTCTTTCACTCCACACCCATTTTTCTACTCTGCCCTTCCTTTTGTACTTCTTTTGTTCTTTGTTGTGTATGTGGAAGTTAGGAGTGTCAGTGGCTGACAGGCTGAATAGAAGCTGACAGGCAGAGGATTGATGGCACTACTACTGCAGTCTGTAGACCACACCGAGCGGCAGGGAAAGACGGGGAAGAAGAAAAGCCTTTCCCTGCCCGGTCGGGGCAGGACTGGGGCTGAACAAAGTTGAGCTGTCAATCCAGCAGCCGCTGCAGCAAACTGCCAACAGGCTGCTGGCTGCACCGCCACAGCCTGGACCGTCCTGATGGAGACACATGATGGGAGGTGATGCACTTGCACTCCCAACCAGAACTATTGCATAATTATCGACACTAAACTGATGTTATATTGACGAACTCCAGCCAAATATAGCATCCTGTAGAAACCTGCAAGTATCAAACAGGATTGCGTCTGTCCGTACCTTCATAGATTTTTCAGATTTAAAATATTTCAGAGCGCAGCTGTCCTGAATATTAATGTGGCTGATGGATTGAAGACATTATAATGTCTGAGGCTTAGTCATCACTGTTCTGCCAAAAAATAAATTTAAAAACAAAAACGTATGTAACAGCAACAGCTTTATTAACAGTATAGAAACCTGTCATCATATACACCCACCTGAACTGTGTCATGCACTTGTACATGTTCAAACAATCACGAGTTCAGTGCCAACACTGAGCCTCAACAGGAGAGGGTCACTGTAAGGTAAATAGGAGATATATACTCCTGCTGTATATCAGATGAACACGTGAGATGTGAAGATGTTGTCAATATAACATATTAATGTCTTTGTGCTTTGAAATATGTTCCTCCAAATGGCAGAGCTCTTTTTCTTTTACCTTAATTTACACAAGCTGTGACTGAGATGTTTTGTTTGTTTTATCTTGTAGGTTTTCAGTTCAGCGTTTCAGGGGCAGAGCACTTTGCTGACTTTAATCATTTCCCCTTGATGTTTGTGCTTTAGACTTCTGCCCTGCCACCAGTAAGAAATAATTATGGCTGTCACTGGATTACAATGCTAATTAATCATTTTTTAATCAATCGCAGTTAATTACATGTTTCTCTCATCTTTAACATCCTGTCATTTTCAATTTGTATTAATCCACAATGTGCAAAAACTAAATGTTTCACAAATAACTCAGTATTTTGAAAATTGTATATTGCATATGTTGATACAGTGACAAATTTGAAATACATTGTGCATTACCAACACTTACCACTGCAACTCATGAGACCAGCAGGCCTTGGTGCACAGAACAACATATTTTTGCCTTTTTAATCTGATCTACAGGATTCAGAGCCTCTCTAATGAACAGCTTAGATGAAATGTCTTAGGCGCACCTGAGGACAGCAGGACCATTATGGCAGATCCTACATATTCGGAATGAGAATGCAATGTCCTGTGATAATTTTCCGTGCAGCAAAAAACATCTTAAGAAGAACATAACCATAAACTTAAATGTCACAGAGATAGATTTTTACTTTCCACGAATGAACTGCAATGGCTGAATTTCTGACTTGTTTACAGTCAATTGATTTTATTTGCCCGAAAGTTGCTTAAATTGATGGACAGTGAGCACAATGTGCTGCCAAAATTGATTAGCAATTGATTATTTGTTGCCTGGTAACAACAAGGTGCCACATTTCACTGACAAAATACCTCAGTGAGACGTGGCTCACCGCAGGAAGTGAAGCATCGACCATCCACATGGTTTAGAGGCTCCCAGTGTTTTCATTGCCTCAGACAAGAGTTGCTGAACAACAGTATGATCAGTGTTTCAAAGTCACTACTTGTGATTGTGGATGTTGAGAAGCGCATAGCCCCAGGACTTAAAAATTCCACCCAGAACGAAAAAAGGCAGGTTTGCAAGTGTAGAAGCCAAGGCCACGCTGTGTCCAGGAGGCCTATAATGAGGCTTCTTGAGCAGCTCTGATGGGCATAGAACACTGAGAGGCTGGCATTGCTCATCAACCACCATCCCCAACAGGTCTGTGTGTGCGCGTGTGCACGCATGTGTGTAATCATGGCAAAACTCATCAACCACCAGCCTGTGCCAATATGCTCAGTGAACATTGCCCAGAACCAGAGAACAATGAGTGAGGTGGGGGGGGCAAAGCAAAAGATTTGAGTAAGGAAGGCAATGAGCAGGGAAGAAAGAGGTGCAGAGACTGATGGAAGAGAGTGAAGTAGAATTAAGGCAAGGAAGGGGAGTCGGGGGAGAAAAAGAACTACAAAGAGAAAAAACAACAGAGGCATAGGGCTTAGAGGAAAATAAATAACATAACATGCAGCAAAGAGCAGGTCAAAGAAATAAGGAGAGGGGATAAAGTACAGGTAACAGGAGACTGAACAACAAAAAGAAGACGTGGCGTGCCGGAGTGGTGCAGGAGGGACAAAGTGAGAGCAAAAGGTGATGACACAGACATGAAGTTGCAGAAGATGAAAGAGAGAGGTAATTACAAGACCATGGAAGCAGATACAAATAATAAAAAATAGCACAGAGATAGTACGTGTGAGAGGTGTTGCTTCGATATAAGGCAGGAAAACGACATAGCAGACAGGAACCGCAATAAAGATTCACTGGTACTTTGTTGTCAATGTCAATCGGAAATCCTGTTAGTAAATCAGGGACTAACAGGTTTTCATATGAATGCAAGACTTTTCATTTTCAACATAAATCATGACATGTGTAAGGGTTTACGTATTAAGTTAACACACTTGGTGTCATCAAGTCTTCTTTGTATGCAACTATTCCACTTTTAAAGGATTTCTAGGATTTACATGGTTTTGATGTGCTGCTGCTAATCTTGGCTCAGGGGGGATTGTCTGCTGGATTTAATCATAAAACAGGTTTTAGGGTTTAATAAATAAATACATGGATGTTTTACCTGCACCGCTGCAAACACTAAGTACACATCCAACTGGGTTTTGCTTCATAGTAGTTCAAGAAGTTAACTACCTCTCCTGGTGTACTTCAGCCGAAAGTGGATTGATTGCTGCACCTGGCTGCTCCCTCGGGTGTCAACACGGAACCCACCGGTGCTGTCTAATTATTGCAGAAGCTGTGATCTATGTTCACCATTACTCTGTGCCTAATATGTTCCTGTAAGCTGTCACTGCTGCTCACTGTGCATGCATGCACCATATTCCTTGAGATTACTGCACTGTCAGCACTGACCTACAGCTCCCACACTGCATTTCACAAAAGCTATTGTTCTGCTAAACTGCACTCTGATCTGGTCCTCTAAAGATGTAGCAACAGCATGGTACAAAGGCTTAAACCTAACCAGGAAGGCTGCCACACCCAGAGTTGGACTCCTATCGGGATCCATTTTTTTTGGCATGGCAGTCATTTTTTGAGCTGAGGCATGGCAGGGGATCACTCCACCTTAATCAGGCCACCACTGTTGACTTCTTCTCCTCCCATCACCCTCACCCTCTAAATTGTAAATCTGACTCCAAGACAGGGATGTTCAATGTAACATTTATATTGCCAGTATGAGTATATATAATCAACACATTTATTATTCAAAACATTTGATTTAACTTCTGGCAGCTTTCTGTGAACTTTCAAACTTGGTTACTGTATGCCCCTCCGTCTAGTCTATTTGTAGTCATGAACTTGTCTTGTTTTGACTCCCTGCAAAGCCTTCATGGAAAAAAACTAAACAAAACAGACTTTAGACAGTCACCCTCACCCAACAATGCACAATCTTTCCAGTTCCACATGAGTGAAATCCCAAGAAGGCCAAGTTTAAATTCTCAAAATGTCTCCTGGCTAAAAACACTTTCAGTGTATCCTCTTTGGACATCTGGCAAAACTGACAAAGGTTAAAGTTTATAAAAAAAAATTTCTGCACAAAACAGTTTCCTTTTTCATAGTTAGTCAACAAAATTGTTCAGTGGATCAACAGATAACTATTCACATTGTTGGACTATTTGGCAAGGTCATTTCCTCCCAGTTATTAATCTATTTACAATTTTCTGTAATACACCTGCTTCCTTTTGTAAGATCAATGACACTGTGCAACATTGTGCGCATGATGAATGTGGACGAACAAAAAATATGAATTTAAAAAAGTAGAGGAGCTTGACATTTTGACAGAATAGATGCACAGACTGACAGAGAGAAAAACAATGAAGATTGTAGTTATGCCAGTGAGGTAAGGATTGTCAGAGTGATGTATCATGTGGAAGAGCTCAGGAATTGTGTGAGCAGTGGTGCCTATGTGTTCTGGTGAAACCCTTCACATAGCAGGAGAGGTACCACAGCTCTTAATACCAATGCAGGGAGTGAAACACACACGCATACACTTTTTTTTTTTTTTTTTTAAATCTCGATCTATGCGACAGCTCAGATAGGCTGAAACAACACAGAAAGTCTGAAAGGTAAGAGTGAGGGAGGTAATGAAGCTGAAAACTGATGCATAGTAAGATGACAGAAAGAGAAGAGAAGAGAAGAGAAGAAAAAATGCTTCATTAAATGTCCGCAAGGCCTGGTGATAATGTAATAATGTTGCCACCTGTGTCATCCCACTGAAAACAACTCATTGCCCTGTTGCACCCACACTGCACTCAACTAGACAGAGAGGAGGAGGAGGGAGACAGTTTGCCCATGATATATTTAAGTGAGACATTTACCACCAGCTTGTTGACATTACTGAAAATATGTTTGCTGATGAAGGAGATGCATATTCTTGTTTTTTAAACTACTTTCCAAGCTTAAATGACAAATGCAGCATTTCTATAATTACACACAGACCCTGCTAAAGATGTGCGGTGGTAAAACTGTTTACGTCTTTGTTACATCCAAAACCGGTGTTGCAACTGGTTGCAAAGCTCCAAATATATAGCTTGATTTCAAGCAACAGCAGAACCCCCCCCCCAAAAAAAACCCAACAACAAACAAACCTTGATGAACATTTCGGTAGGAAGCTAAAACACTTGTTTTTGTGCATGTTTTTGATAAAAATGCAGTGACCTTCTGAACAAAACCTCGGCTGTTCTTGGGTGAAGTTGGCCTGGATTCTGCTCTCCATTATGCATCTGTCACTGCTCCACAACAGGGAAAGGACTGCTTTTAAAGGAAATAAGATTAGCTGATTTGATTGGCTATGACAGTTGCCAACTCCTAACGCGCCAACAATTAATTCGTTCTAATTCAACCCATTTCACATCTGTGCCCCCGCTGAGCCCCTGCTGCATCAGCACCTCAGGTCATGAAATTACCAAGTACCTGTTTGTCACAGCTAAGTGATCCTGTCCTTCGAGCGTGCATTGTGGGCCCATGGAACAGCGTGAGTTTGCACCCTAATGCACGAAAACAAACAAGCCCTGTATGGCTCGGTGCACTTGAGACAAGAAATGATTTCCACAGACAATAAACAAATACGACGGCGTCAAGAGTTTGATTTTTATGGAATGCTTGACTTAAACATTATGTTAAAGAATGTTGGAATTATTGTTGTTTACTTTATGCTGCAAGAGGTAATATATCGAATTCAAACTCATGATAACTGTGGAGTGGCATTAAAAAGTGCCACAAAAGTTTTTCACAAATAAAATGCAGATCATCTGTGTAACTACTGATAAAAACCACACCATGGTTTCGACCCACATGAATGAATATAATCCTGGTTTTAAATTATGCGCATCCATTTTCGACTTGCTTTGATCAATGACAGTCCAGTGGATATTTAGTATGAAACAGTCCTTGGCTTTATTTGTAACATGTTACACGACCCGCAAGATGAGAAGTTTTTGACTTTTGATATCAAAGCCTCGGATTGATACAGTTTGCAGGTCTCCAGTTCTACTGACAATGGTACTGAACCTGCAATTAAACAAACATGGCCACGGGAGACAATTATTGATGAATGGCAGTGAAGAAGAGTGTCTGACCATGTAAAATATAAAGGTAAATTGAACTTAACTTAACAAAGCTTATCACAGACTATGTAGCAGCACTTTAACTGGTTTCGGTGTGTGTAATGGGGCAACAATGATCAAAGTCCAAAGCGTCACTTGTCTTTGGATATAACAATCCTGTTTATGTATATGCAGTTTCCAACACAGTCAATGCCTATTACCTACGACTGAGCCCACGACTGAGTTCCTATATTTCTACATAACCAAGTAAACTTCTCAGACTCTGCCACTCGCCCTGACTAGTCTTCCTGACGCAGTCTATAAACTGATTTCCCTCCACGTTCCGCACACCCGGCATCACTCACCTGGAGCTATACTTCCCCCTCACATTGCCCAAGCTCGCCCTAGTGAATGAACATTAAACCTGCACATAAACCCAGTTTACAGATGAACACAGAAAACACGAATGAACAAACAATAAACACATAAAATATAACATGGCTTTCACAATCTATATGCAAGTTTGTGCTTTTAGAGAGAAAAACAAACAAAAAACAAAAAACTAAATGACATTAGCTGGGATCAGCTCCAGTACATGTTTTCATCAGGTACTCTGGTTTCATCACATTCATTTGAGGCTACTTGAGGACATTAAATCGCCTTTAGGTAGGTATGTGTGCGTGTGTGTGTCTGCATGTCTATGTTTGCCCTGAAGGACTGGCCACCTGTCTAGAGTACATCCTGCCTTCACAGATAGTTGTATGGGACCAGCTCCAACACCCGATGACACTGAATTGGTAGAAAGAAAAAAGGTTTTCCCTAGTATGCAGGAAAAGTGCCTGATTATCAGGTTGACATGACCTGATCCAGGTCATCAGTGATTGTTATTGGTTTGAATTTTTGCCTGCAAAATGGCAAACTTAATATTGGACTAATGGCAAAAAATAAATGTTCATTTAAAAACAAACGGAAATACACATTTATCACATACATTTATTTTACAAAAATCTATTTTCTGGAAGGTTTTTGAACATTAACTTAATGTATATTGACCAATTAATAATGCAAACATCCTTTTGAGCAATGACCATTTCTTCTTGTCAATAAATACAAACCTCTCCTAGCAGCATTGGCATTGCACGGCTTCTGAAAAGATTTCGTAAATCCTAAATTTTTTCAAATGAGCCACCACTTTTTCCAAATGGGGTGAGGCACAGAAAATGAGTTTGCAAAAGTTATTTTGTTCTAATTATGTTTTAATGAACTATTTTTGTTCTGAATAATTGAATCTTTTCTCCTAAAAAAAAAATCCATCGAGATCATTAGCCTACATTCTACACTGGTGTTGTCATTGTTCCTGCACTGTGTCCTATTTCTAGCCCTGTTATCAGCAGATACATTAAAAGGCAGTATTTAAATTCAAGCTGGGTGGCCAAGGACCAACCAATCTCTTTTGAAAGATTATCTGCAGAGAGCCACAACTTTAAGCAAGAGAGGAACTCATTATTTGGAAATACCTGAAAAAGCCAAACAGGCCTGTGTAAAAAAAGAAAAAGAAAAAAGAAGAGCAAACATTTATTCTGGTTATGTACTGGTGGGGGAAAAAACAATAAACAAGTAATAAAAAATAAAATAAAATAAAAATAAATAAATAATCTCTATAAACATATTTAACTAATTAGTCTCATCTCACAACAATTCAGAATCAGTTTACTGTTGAATATACACACAACTTTCTCTTTTATATTTGACTGTAGAAATAAACTGAAATGGCCGGATATGAAATATCTTATCATGAGCAGTATAGGAGGGGAAAAAGACATTCAGTGCCAGTGTTTGCTTACAGGTTTCTATTTATGCATGCATACATGAGCTTATGCAGCACGACTGAATGCGGGATGTCATTAAGTGTGCGAGCGTGCGCTGGAACGTGGTCATGTCTCGTATCTCCAAGTACCTGAGGGCCTAAAGTTTGACGCCTGCTCTCTGTCTGTGTCTCTCTCCTCATACTTATTAAACATGAGGAGATGTGGCAGCAAAGAGAACACCGAATGAGGGAAGAGACAGAGGGACGCTTGAAGAAAGGACAAGAAAGGGAATAGTTCTGAGTGCTGCCTTACGAGAAAGAACAAAAGAAAAGAAAGACAAGAAGGAAAGATTTGTTCTATGTTTAATTATCCTCATTGTACCCCACAAAAAGAAAAAAGAAAAAAAACAACGAATGAAAAATGGACTGGAGGAAAACACAGACAGGCATTGGATATACCCGGTGAAGTTTGTTAAAGTTTGAGTCGATGCATTACTTGAAGGATATTCCTGTGAAATAATGCAGACGTGAAGAAAAGGAAGAAACAATTACAACTAACATTTAGACTGAGGTTGACTGCCTCACAGTTTGTGAGTGAGGTTATTGAATACACAAAGACTGTGCCAAGTAAAAATGTTGAAACAACAGTTTGGTCATCTTTTATGAAAACAAATGTGGCCCGTATTTGATTTTTGATGAGACTGCCCTGGAGTTTTAAAAAAGCTTTAAAAAGTTGGTGAGTGAATGAGCGAGCATCCATGCATATAGGAAAAAAGTAGCCCCAAGCACCAAAAAAAAACATTTCCCAAATTTGCTTCAAATAGATTCAAACACATGCTGAGAAAAAAACTCAAACCTCCACACCGCTTTGACAGAGTGCTTGATTATTGCCTGTGAGTTGGGCTAAATGAACAAAGTAATGAAATTGGTGTATTGCTTGCAGTCATGTGTATACATATACACACAAACTATAAAACTCACATTCAAATGGCCTCTCCTGGTTTCCTACCGATCACGAGTCTGAACAGAAGGAAGGTGCTGCAAGAAGGGCAGACTTGTGTGATCCAACCTGGTATAATCTGAAGCACCATTGTGACATTGATTATTGCAATATTTTCTATAGTACACCAGCTGCAAGTGGCTGTAGAACAGAGCAGCAGTCGCTGTATGACGTGTCGTAAGGCTACTTACTGTCAGGGTGTAGGGTGAGGTCCCCTTTAAGAGTGGGCGGGCCATAGGTCTGGGCTGTCAGCACCTCACCTGTGGCCACTTCTGGTAATCACCCTGCCCTATATATGTCCTGTCTGTGTGTTTGTTCAGTGTTGGTTTGTTTGTTATCGATGTCCCGTCCGTCCGGTCCAGTGTTGGTCGTCCATGTTTCGTCCGGTCTGTCCCAGGCATTGGAGTCAAGTCTGCTGTGCTCCTCATGTCAAGGAGCATCCTGCGGTTCATCGGCCTGTCCTGTCAGTATGAAATAAAGACTTGTTTGAACCCAGCCTGTTTCCAGAGTCCTGCACTTGGGTCCTGTCCGTGATCCGTGACAGAACAAACCAACCGCCTGTTTGTGTCCCCCCCGGTACGATCTAGTGTTATTCAATGGGCCCACACTAACCTTCTGTCTTGCCACCCAGGAACTGAGCGCAACATGTTTGTGGTGAGACAGCGTTTCTGGTGGCCAGAGATGAACAGGGAAGTCCGGGAGTATGTCCGGGCTTGCCCTGTCTGTGCCCGTAACAAGACCTCGCGGTCTCGCCCCTCTGGTCTGTTGCAGCCGCTCCCAGTACCCACCCGACCATGGGCAGACCTATCCATTGACTTTGTCACTGGCCTCCCGGACGCTGAAGGGTTTACCACCATCCTCACCATAGTGGACCGGTTCTCCAAAATGGCCCACTTCGTGCCCTTAGTGAAACTCCCATCAGCCAAGGAGCTGGCAGAGGTCATGCTGAGACACGTGTTCCGTCTTCATGGGTTCCCGTGGGACATTGTCTCGGACAGGGGTCCTCAGTTTGTGTCTCGGTTTTGGAGGGAGTTTTGCAGGCTGTTGGGTACTACGGTGAGCCTTTCGTCCGGTTACCACCCAGAGTCTAACGGCCAGACAGAGAGGGTGAACCAGGAGCTGGAGTCCATCCTTCGTTGTCTGGTCTCTGACAGCCCGGCTGCTTGGTACAGGCAGTTAGTCTGGGTGGAATACGCCCACAATTCCCTGCCCTGTTCGTCCACTGGTCTGTCTCCCTTTGAGTGCGTGTATGGGTACCAACCCCCCCTGTTCCCAGCCCTGGAATCAGAGGTTAGTGTCCAGTCAGCTCTGGCAATGGTGCGGCGATGCAAGCGCGCTTGGCTCAAGGCCAGAACCAAGCTCTTGCAATGCTCTGCTGAGCGCAAGCGGCTTGCAGACCGGCGCCGGGTTCCCGCACCAACTTATGATGTTGGTCAGCGTGTGTGGCTCTCCACCCGGGACCTGCCACTCCGCTCAGACGCAAAGAAGCTGGCGTCAAGGTTTATTGGACCTTATCCAATAATTAAGCTGGTTGGTCCCTCTGCAGTCCGTCTTCGTTTGCCCCGCTCGCTTCGTGTGCACCCCACCTTTCATGTGTCAAAGGTTAAACCTGCCCGGGAAAGCCCCCTAGTTCCCTCCTCAAGAGCCCCTCCTCCTCCCCGTATGGTAGAGGGTGAGGAGGTTTTCACTGTCAGGCGGCTCCTGGCAGCTCGCCGGCGTGGGCGGGGGTTCCAATACCTGGTTGACTGGGAGGGGTATGGCCCTGAGGAACGTGCCTGGGTACCTGCTAGGGACATCTTGGACCCAGGCATGATCAGGGATTTCCACAGGCAGCATCCTGAGATGCCTGGGCCGTCTGGAGCCGGTCGTGGAGGGGGGGGTACTGTCAGGGTGTAGGGTGAGGTCCCCTTTAAGAGTGGGCGGGCCATAGGTCTGGGCTGTCAGCACCTCACCTGTGGCCACTTCTGGTAATCACCCTGCCCTATATATGTCCTGTCTGTGTGTTTGTTCAGTGTTGTTTTGTTTGTTATCGATGTCCCGTCCGTCCGGTCCAGTGTTGGTCGTCCATGTTTCGTCCGGTCTGTCCCAGGCATTGGAGTCAAGTCTGCTGTGCTCCTCATGTCAAGGAGCATCCTGCGGTTCATCGGCCTGTCCTGTCAGTATGAAATAAAGACTTGTTTGAACCCAGCCTGTTTCCAGAGTCCTGCACTTGGGTCCTGTCCGTGATCCGTGACACTTACTAGTTCTATCGCTCGAACAAACCTCCTCCTAGAACTCCTTAAGTTGTATGACTAAACACCACTGTGAAATAGTTTAATCAGTTCAACTAAACTTGGTAATATATCTTGGAAGAAGTATCACCCCTTATCCAAGTGTCTTCATCACCAGGATATATGTGAACACACGTAGAGATAAAACACCAGTTTTTAAAGCCATGACAAGATATATAATGTCAGAACTGCTCTCATCTGAGCCATGCTAAAATTGCAAGTTATATCCAACAAACCTTTAAATGAGAGTCAGAACGTGCACTTCTCAAAATAAATCATCACTTTGTTGTATCTGTTTCACTTGATATTATACAAAGTTATGTAAGCACTGGTGAGAGCTGACCACAATGATTTCTGACCTTTTAATACGATCATATGCACACATGTAGACTAAATACCATGTTGATATTGATAGAGATTCTACATATGAATGATTCACCTTCATCCACACTAAATCGAAAAAAGTGTGCACTTTTATGAGTGCCAAGTTGTCTTTTCAAATGGGAAGACATGAGAAACCCTGTCAATTTTAGATTTTATGTTGTCTTTGAATGTTCATTGCAACATTTGTCAGTGAAATATTCCATCTTTAAGCATGTGACTGTGTGTTGTACCATTTTGCCTCTAGGCCATCCGGAATGTGCAGATTGCAAAAGAATAGCTCATCAATATTCATGTCAGTTTATGCTTTCATTAATGTTGCAGCAAATTGTCTCAGATCAAACTCGCAGCTTGTGTCTGCGTCCATCCCAGTGTGTTTCATAGAGACAAGAGTTTACACACACACACACACACACACACACACACACACACACACACACACACACACACACACACACACACACACACACACACACACACACAGATAGACAGACAGACAGACAGACAGACAGAGAGAGAGAGAGAGAGCACAAGATGGAGAGAACAAAGGGAGGGCTACAACTGCTACAGATGGCCCTTATGTTTCCAGCAGATGAAAAAGAGACTTTGAAAAAGAAGGGAAAAGATCATACAGATGAGAGGAGGAAAAGGGAAAAAGTGGGAGGTTAAGAGAAGAAAGAGAAAAGAGAAGAGGATAAAAGAGAGGGAGAGAGATTAAACAACAAGGATGTACAGGAGCAGAGGAGAGTTAAGTTCTGAAGGTATCTGTCCTACTTTGGTTTGACTAATGAACCCAAAGTGTCCCGAATCTGTCCTGAATCACTGGAGGCCCAGATAGACCACCCTATGCTGAGAGGCTCTGTGTCTGTGTGCATTTCCTTTGGCATGTGTGTGTGTGAGGAATCCTGATACGTGTTTGAGAGGGTGTTCCACTGGATGTGTGCTTGATTTAATATGCTCTCTACTGTATACTGAAGTTGTACGTATGTGATCTCAATTCCCTGAATGTGTTTAATGAAGCAGTGTCCCTTCAAGTCATCTGGCGTCGCACCAACATGTGCCAGTGAGGAACACAGACACATACACAAGCTGGCCAGTCTGTTTTTCGGAAGCCTTTTGGGTCGTCACATGGCTTCGTCGATTTACTTCACATGGTTTTATGTTCACACTTTAAAAAGTTACTCGTCCCAACTTTGACCTGAACTCGAGTATGATTGTGCCCTAAAATCCAATTTTGATCCCTTAAAACATGTTGAAGGTTGCAGGATTCAGCATCTCAGCCCCCACGTTTTCGGTTGGACCATCCAGTCCGGGGGACTCCAAGGCCATACATGCACATACAGCTTATCGTGTGACCCCACACTGCTGAGTGGCCTACAAGAGCAAATTCAGACCTACAAACCTATGCACAATGTTTGCTGCTGAATTATCTGGAGTCACATCCAAACCCGCAAGGGTAAAAATGGAATATTCATGTTCCATCTCAGCAAACTGGCCACTTTTAGCTTCAAATCTCGCAGCAGCATTTATGCATCTGGACTGCTACTTTGTAAATAAACAATCCCCAGTGTCTTGACATGTTTCTGCATGTGTGTTCACGCTGTCTAATCTCTATCCTCTAGCCACTCCATGCATGATTAACTATGTTCAAAGGGGACGACTTTGAGTTAATGAGACTCATGTAATTGGCTTTCATGTGCTTGATGGGAATGTGTTGCTCTGAGAATTAACAAACTATTCCATCTTGTGTTTGAAAAGTGATGCCGAGCTCAGACCAGTGGAATCAACCACTGCGGCAGTGCCAGGTCTTAAAACATAACATAGACAAGTCAATAATACACATATTTATTAAGCCTTCTTATCTTTGCTCGAGCTCCGAAGTTCATTGCACAAGCATGCAGAATATTGTCATCAAAATATCAAATCAGTTGCTGCAGATACTGAACCAAGGTAAATAACATCCCCGGATGTCTATTGACATGAAGTGTGAAATGAATATGTATTTCACTAGTTTTCAAACTTAACATGACATTACATCACTAATTCCAAGCCATGTGACATTCAACCAAATAGACGAAGGATGTATTGATTTACTGAATAAGAAGAAAATCACAGCTGTTGTATATTTTTAGGTCCGAGTTGTTTTTTGTCATGGCAGTACATAACATTCCCTTTTTACAATTCTGCAAAACCATATATTATCTTTCTGTAAAACAAACCAGGAGAAATACTTTGTTGTCTCTGTTATATATTCGACCAATTGCAAGCTATCGCAAAAGTGTGGAAGTAATGAAAAGCAAATACTTGTATTAATGTAACTTCGTAATGGTCAAGAGCACCAATAAAAAGAAAATACTCAAAAGTAAAATACAATTAGACTTGTGCAATCTGCTTTGTTACTTTTGAAATACTTCTGTGTACTCACAGGAGTTGAATTTTAAATCGTTATTACTGCAGAAAATAGGTCCGTTCTTCTGTCAGAGCTTCCTGCTTTGAATTTACACAACTATATAAAGATTTCTGATTTTATATACAAATCTCCAATAATCGACACCTCTGAGTTATCAGAAAAAAAATCATCATTGTGTGCCATTTGTTAACTGCTTTATAATGAGAACTGAGTCATTGAAGTCGTGAGAGTACTGTTGATACAATTCCGGATGGCAAAGAAAATTAAGAATGGGAAAACAACCATTATAGACTTGAGGTAACTGATTACACAGAGTCGCATCAAGCTCCACAGGGGTGGACCGATAATGGCTTGCTCCAGGTCCTAATGGGTGAGGCAACCCTCATACACAGAGGATTCTAAATCAATAAAACTAATAATTAGTCTTATATAAACAAGTAACAACGTCTTTGCCCATTTTGGTAAGGAATCAAGTGAACTTGTATAATTGTTGATGTGATACCAGTTCGAACACTTTCAACAATTTCCACTCATTCAGACTGTCTTTCGAGCACTAAAATGTAGCAGAGGGAACAGAAGCCCAACCACTGCTATGCTGCAGATGATAGTGTTGATTAACAGAGCGATCACATCTGAATAAAAACACACTCTGCATTTCTTCTTAAAAACAACAAGTAATGGGGGGAAACAGGCTTTTGCAATAACAGTCAATTTGCCTTCTTTTGTGTACCTTTAGTGGATTAAATCTTACATCTCTGTCCTCTCCACCAACTCAAGCACACCTGATTTGATCATCTCACTCTGCTTCTTTCCTTTGCTTTTCAAGCAGCACCAATTTAAACATACGAAGCCTGACTTCTCTCTCTTCTTTACATCCTCCTTCATTCTTGTCTTTCTAGGCTAACATGTAACTCCCATGGCTTTTTCTCCGATTCTCGTAGATGAAGCTTAAACTTAATTGCTTTTTTTTTTAATAGCTGAGAACATAGTTTATTGTGTGCCAATATGTGTCCCAGAGCGACTTGACTGCTAAAGCATGCACATGTAAAGCTACATAGAGATAGGATTTACTGTAACTTGTGTAAGAGGCTGCTATCTCATTTTCTTTTTCTTTTTTTCTTTTATCAGTCCGCATGCTTTTTGATGTTGCTCAGAAGCCTCATTGTGATGTTTGCAATGTTTATTTAGATTGCTCTCACAGAGTGAAGTTGGGAAATATATTTGTTTCCTACCTCTAATTTTTTTTTTTTTTTTTTTCAAATTTAGTGAATGTAACTCTTGGGAATGTCTGTGAGGTGGAGTGGAAGAAAGCAAATATTATCATCAATCGTTTTTCAACTTCTTACAACTCTTTAGGGCGATATAACATCTGCTGCTTGTCCTAATGAATATGCCCATATTTTCACAACAAACCTCAACTGGAATAATGAGAAAACTCAAACAAGTCACAGCATTTCACAGATCTGTCAGATGAAAGCATAAAGTATTAATGATATGGAAAACTGGCTGACATAGATGGATGTAACATGTGACAACACAATAAAATATATGATATCTTTAAAAAAAAAAGTGAAGTTCAAAACTAGTTTTATATATATAAAAGTGGTTTTCAGCTGTATGTGGAGCAGTGTACATATGGGCTTCTCATCAAAGGCAAATGGCCTGATTCTCACAGGTACTTGTGTGCACACATACGATTCCTATAAAAAGTCTTCATCCCCTTTGGACTTTATCCTGTGTTATTGTTTACAAAGCTGAATCAGAAAATGACATCATTGTCTTTGCAAAATGTTTTTAAATCCATACAAATTCATCTAAAACTGAAGACGAATATGAAAGTGACTGTGACAATTGAGTTGCTCCCTTTACAGTGACATTTTGTTTTTGTCTTCAAAGCTGAGACTGACGATGCAGATCAAGTTAAGGTTGGGTGGAATTATATTCAAATAATTTATGTAGTGACAAATTTGATAAGATGTTATTTTTAGAGCCCATCCATGTGTATCGAACAGTATCAGGCTGTACAGGCCTGCACAGCATGAGAGGTCCATCACTCAATGTGTCTGATTCTCGAGTTAAACATTTTTTTTTTTTTCAAAATGGTACAATATATGTATCAATTTCAGGTAAATGTCTACTGCTTTTTTTTCCAGTGCAGTTGTGTGCACTCTGACTTGGTAGTTGTGGGGTATTTCTGTGTGGAGTTTACAAGTTCATGGATTTGGGGGTCCCTCCCAAAGCCCAAAACACACTTTTCAACCAAATTAGGAACTCTTAAAATTTCCAGGCCGTAACCCGCATTTGCTCATCATTGCAGATGGATTGAAGCCCCCCCCCCCCCTTCTTTTATGACCACACTGTACACAGGACTTCTGGCTCGTTTAAATCATTCATTTCTGTAGTGTGTTTCCTCCATGAATGTAAAGAATATTTATAGATTTGTTTATATATCCCAGCTGTAGACTCTTTGATGTGTCATCCTACTTGAGTTGTGTAAGAAATTCACGCCAGTCTTTGTTACCATCTGTCTCACAAAAAGACACTTAGTCAAAGTCTCCTGCTGCCTCTAAGTCACTCGGCTGTCTTATTTCTTTGTTTATTTCTTTCTCTGCTTTCCTTAATAACGTTATCTCTCTTTAGCTTTATCTTGGATCTTCTTTCTGGTGATGTTTAAATAATAAAATGTTAGGAATAAATTGGTATGATACACAAAAACATTCTCATGGAAACGTAGGAGTTTGTTTCGCGAACAAACTTGCAAATACAACAAGGTTCATAATTTATGTCTGGCAGCTGTTGCATGTTCTATTCCGATACTGTGTTCCCTACATAATGCAGCCACACACCATACATCACAATTAGCCTGCTCCAGTGCAGTGTTTTGCTTAATGTACATTAGAAATGTTGAAAATAGTATGCAGAGAGCTGAATAACAGGAAATCTATCTTCCAATAGTCCATTTCCTTTTTACTGACGACAGTAACATCTGCTCATATATTTTCTACCTAGTTGCAGACTAAAATCAAGAGTAATTTGTCCTGGAAATTACCTAATTATGATGATAACTTTGCAGTAATTACACAATACATTTACACAATAAATAAACAAACATCAAGCATCAATGTATGATTGTCAGAAGTAAGCAACAAACAGTATCATGCATCTGACAATGGCATAGTGTGCATCTTCACATAGAACTGGCATGTTTAGAAAAGACACACGCTCAGTGTCGAAGCTGCTCGGACCTTAAGATTGTGCTCATTTGACCTCACAATTGAGCATAACAGCTTCCAACTGTTTGTTTGTTTTGAGCCAATATGTGGCTCAGTGTTCACACTGATGTGATACAACCTCCAGGCATGGAATCACTGACCATGATGTCGTTACTGATAGAGACTGAAAGAAAAGTTAAACGACAACTTGACCCCGATGCATCACTTTCACTGGGATCACCAAATAAAAAACAGAAGAATGGAATTTTGTTTTTTAACCCTCAACAACTTGAAAGCAGGAATCAAAACCTGTCTGCAGTGAGTACACACTGCTCGACTACATGAAAAAGCTAGAAAAGGTCTCAAGAGGCTAAAATACGAGCTACTTGGTGGGTGCCAAGTTGATAGCGCATTAAACAAAACTGTCTGTGCAGATGAGTTGCTAACCCACAGACGACGACAGTTATCATGACCCTCTTCTTCAACTGTGTGATGAAGCGTCAGTGCGGTTTCCATCTAGATTACACCAGCCAGAAGTAAACTTCAAATGAAATCAAAAGTTTGTTGGCACATGCAGAGGTCTGGCAGTCTCGCCTCATTTGTAAAGGCCGCGTCACAATTTAAATGAGTGGAAAAGTAGGTGACAGTGAGGAGAGTTCTGGTGCCACTTTGAAGCACATTGAGCATTGCAAAGGCAAGTGTTCATCTGTGTGTCGACACTTCATTTAATAACTTTCAGTGAAAGTGCATGTCACTTAATGAACATACTGAACTGAACCATGCGAGTACAAATACATACTACATGTACTTTATACCGAAAATTATGCTCCTGTTGTGGCACAGAACATTCGAAAATAAGACAGCTGTGAGATGAGCTTGATAAAACAGGATCGCAATCAGAGAGACACAAAAATAGCAGACAAGTGCCAATAAGTTCATGTCGTATCTGGATGCAAGTCTACTTATTATGCTAGGCATAAATACAACCTAACACAAATCATATATGAGATATTGGAGACATTTATATTTGAAACACTATGTAACTGTGGGGAAAAACATCCAATTTTGGTGAAAAAGGTATCTGAGCTAATTCTTGAGTGAATTTGCGTTTCGGCTTGTTGCATTTCACTGTTCACAGGTGGGAAAAATACCATTGTGTACTTACAGTGCATCAGGTAGAGACTTGCAAAAAATGCTCCAACTCTAATTGAATTCAGTGATTTACAAGAAGATGTAATTAATACTGAATCATTCAGGAAGCCAGGATGAAAGGTGATGACAGACTGTTGTTTGTTTCCATTGTTTGTACTGTCGTAAGCCACAACCAAAAAATAGCACCTTCCGAATTGTCTGCTGAAGGAAGTGTTTCTGAAGGCCTGCAGGTTAAATACTTTGGAGGATCCAACAACTGGTGTAGCCTAACACTACAGGGACCACTGCTTCCTTTCTGCTAGTACCCATGGCAACTCCGAGATGTTCGGTTTCTGTCCCAATTCTCTAACTCCTTCTAAATATCTGCCCTAAATTCCCTTCCTTCCTGTCCTAAATTACCTTCGCCACTACAATACTTTGTTTCTAATAAATGCACCCCCATGTTATTAATTTCGCGAGAGAATTTTTTATGTGCTTGACAGCTGAGATATCTTCATGATCTGACATTTTTTTGAGCCTTAGGAAACTGGAAATTATCTCATGAACAAATTGTACTGTAAAGCAAGTGATACATAACCATCAAACATGAATTTAGCAAAGTAACCAAGATTGTGATGAATTTACCAATAAAGAAACACCACACGGCTTTGTCTTGTAGCAACAGAAGAATTTCAAAACAATCCAAAAAGCAGATTAATTCATCTCCATCCATACTCGTTTAACAGTTACTGCCAAATTCAGTCCATCCTGTCTTTCTTGTCACTACTCACACATCCACAAATGCACAAACACAGGATACATTCATGTCGTCCTTCTGATACAGTTGCAGACTACAGCTTTCGGCCTTTAGACAGAAAAAACAAAAGGCTTTCATTAGGTAAACTGTGTCTGTTACAGCTTACATACAATTATAAAAGTCTATGCATATGGATACCCATGTATATAATAAAGGACTTTAGATTGTTGCCTGATTTTCATGAAGGATAACAGATGTTTTCATGTCTGGACTTGTTGTATTCTTTGAAAACAAAGTTGATAAGTAATTGGTGTGTTTTTATTTAAAGTTGACGTTAATAAGGGCAAAGATATGATAGCGACTGTAAAATGTCCGAAAGAAAAAGAACAACAACAAAGGGCTGTGCCGAAGAATTACATTTTCTTTATAAAGAATACCAGTGATTATCTGACCTTTTAAGACATTTCCCCCCTATTACAGAATAATGAAACACTCATGAAAGCTCTTTGAAGGCCACTCAGTTACAAGCTGCATATTCTTATCCATAAAAGGCTTTGAAGAGTCAATGCACGCCAGAGAGCACTACTATCAATTTAAGCATTTAGAGACGAAATAATCTTGAATCCTGATCATCCTGAAGGTGGTATTTTGAATTTTGTGGCAGCTTTCTGGTTTGCGAGAAAACAGATGAGGAAATCACATTTTAATCTGTTTTTCCATGTTCATAATGGCCTTGTTTCCAGTGAACTAACAATGTTAACAGATGGCCTAATGTCTTTTTTAGTGACCACAAGCAAACAACCCTTCATATTTTTGATAGTAAATGCCTCTGCTGGACCACTGTGGTGATACTTTACCAGCAGAGGAATAATATCCATTGTCAATAAATGACTAGGAGTCTGATGTTTGTAAAGATGGGAGTATTCTTTACAAACATCAGCAAATATGTACTGGATTGACACTGGAGTCAAGATATCAAATTTTCTATTTGGTGTTTACATCTTAGGTAAGTATTTCAGTGACACTTTAATTGAACTACCTGATATTGTTTGGAAGCAGGTTGAGACCCGCAGCTCAAATGCCCGAAGTCTGCAAAACAGACACAAATCAGAATTCAAAGTACAATCATCACAGCTCAACAAAAGGACCAAATAATCATACATGTTTGCTTTAATTATTAAAAACCCGCCAAATGTGAGCATAAAACATTAAATTATATAAGACATACTATATAAAACAAGTCACCATTGTATCACTTAGTTAAACGAAGGTACTAAGGTATCAAATGTTTAGAACACCACAAGAGAAAACCAATGAATCATGCTTTCATTTCCTTTATAAACTACAAAGAAAATAAGGAGGGATAGATTTATTATTGTTTTCAAACAATATTCTCCCTCTTTTGGTTTCAGTTCTAACTCCTTGCATACAAGACTGTAGAAAATGACTGAAGCACGGACATTCAGACAGAAAGTAACAGGAACCATTTATCAATAATTACGCCACAGAACAGGGGGGAAATTACAGAAAATTCTAGTGCACAATAAGAAAACTGATTCCTGCTTTGACCAAGAAACGAGTATGCTAGAAAGCTTCCAAGTAAACTAAAACGGTGTAAAAATGTATTGTTTTCAGTATCTGGCCTTCTTTGGCTTAGTCAGTTTGCATGAAAAAAGTTAGGAAAATCTTTACTCTCCTCCAATCTTGTATGCTCATCTAAATCTGACTCACTCTCACAGGAGAGGAGAGGTAATTCTGCACTGTGGTAAAGACATGTCAACATCAACATGTCAACAGCATTCAATTGAACTTTAACTCTGACATATCACACTTTGAACTATCTATATGTTTGATTCATATCTTTGTTTATGCAAACAATTTGACATACAGTAAACATAAAACTGGCTGGAGGGTAGAGCAGAAAAAGGTCAGGACCATATTTTACCAGAACCATTCCTTCATAGCCATCTTACTTATCTTACACAGACCTGCACCAATATTACATAGTTAATCCACACGCCCACCTAAATCCTCTCCCACAGACTGACGGAGAAGAGTTCAAAAAGGAGTAAGACAGAATTACTAACAGACCTCATGTTGCATTTTTAGAGTCTGATGCAAAGCAGTTTCACTTCAGTTCTTTTGCTTGAGGAATTGGATGTTCCAGGATTAGTTTACAAGTCTGCGTTTTACCATTCCTGTGGATTGGAGCATGGGAAAACAAGCCAAGAACCTATCTGAAAAAAAGAATGAGTGACTTTATGTATCGAGCAGATGTCGTTGATAAGCACAGATTATTTGTCCCAGTGAGAGACTACCTTCACTGGAGTAACTTTGCATCTTCTTTGTAGAAATGTCAAACTGCGTCTGCTTGTCACATTTCAGCGGCTGTGAACAGTTTTCAATTTGCTCAGTCTGATCCATTCTGAACAAAATATCCATGAAAGGAATTCACACCTGAATTTACACGCAAGGCATATGCCGCTACATATGCACTCACACACTGTAAAGGTCGCCTGGTGCCTACTGCTACACTTGCCATTTATTAAATGATGCATTTAATCCTAGATAAAAAAAAAAAAACTAACACCTCTTCATCTCTTGCTGTTGCACTCTATTTCACAACTCTTTCTATTCCCCCATTTCTTCTCCCCCAGGTATGTGTGTGTGAGAGAGAGAGAGAGAGAGAGAGAGAGAGAGAGAGAGAGAGAGAGAGAGAGAGAGAGAGAGAGAGAGAGAGAGAGAGAGAGAGAGAGAGAGAGAGAGAGAGAGAGAGAGAGTCACAGTCTTTCACTCACATGTCATTTTCTTTCATGTCTTTTGCTGTTAAGACTTTTAATTCCTTATGAACTGAAGCTGTGCGCACATGGTTGAGTGAGGGGGCGAGCATGTTGCCAACTGAGTCACTTGAGTTGATGGTCTGGTGGAGTTTAGGTTGGTACAGATTTGGCTTGAGGGTACACAAAATATTATTTATAAGAGGTTTTGCATTACCAGTTGATTTTTGCAACACTATTCTCACTCTGGTAGATTGCTGTCATCTTGTATTAGTTTCATTAATGAGCATGCTTGTTCCGTTAAATAATAAATGATTTCTGAAGCTATTTAGGATATATAATAAATTTTTTATAACAAAAGAATAAAAGCAAATTATTTATTGTGTGCACTTCAAAGATTGTGATTGGACACAACATATCCGTCATGTAGATAATAAAGTTTTAATTCATATGTTGTAGCTTGTGCCTCTGTTAAGCTGTATAACAAGATCCTGAAAGGTGTTTCCGAGGCTGATCTGTGGGCCCTCTGCTTGGCTCTTCCGTGATCTGCTGAAATATTTTTTGCCCAAAGAGAGTTATATTACTAGATGATGGACAAAAACATCAAATACATATATTTCAGATCTTAGTGAAATAGAGCCGTCACCTCCTGCATATCAGGACTGTTTGCCTCAGGCAAAGCAGTTCATTTTGGTATGTATGTACACTATCAATGTACGTACGCACAAAGGTTATTTTGCTGCTGACTCACTAACTTATCCATTAATCAGTAACAGATTAAACTTTTTTTTTTAACGGCACTTAAAGTTCAGTTGAACTTGGGCGTTGAACCCTGATACATCAGTCGACATTTAACTGATGATTACAAGCAAATGTGAGATTAGAAGCATAAAACATACAGGTGCAGGCAGCAACTCTGAAGCATTGAACATCCTCTGCTTGATATTAAAGCAAAAAATAGAACTGGCAGTCCAGTAACATCACACCAAGCTGCTGAAGGCTGATGGATCAAAGGTGTCTGGCAGATGACCCGCCTGCACCTCATATCAACACCTCCCTGCTCCCGCTCCCTGTGATCCTCCTCATATAGCAGGTTAAATGCCTGTCTATCTTCTTCTCGCTGCTCCTCTTACAAATCCATCCATCATTCCCCTTAGCCTTACCCTAATTAATACTCTTTGCCTACCTGCTTCTGTTCCATCCATCCATCCATCCATCAACCTTGCTGGCCTGCCCAGGTCATTACCGCTGTGATGATGGTTTTGTTGCACTAATTAGCCTAATTATGGCTGTCAGTTATAACCTGGTCCTCTGCAGGGACCATGTGATCCTACTGTGACTCGATGTGACCTTGGCCATCAAGAGTGTGTATGTGTGCAGAACCTCTGGTGCTACAGCTGACCTCAGTACTGCATATATTGTGTTATTCTTCACTTATTCTTATTTTCTTCAACTTGGTTACATCCATCTCCTCGGAAATTTCAACACTATACATATACTAACACTATACTTCCATTTTTATTATTCAAATTCTTTCCTGTCACTATTGATTGAAATCCCCCATATATTGTTGAAGGAACACAAACATTTACTTTACTTTCTCCACAACTAGTATGTTGAGTTCTTCTTTGTGCTGTATTGCTTTGTTTCACAGAGCTCTTCAGTCTAATCTGTTCTATCCTTTCCATTTTACTGACAGTACTGAGTGCAAGCTGTGAATGTCCAGTTCAATTTCGTTTTATTTCACCTTATAAAGGACTATCTGAGAAGATAACACCCCCCGGCAGCCAGTCCAGGCCATCAGCTCTTGGGGTACAATAGGCGTAAGTTATGGTAAAGCTTATTGCATCATTAAAAGTACAAATTGGCTGTCTGTATATAATTTATTAGAAGTGGTTAAAACTGAACATTTCATTCCGTTATTGTCTGTTCTGGACAAAAGCTATGAACAGCAAATGTAGGTGGCTGTCTGTTCCCATAATTTAGACTGCATGCAGGGTCAAAGTAAAACAGAAACGAGCTCAAATTAATCAAAATTTCTCAGGAGGGTATTGAGAGAGATGGTGTGGTGAAGTAGGATGACACAGCAGTATTTTCATGAACAATAAGTGTGGCTTGGCTGTTTGTTTCGTATTTCAAAGTGAAATCACTGGTGCTTTAGACAAGAGGCACCACGAAGCGTGGTAACTCCGCACCTACTCTTTTCTCTTAAAAAAAAAAAAAAATACCGCAATTACTCGATAATGTTAAATCAGAATAAACACTGTGATTACATTTTCTCTTTCCAGTGGTCATAATTTGATTAGATCATAGCTAAATGTAATTACTGCAGGAACTGCAGCAATGTCGTTTTCCAGTCTTTTAGTGTCTCACATGCTTATTTTTAGTCCAATATTATGCAACAGTAAATCAGCAGACAGAGAGATGGGCCTACACTACCTGCACTGAACAATTGTGCTTACCTGAGCTAAATCTTCCCCACAAAACACAAGGTCACCTTTTAAATGATTAGCCTCTCACAGTTGTGAGAACATCAGCATGGTTTAGTGATTTGCCTTGAAAATGATTAAAGAAGATACTTAAATCTTAAGGATGCATTAGAGACACACAGATCAATAAACATTCAGACTATTAAAGGTTCAACTTCCACTTTACATAATTGCATCTTCTCATACAAGTCTGGTCCAACTAGAATCATTTTTGTCATTTTCATCTGCAGCAGGACGTCATGCTATATGGAAACCAGTACCGTATCTGCATATAGGAAACTGACAAGCCACTAAATTGCATGTACAGTTTAAAGAAAAGGCAAAATCAAGACAGCTAAATTATTTAGCACTACCCATTTGCACTTAACACCATTTGTATTTGGCTACCATTTAATGAGCTATTTTGTGACCGCACCACAGTTTTTGGCAAAGCCATTGTAAGCCTGTGAGACATTCAATGTGACTGGACAAGAGAAAAATAATCTTATCACCTTGCACCTGATTTGCAGGATGTTCTGCTCAGCTACAATAAAACACACACATACGCACACACGTTGGCCTCCATTGTCTTTCCCCAGCATGTGCTTTGGCTGTTGTCTGTGAATGAGCCCTATTTATCACTTTTATATTAAATACAGTTTTATTTTTAAGTTTTGACTCAAGCTCCATGTTTAGCACAAATTAATATCGGATGAGTTTCTATCGTCTGTTATAGTCCAGAAAAATCAGAATAACTTTATTCAAGAACAGCTATGAAGCATTACGAAGACTCGACCAACAGCAGGTTTGGAGACCCATGAATTAAATAGTACAATAAGCCCAACTTCGCTCAGCTTCAGTCCCTTGCAATTAGCTGAAGACGTAAAGTTATTTTGTGGAATACTTCCAAAACACTCGAAAGACAGTCTTATGGTCTAGTGTAGGGACTGTCATGATAGAAAAGGGTGAACAGTTTCTCCAGGCTGGCGTTAACCTGCTGTCCTGTATGGCAGAATTATGATGAATGAATGTTTTCCTATTTTATTCTTGTTCAGAGTCATGTGTAATTGTGGAGAAATTTCTGTTTGTGTATTTATGATGATATATGTGGTCTGTGTTATGCATGGAATGCAAACAACCGACATATTTCCCCATTGTGTTGGTATCAGTGAGAAGATTTCTGCCTTAAAATTCTGACAGCAATCACGATTTATTTCCTCCTATTTCTATTTTATATTGCCCTTATTTTGCACTTATCCAATCCAAAACTGCCATGCAACCTCCAGGGTGATTCTATGCCTGGTCCGCTCTTTTTATTTCTTTCGTTCTTGTTCTTTGTATGTGCTTTTTTAGACTGCATCCATGCTCCCTCTCCCAGGCATCTTTCTGCTTTAATGAAACAGATGTCACTTCATTAATAAAGACCTGCTCTAGCATACAACTGAAGAAAAGAACAAGCATACGAAAAAGAGAGATATAATCTGGGTGAGCACAGCAAAATACTTTACATGACTTAAAAAAAACAAAAAACAAAACCAAAGACTCAGTGTAAAATGTTAAAACTGAGGTATTGCATGCTCTGAATAAGACAAGCCACAATCTAGAATTTCAAAATCAAGATACATTTTTTTACTGCCCATGTAAGTAGAATGTCCAGAAATATATTAGATAGCTAAACAGAGCGTGGACCTGAGGCTGAAGCACAGCTTCAAGTCCCTCATGCATGGGAAAGTGTACTGTAACTCAAAGAAGTGCTTGGTTAGTTTTGAGAAGAGTTTAAGCAGCTTCCTGGTGCGCTGAGGATAATCTCATGTCTTTTTCCCATGGGATCACCACATGCTGAGGGAAACCAGCTGTTCCGTACCGCTCCCTCACCACCACAAACGCCTCTCCAACATGGGCAATGCACACCTTCACACTTGAAATCTGTGGTGGCGGAACAAATTTCAGTTGATCTCTGATCTGAAGAGACCAAATCATTTTTAATAATAGCAGTGTGAAAGTGAATTTTACCAATGATGTTACTTTTTAAAGTAATACTACCTCTTTGAGTGAAAAGATACCAAAAGCAGATGGATGACAGGAGAATATTTGAAAGCAGTGAGTGGTGACAGACAGACATGGCTGCTGAAGATAGAGCAGCTATTCCGCTGTCATGCCTTTGGGAGCAATATCTGTAGGCTTGCAAGGGAGAGATAATACCCTTTATACCTCTTTAATATATGAGTGACAGTGGCATTGAGGTGGATGATAATTAAGTGATTAAAACTAGATTATAATATATGGATACAAAAAGTTGGGGATATTTGCCAAATGGATTAAATATCATCTGTACATGCTGATTGGTTTCTATTAGAAATCTGACAATGTGGTGAGGTTTGTTTATGCTCTTATGCCCCAATTTTCCTGCTTGCAAACACAATACAACATAACACTCTGCAAGTGAATGTGGTACCAAGGATATTTATTCCCTGAAGTCGACTGTCATTGAATTTTTTTCTCTTTGTTGTTGTCTAATACAAATTAAAAAAACAAGGGTTAAGTTACTTTTTTTCAACAGAAACAATTTTTCACATAAATAGATTGTAGATACCTAATCTGGAATATTATATCCTTTTTGTCAGTCCTATTTGTGTAAATGTCATAAAAATAAGAAATACACTATCTTAAATTATTTGATTACAGACGATGAGATTCTATCCTTTACCTGGAACCATGATGATTAAAATCATTTATCTAAAGGGTGAAAATCCTTTCAGTTTATATGTAATCAGTGTAGTAATAATTGATACAACAGCTCGCATATGAATTACAATCAATTGTTTTGAGATGCACTATTATGTGCATTTGTCCTTTGAATTTGGCTCATCGTGCTATACATATCGCTATCTTTCTCCATTCTATGATGTATTTTACATGTGAAATTAAAATGAAAAGTTTAATTAGTCTTTAAGCTTCGACAGACAGTGCAGCCATATACAGATGTGTTCATGTTTTTGGTACTGATCTGAGATGTAATACCATTCATCACTCTAACACAACGATGTGATCTGAACGCTTGGAGATTTGTGATTGGTCAGCACCTCCAACACATCCTGAGATAATCGATCACAAATATAGATACAGATGACACGAGGGCACACAGTTATTAACGCATCTCAATGTGTGCTGAGTCAAATCAATCAACAGCTGAAATGGCAGGAAGGGGCAGGTGAAGGTGCAGCGTCGGGGGGAATTGAAGTCCATTACTTTCTAAACTTGATACATCACTTTCATCTCTCTCTGATACAGCCTAACTTTAAATGGGATAACTGAAGGCGAATGCTTTCATTTAATGGTAAGACTTATTCTAACTTTGTTGTCATCTAAAAGGTGAAAATCATTGTTTGTTTCTTTGGTGCTGAACGTCGTGCTACTACTTTGTCATATTTGTCGTATTCAGTGAGCTGCACATCTTTGATGTCATTGTGAGCTGGAAAATACATATCAGATCATTACAAAAGCCCACACAGAATGATAACTTTTCTCATGATAAAACACTCTAGGGACTGAAACTGAGCAACGTGGCCTTCCTCTCGGTGATGAGATATTTCTATCAGAGGCAAATTCATGCAGCCCCAAACCGATTATGCTAACAATCCTCCATCCTCCCTCCCTCTCTCTCCATTAGATCATTTGCCCAGCCATGTATGCACTGGCCAATTTAAAGACAAAATCAGACTCACTCAGATAATTTTGTCCAATATGAGCTAATGCACATAGAGGACACTGTTATCTGTCTAAGCTCATTATCGAACGCGGTCTCATTCGGCGGATGAAAATATAAGGAGTAGCTCCAAATCTACAGGATGACAAACAATACTGGGCTCAGGCTGATATTTAGTGAGCTGACTTTGTTGCTTCTGACAGGAGTCGCATATTGGCTTTTCATGCTGTACCTCTGTTATTACTGCACTCATTACAAACACTGCATCCTGAGCCTCAACAAGAGATGACAGCTGTATCATGGGGGAAGTGAAACCAAAGACATTTAAGTCCACTTCCGGACTACTGAAACATCATTTCATTAATTAATTCCATCCACAGGTATGTCTGATGAGGATATAAATGCCTCATGAGAGGTAAAGTGCAGTTCAACAACTCAGTTTGAGACAAATGTAACGTGTGATGAGTCCTGACGCCCAACTCTGTCAATGGGTCAAAGCAATCACATCGATGCAAATCACATGCCATCAATCAAAATGGTCAACCTGTGGCTTTACTCGGCATGAATTTCTTCTAGGCAAGTAGTTAAGACATGCAAATCACTGCAGGCTCCACTTCAACGTTAAAAATCAGAAGAATCATGTTTGGCTTCCAACAAATCATAAAGGATAATTAAAAATGAACAGGGTATAATGAGAGTGGAGTATTCCGGTTATTTGGAGGACATGAAACTCAATAATGGGATTATGAAAACATCATTTCCACAGTTTTATGAGAAATAAGGCGACAAAGTTGGTGTTTGAGTTGATAAATCTTCCTTGAAATCATTCATGGCAGAGAAGATTTTTTTTTTTTTTTTTAATTAACATATTAGCATGGAGTCCGTAAAAGAAGAGTAGGACCAGAAGTCAGCCTCTCAGATTACAACAATCACTTCTTTATTTTGTTACAATTGAAAACCACCCAGTTAAATCAATTTATCAAGTCAATGAATACTGAAAATGTGACCTCAGTGATCTGAAGTGGCTATCTGGCAACAATCAATCACTGCCTTCTTCTTTCCTCCTCCTTTTTCTGTATTCCCACACATGCTGTTAGACTATACAGATGGAATTTGATTTCCATCTTTGGGGGATGAGGAGGAGGAGGGGAGGAGAGGAGACTTGGCAGGGATATAGGGGCCACTGGAGAGCACTGAGAGCTACACAGAATGAGAATGCATTGGAATACACATGTGAGGTCATGTTTACCATAACGAAAGTAAATCAAATGTTCAGCTGCCTTGATTGGAGAGAGAAACATGCTAAGCAAAGGGATAGATGAATGATGGATACATGGCAGATGGTGCACACACAAACCTGGGCAAGTTGTATGCTTCTGACCATTAGAACCTCAGGTCTACTAGAACTGACCAATGAATTAACAATTATAATAATAATAATAATGTTAATAATTCAGAGTGGGGAAAAAAGAGGAACATCCTGATGTGAATTTCAGGGTTTCGTTGTAGCGTAGTGTCTATCATAACAATTCTGTTAAAAATATTAAATGTATTGCTGCAATGTAATAAAACGAATATAGCTTTGGGGAAAAAGCAATTTTCAAACCCAGGATTGTTGCATGACCCTGCTTAGACACCCATACCTGTTGCATTTCTCCGTCATACTCTGGTGCTTACTGCTTCCGGACAAATGGAGGGAGATATATGGATGGAAAGAACATAAGAGAAGACACAAGAAAGACATGACATGATGAGGATGACATGCACAGAACAGAATACAAGCATACATATAAATACAGATGGGGAAGGACAGAGGAGCACAGGTATGAGTGGATGAAGCACCTGATGCATGAATGAGGTCATAGACACACAACTAGCAACGTGAGTTGAGGAACATATGTGTTATATTTTTAAAAAAATCAAGAAGAGAACATAGATGCATCCTCTATATCAGAGAAAACAACCAAGGCCTTTTAGTTTGACTGTATGGGAGCTCAGTGGTTTATTGAGTAGATGGTGATTTTAGTTTCACAATACTGTGTACCAGAGGTGAATAAAGAAATTATGAAAATAATATCGCCGTGATGACATAATGGGCTCATTTAGTGATGCCATATTATTAAACAACATACATAATCATTTATATTCCTAACAGAATCCCAACAAAATGTGAATGGATTAAAGACTCTCCCTTATTGTGATTGTTTTTCGATGGCACAAAATAAACTGAAAAATAAAAATAAACTGAAGAACTCTGAGCTGAGATTATTTCTTTTACATTTGCTGTTTAAAGCAAAGGTGGCATGAGCTGCTCACTTTAGCAGTGGGTTCTACAAGCTGTGTGTAATCAAGGGCTATTCTGAGTGCCGACTGCCGAGCATTTGTGTTTTATCAAGAGGTGTTGAAGGACCAATTCTAATGCCAGTCATTTGCATTAAAAAAATAAATAAATCACAGAGCCAAGAAGACAATCACTCTATTTGTATGCATAAACCACACAAGAACAAGACTAAATCGGGTAAAAAAAACAAACAAAAAAAAAACAGAGGGTGAATATTCCATTACAAATTTTTTTTCTGAATTTGTACATAATCTGCTCAAATCTCAAGACGCAGAATTAATGAATGCTTTATCAAAAAACACAGAAGTTAAGAGGTGAATGTCTATGAAAAATATGTATATTTATATCACAGTGATTATTATTCAGCTTTCTTACCATTATAATGGCAGAAACACCCACATATACTGTAACTATTTTAGAGCCATAACACCCTCCTCTACTGTGCATGGTGTAAGCAACTTTCTTGAATGACACTAATAATACCTATAAAATTTGCACAGTTCAAAAATTAAAGCCATTGACATGCACCGACATATTTAGACAGGCAAAGAAGGAAGCTTAGTCAGTAACCGACTTTATTGCTCTTAAGAAACGCTTCTCTCTACCTCCGCAAGAGAATATTTGTATGCTTACCCTACAATCTACAAAAGCACATCCATTCAGAGAAACATGAAGTCATACAGTGTGTATTTGCACAACAAGCATGCATGGTAAAAATGAATCATTAGTACGAGTAGAGAGAGAGCATGAAAACTGTGTCAGCAGAAGTGGTGGTCTGATCTAAAGAGGGAAGTGAAAAAGGAGAGCTGCGACACAGGGAGCCATGAAAGGCAGCAGCACCTGGAGAAGATGCCAAGACAGTAGGAGGTCTGGAAAAGGGACAGTGGAGAGTAGAGGCAGATGAGAGGAGGATCAAAGACCAGGATGAGAGGGATAAGGAAGAGAAGATGCCAGCCCAATTTAGGATTTAGGAAAATGGTCACACAGCCCGTCTATAGGTTTGAGTATTCTATCAGCATTTCAAAGTTTAGAAGCTTGGAAGCCCAATTGATCTTCATGGTATAAATGAGAAGCCAAAAGATGATATTGGCTGGGCTGTGAATCCAAGTGAATCCAGAATCGAGCAGTTGTGGTAGTAAGAATCATGCACAGGGAAAAAGAGTAGGTATGAAAACAAACTGAGAATTTTACCTCCTTGGGAATTTGCAAACTAGCTTCGGTGCAGCACAGTTATTTCATACTGTATTTCTTTTAGTTGTGTGCAAGTGTAGCTCATAGCAGCAGTCACACTACGCAGTGTAATTTGACTATGGATGTGAACATTATCTCAGGCTGTCTGTGGTTGCACAACCGCGACAATATTCACTGTAGGACTGATTTTAAACCTCTTTTGCCCATCTTTTGTCGAAAAAGGCCCAATCTGTAAGAAATAATAAGCCTGATCATCACTTGGACATTACTACGTTTACTTAAGTTGGTTGCTGACAACAAGGAAAAACAGCGAAACTTGATGGTGACAAACTCCATGGAGATTTTAAGAAAATGAGTGTTTTTTTTTAACCATGTGCACACAAGTGGAGGAGCGAGTAAGACTGTATGAATGGTCTCTACAGACAGGCTGACACCTGCAAAACTGGGATGGAGTTGGGATCTACCGCAGCTGTAAAGCTAACAGGATGGCAGCTGGTTCCCAATACATAGGAGAAACCCACAGTATCTTTGCTGTGGAGATTAAAAAAAAAAAAAAACCTTTGATACTGAAAGCAGGTTTTTTTTTTTGTCAGATGAGATTAGAAGTTATGACATTTAAAAGTAAGTGATTCCCATCTGGGACATCCTGTCTCTTTCCTTGTCCATTTTTCTGACGGCGTGAGCAGAAACGTCTGCCGTATTATTCTCGAATAGATTTAAAACTATGGTTCTTTTTAGCTCTACACAACACTTACAAATGAAATCATCTTTTTTTTTTTTTTTTAATGTCTGACGTTCTGTGTTTGTGGTGTCCAACTACAACATCCAAGAATGGCCTTGAGTTAATTCTTTAAATATCGGGACACACGATCACTCTGAAAAAAGAAGTGATTAAATCTTACTCGTCAAAGACATACTCAAATGTGACCGCAATTATGTTGGACTTTTGTCAAGCAATAATTCCAGAAGAAAATCCAGAGGGAACGCATGACAATTTGCAACAAATGCTATGAATTGCTCAGATTTTTGGAGTCAAGGCCCCTTGCATGCTTGCAGAAGTGATATCGCCAAAGAAGTCTAATCTAGCGTACAGCACACCGAACTGTGCCCAATTTCGAGGTTACATAGAAAATTCTCATACTAGATTTTGAAGTAAAAAAAACAAAACGTTTTTTAAGTATTTGCCGACACTCAACTTTCAGTGTTCACTTGCTCTGCAATAACCAAACAGTTATTAGTTAACTGCATAAAATATTATTAGTTTGTGTATTTTGTTTCTTGTCTCCTTTTATTTCCATTCTCATCACAGAAATGCTATTTCCAGGGGTTAACAGCATCTGTAAAAGCTTTTGACAAAGAATGTAATCGAAGCAAATATAACTGGAATATAATCACCAAGAATCGAGAAAAAGTTCTGAGTAGAAATTGTGATGAAAAAAAATGAAAGTGGAGAGAAAACATTCATTTTTATTTTGTTAAACAGAATGTACAATAAGACTGATGGGTACAAATTAAACTGACAAAATAAGTTGAAAAGCAAAACTTTAAGTGGAATAGTTGCAGGTGTTATCAAATGCTGCCAGTCATATCGAAAGCTTCTAACTTGTACAGAAAGATGTATTATTTTATTGCCTATGGATTTCCGTTCATTATATGCTTGGCATACAGTTGGGAGGTTGGAGTGTGGCTCAAGCGCCATGAGTCGGCCTCAGCCCCCAACACTAACCACGCCAATCACTTATCCAGTTAGAAATTATTGTGTGGATTGATTTCGAATTCAAAGAATGTGAAGATATCTTTTTTTCATTGTTGTTCTTTTGTTTATACACGACACAAAACTATTGAACTTGTGTTATGAGTTACAAAAGACAACTCTCCACAAACGTGGTCATTTAACAGCTGCTCTCACGTCTTTGATTTGGTTTAGGGATATCAAATGAATATCAAATGAGGGTGGGAGACATTATGAACTAATGATGAATTCAAAGTGAATGCAAAGGAGATTGCTCTGAAAGGCAGCAATAGCAAAGTCAAATTATGGTTTACGATTAACTTACAAAGCTGCGATGAATCCACCGACTGTGACGGTATCATTGAGCTGAAGAAACACTATGTCAGCAAAACAAAATGAAGATGTGCAAAGAGTGAGGAAATGAAGGAAGCAAAAGAGATGCCTCTTGACACCCAAGTAAAAATGTTAATTTGTTCTCGACCTTTCAGGACATATCTGAAGGGGATGCGAGCCAGCAGGCGCACACACATACTTTGCAGGCAAGCTTGCATGTCTGCAGTCAAACGCTGGACCTCTAATTATGTTAACACGCTCCTCAGATGTATTATTATGTGACCACAGACACGGTGTTTGATATGGAAAGCCAGGGTGAACTGGGAGGAGCAGAAGAAAATACTAGAAGGGACAAAGAAAGGTTAGAGGACAAGCAAAACAGATGCTGAATGAAAAGGACAGAGGGATAAGATGACGCTTGAGAGCAAAAAGAGCGGGAGCCAAGAGGCAGCGAGGGCCTCTCTTCATTCATTACAGATAAGAGTAGTTATAGGTCAGTGCATAACACACCCATGGAGGATCACATGCATGCTGTGGCACACACTTTGGCAGGCATAGCACACTAGGTACTTTGCTCACATACAGCCATCGCATTTCCTCATTGAATGAATTGTTGCCTTGGTTTGTTCATCAATTTAAGTTCACTCTTCCACGAACCTCATTAAGTTTGTGTCCTTCACCTTCTCTCTTTTTATAGACAGCTGAGCTTCTCTGCTTTACTCTGCTCGGTCTTTCCATTTTCTCAATTTCATTCTCGCCATCCAAAGTGTGAATTCTTTAAGGAGCTACAAAACTATAAATCATTTTGCCTCTGACGCTTCTAAACATTTCCACTCAAACTACAGATACTCTTAAAAATGGCAGACACTTAAAAACTCTGCTTCAGATTTACTTGCTCAGTCTGTCGTTGCATCTTTATATAGTGTGTCTGTAATATCAACAGATGCTATTTTACAGGCCCTCGAAAGCTTTATTGTTCATACACACCCCTAAATTATTTGTCCTTTATTTGCTTTGTCCTTAACTTGACACCTCCTCATTTTCTTTCCTTTCTCACCTCCCTCCTCTGTCAGAACATCCCATCCTGTCTAATTCCTTCTCAGTCATTCTCCCCCACCCCGGTCTTTTTACAGCCTTGTCTCTCCATTTCCTTTGCGTCCCCGGCTCCTTCTCCTCTCCTGTCCTGTCCTACTCCGGTGTAACCAGTGTCATTGTTCAGATAATTATTTATTAAGGTGTTTATGCCACGACCGTCCCCGTCTGTCTGTCGTCGCCATCTGTGCCCAGTTAGGTGCCCGCCTGCCTGCGTCGCTGTGCACTGCCCGTCGGGGAGAAGGCAGCACATGGGGGCACAGATCAGAGACGCCCACACAAACACATTTGCACTGTTCTCTTTTTTTTTTTTTTTTGGTCCTCTTTTTTCTCTTTCTTAAGAAGCACAAACCCAGACACATGCAGCCCTTTTGCTGACAGTCCCTGTTCCTCCGCGCACTGCCCCAGGGGCTAGGTGGGGTTAGCTGAGATGAGAGGCACACAGCAGTCGCCACCGAAGTCCCTTCTGTCCTGTCCTGTTTGCTTTGTACCCTTCTGTCAGAACGACGAACAGAAGAAGGTAGTGGTAGCAGGGGGGCTACCAAGATAAAGTTGTTTAGAGGACGCAGGAAGAAGGTGTATTTATTGAGAAAGTAATGAAGGATCATCTGGGATTGTTTGTCAAGCTTTGAGGGTCAGATAATACAAGTTAAATGCCTCATAGTTTTGCCTCTTGTAATTTGTGTTAATTTAATTGGGGGGGGAGAGTATTCAGTAAGCAGAAATAGCCTTATTGTTGATTAAAACTGAAAAGTCATGTTGCGTTTACCTAAACAAATTGTGATATTGGAACTGAGAGCGGAAACTCATCCAGGACTGTGTGAATGCATGTCTTCACTGAATCCAACATATGGCGAGGTGGTGCACAACATCTTATCACAACCTGAGCCCCATCCTAAAGGGTACAAGCAGTTGTCAGAGTGCCATCCGCACCATGATGTAATGTAGCAGAGGAAGGAGGAGGACAATGAGGCGGATAAATGAGGAAAGAAACAAGAGAAGGGAGGGAGATATAATGATAGAGGGACGCACAGAAAGCCGGTGGGACTATGAGAGGGTTGTGATCATGCATCCTGGATCTCAATAAGTAAAGAGAACAAATATTCTCCATCTTTGTTCCTCCTCCTCTTCTGCTCTTCTCACAAGCCATTCCAAGTCCCCCCCCCCCCTTCCACTCCCGCAACATGATCTCTATCTGTTGGCTTCTTCACTTCTTGGCAGTTCGTCTCTCTCATCTCCTCTTCTCCCAACGGCCGCCCTTTCATTCCCTCTTTTTTTGCTCCATTTCACACTGCACTTCTCCAGCTCGCAGTTTTTTTTCCCCAGCTTTCCTACTTATGTTTAACTAATGTGCCCTCTCTCGCGGTTGCATCTGTCCATATGTATGCATGAGTGTAACTTTCTCCCTAAAAGGAAGCCTGGGAGGCTACCTGCCAGAGGAGGTGGTCCTACTGGCCTCCATCAAGGATCGGAAAGGAGTGTTGGTACTTCCTTGGGGAGAGCGCCTCATTAGCGTGAACGCGACACAGGCGAGCATGTAGAAACTGTGTGTATATGCGTCTGTTCAAGTGCCTCTGTCTATAATTAGGAGTCACTGTGAGTAGTGCTGTGGATCACAGTTAGATAAGTGCTCTGGCAGCAAGCCAGCATCGGAGATAGGCCTCATGCATGCGCACACGCAGACATGTACGCACACCCTCACAGGCATCTCCCACTTCTGTGGCTCTTGCTCAGCTGTGTAGTGCGGTTGTTGGGGATTATTTGGCTCGCTGTCTCTTCTAAAAAGTACCACCTGCAGATGGCAGGGGCCAGTTGGATGTGTCCAGCTTTATTCTGACAATGTCGGTCTCTCACTGAAAACCACATCTGCAGATGCACACACCTGTACTTTCTCACTTTCCTGTTTGAGCCAAACAACAAGGGAATCACTATGGGTACCTGACAATCGAGGATCAAAGATGTGATCCGCACGCACGCACGCACGCACGCACGCACGCACGCACGCACGCACGCACGCACGCACGCACGCACGCACGCACGCACGCACGCACGCACGCACGCACGCACACACACACACACACACACACACACACACACACACACACACACACACACACACACACACACACACACACACACACACACACACACACACACACACACACACACACAGAGAAACTCATAACGGAATTGTTTTTGCTCTCTTACAACCCCAGGACAACTTACAAAGCAGGGGCAACATACACTCAGAGACGCACAAAGTCACACACCACTTTGTCCCCCATGCTACCTCCACCTGGGTGAAGAAGTCTTTCACCCTGGCATCACTGACACCAGACAGGTTCAAATATCCATGCACACCGATGCACGTACGCATACACTATTTCCCTGTCTCAAACAACCCATTCGAAACATGCCATGTCAGTCGACCACCTGCACTAACACACATATTTACACAAGTAGCAAGTCTGCAAGTTAGCAGAAAATGTAGATCTATGTTCGACATGACTCTTAATCACAGTGCCACTATATTTACAATTCAAATGAACTCTCATATGCCGGAGTCCACCTGGAGACTCCTGTGCTGGGCCTTTCTGGGGCACAGCGAAACGCTTCATCCAAATGTCACAGTTTACGACTTCAGTCAGAGTTTTAGGGCTGTAGAATAGATACAGTGTCTGTGACTTCATCTGCAGCTTTATGATGCATTGGCTCTGGCTTTATCACTCTCTGCCATATTGTTATTTGCTTGGAGGATGAAAATCAAAATTTTGGGGGGCCTGAGGGGAGCTCAGTATAATGCAGAATTGGAAACCACCAAAGAAAAAACATGGTCCCCAAACAGCTCTGCTGAAACTCAACTTTCATTTTTTTTCTAAAAAATCCTGCTCGGGCTTGTGTCAAAGAGTAGTTTTTATTTGTTCTCTCTTCTTTAATTCTAAAAAGTTGCCTGAATTGCACAAGTTAGCTTTTCGGAGTATCTATAAATTACCTTTGTTTCATTAATTACTTTTAGTTGTTGTTTATAGATTCAAGCACATTTTATCATCAGCCAAACATAAAATCGGCCTCAAATCAGTAAGTGCTCCATAGAGCAGAAAAAAAATGAAGAATTTGCTGTGGTGATTAACCCCTTCAAAAAATGCCATTAGCTATGGTTATGGAAATAAAATTTCTGACCGCATTTGTGAAGAGAATGCAAAGGACTTGTCTATTGATGTACTGTACACACAACAAGTTGCTCCTGTCTTTATTTAACAGAGGTATCTAGTTGACATTATAAAACACTACATCAAATGGACTATTTGCCTTCAACACTCAGCCACGGTGGCTGCCACTTGAATTCACCTTGTTAAATAAATGAGGTTTATCTCATTAACATTGTTTGACCTGCAACAGGTCCAGAAGTGACTAATAATTCACCAGTGCAGCATTACTGTCAGTCCTTGAAAAGTTTAATGAGAAAAAAGACCTAAAACACACATAGTCCTCACAGCACTAATGCACATGTACAAACACGCACACACGCACACAAAGATGATGAGGCTTTTCTTGCAGCAAATCTTGATATTTGTGCAAAAACAACACCAATAAGCATACACAAAGAAGAGCACTGAAGTGCAAAGGTGTCCTTGCATAAATAGAGCAAACAAATGACACAAATGGCCCTTCCTGTCTGTTTACACTTTCCCCTTCAACTTCATGGGTTACTTCTCTCAGAAGTCCCTCAGTGTCTGAGTGCACATCAGCAAATACTTCCTTTTGTTGTTTATGGTCAACATCATATGTGACCTTAGTAGAAAATAATGTGGTCTTTGTGTGTCCATTTCAATGACGAAGTGTGTGTGTGTGTGTGTGTGTGTGTGTGTGTGTGTGTGTGTGTGTGTGTGTGTGTGTGTGTGTGTGTGTGTGTGTGTGTGTGTGTGTGTGTGTGTGTGTGTGTGTGTGTGTGTGTGTGTGTGTGTGTGTGTGTGTGTGCGTGTGTGTGATGTAATATAAGGAGGAAGAGAAGGAGAAGGAGAAGGTGAGGCTCAATATCCTGTCTCAATAAGGTCACAGGTTACACAGGTCAATAGAAGGCTAGAGTGCTGTGACAGGTGGGACTGCAGTCCATTGTGCACTGACAGGTAGGGTTAAAGTCCACACATGAACAGAAGGAGGAAGGCTGGGATACTGCATTCAGACGTTGGTGCTCTGAATCCTAAAGCATGCTCAACTACAATGCAGTACAGTGCAGGTAGTAGGCAGGGAGTCGACATAAAAAGAAGTGCACTTTGTTTAGCCCTCCTACCTGGAGGACTTTCCACTTTTGGGAGATTCATGAACTCCCAGCTACAACATAATATTTTCTGTACAGGGTTTGACACCACAGCCTTTAAAATGCATACTTTTCGGATAGACCGCGAGCTCATATCAAAATCTCTCTTATATTTGCATGAATTCTCTGTAAAATAAACAACAGACATATAGTCAAAGAGATAAATATTTCAATATAAAATTAACAATCATTGTATTCAATTTGTGAACCTCTGAGTGACTGTTAAGTTGTTAAGATGACATATATCATTTTTCTTCATAGAACTTTACAGTGTAATACTACCGAACAAACAAAACATATAATAGTGGGCAAAAAAAAAGACTTATTTTCGCCTGTTTTTTCACAAAAATTTAAATCTTGATTTGCCATTTTGGCAGCTGAATGCCCTGACAGCGTCAAGAAGTGCAATAATCTGCACAGTGTTCAATATCAGAAACCATGTCATTTGTCAAGATCATTGACTTATAACAGAAATTATCCGAGTCATCGAATAGCAATAGGGCAGAAATTATCTGTTCCACAGTCTTACGCTTGAAGAGAGGTTTTGTTCCCACTGAACTAAACCACAGAAAATATTACATTGGCTTTTAAAGTGACTTCCAGCCTACAGAGTTGTCCTGGTACAAGGACATCAACCAGGATAGAGGTGATCTTGGGGGCTGCCAAGATCTTTCTGGGACATCATCTCTTTGGGTAGGATTAAGTGGGCTAGGTACAAAAGGCAGCATTCTTGTCTACGGTACAGGACAAAGCAGTGCGGGAGGCATTCATCACACATGAGGTCTCAATACCAGGGTTTGATTTTGACTGAAAAACGGCTCATCCTAATTTCTACTGTGATTTCACTTTGCATAAGGAGCTACTCACTATTTAAACATCTTAATCTCTTGATACCTAAATTAATATTTTTTGTACCTATTGAAAATGTTCCACTTCTCCTATCACAGCTGGCTATATTACCCACATATCTTTTAACGCAGATAACAGTGGTGCCAATAACAACATCATTTCCAGAGAGAGACCTCGGTGTGTGCTGATCCACTGAATTATGAGTTGAATCAAGCAAGACTGAGATGAGCCTTCAGTTACATAACCATTTTCCTAAAAATTTTCATCAGGAAATTGGAGTACACCACTTTACCAAGTTATTAATAAATATTGAACTTAAAGTGTTTAAACCAAATTACTTCACACTTCAATCTTTTTTACAGTTTTGAAAATAGGTGGCCTAAATACTTGTTGGCTGAATGAACATTTGTGGATCAGAGTTAAATCAACCAAAAGCCGTGCGGGTTCATCAAACCTTAGTATACAGACCCCCTGGACTCTTATCTAGTACACCAAGGTAGACCACTACAAGACACTGTGACGTCCAGTCAAGTGATATCAGAACAGACACACTCACTCAGTGGCCTCCTTGATGACAAAGAGGCGCTCCCATGTGCCTTGATGCCCTGGAAACAAAAGACATGATGACACAAACAGCAACCAAAGAAAGAGTAGAAGGAGAGAGAGGGGGGACACAAAAAGTGTTGTTATTTGAAGAGAAAAGCAAAACAATCATAAATCAACTTCTAACCCAGCCTCTCCACTTGATATGCGTTCATGAGATTGTCATTTGTCAGTACGGGTGAGTCAGGTGAAACAGGTCTTTTCAAACTGAACAGTCAGAGAGTCACTAATGCAAAGCAGCTGAGATCTGTTTCCATTCATTCACTCCTTCATGCTGTCACTCTCTCATAAATGCACTGTCTAGGTACATCTGTTATGTTCTATTTAAAGACCTGGCAATGAGACCACACACCCCCATTCTTTGTGTCATAATAATGCTCTCTGAAAGGTGCTTTGCTTCAGTGACACTGGTTCTGCTGAGCTGAGGGGGAAAAAATAGAACTCGTGGGTGACACCAGGGCAAAGTGCAGGGATTAAAAATACCAGTGGTTTGTGTTTCATGTTCCCACACAGGGTTGTTCTTCATGTACCCACACAGTCATGTGTTTGCCAAAAACTACAAATGTTACATCAATTCAGCAACAATAGGATACAAAGCTCCCAAAGACATGGACACAGTTTTTAGGCAACTGTGTAAACATCCAACTCAGAGTATTCCAATGGTGTTTTACTTTTTGCATAGAGTTTCCCACAATATCCATTTCAGTGATGTCCCAGCAGCAATGAACTATTGGCTTGAGTATTTATTAAAAACAATTGCTAACTGATATGTATTCAATTTGTAAAGATATGCAATTATTAAACAGTCTCTTTGAAGAATTAAGTGGAAACATTAAAAACACATAAAAGCCATATATTTTCAATAATCTGCTGGGATCATGCTATTATATTGAGTTCTGCGTTTTGCTGGTTGCAGTCTAACAGGCCAACAGTATTTAAACAAATAAAAGGGTCTTCAAGTGGACAACATAAATGTGGCAGGTGTTTTTCTGTTAGAACCGCTAATGTTGCATAATAACACTTTTAGGTGGTAAACAGGTCTAAATGGTCCCACTGATGTGTTCGTTATTCAACAACTGAATTAATATTTACAACCCTCTTCATTTAACAGCATTGTGCAATATCATCAAGACAAGCAGTACCAATAACCCAGTATATAAGAGTTGTTGCTGCATCATAGAAGCAGGAATATTTATGAAACTCAAGTATGCTCAATAACTCAGGTAGTGAGTTCAAAGTGTACCATTACACTTTTATAAAGAAGAAATAGCACACACAACTGCATTGCTGTTTCTCGGGAGGAGCGGAGGGGGTTAACCACCGTTGGTGATGAACGGTAATACAGGATGTGCAGTGACAGGGCAAGGCAGGGTGAAAGAGTAACGGTAATAAAGGAGATGAGCGAGAGTGAGGGAATGTGAACAGCGTAGTATACAGTTGAAAGGCTGATCGTAAAAATGAGACTGAAGGAAGGCACGATGAGAGTATTATTAAGGGACAGATGTCAAACATGCAAAAGAGATGTCATCGGGGGGAATGAGGAGAAACATAGGGAAAGAAGGAAACAAATAAATGTTTAAGAGCAAGGACCCAGAGGCAGAAATGTATGCGTATGATGGGGAAAAGAGGGAGTTGAAGATGAGGAGAGAAGTAAATGGTGGTACAGGGCAGGGACAGAGGAAGGAGAAGCCAAATGAAGATGGAGAAACAGATCGGAGAAAAAAATGGATGAATGCAGCTGAGAGCAAGGAGACGAAAAGCAAGGGCAATTTTTAATGGAGGGGCACAAAAGAGTTAGAAAAGAAGGATTAAAGAAGACGAAATTTTGACATAAGAGGGATGAAAGATGGAAGGAGAGGAAGTCTGATGGACATAAAGAGAAAAGGTATAAAACCCTTAAGTAGGGCAGAAAACTGCCTTTCTTATGCGCCTCCTCTTTCTCTCCATCTTCCCTTCTTATTTCTATCCCTAGCAGCACCATTACTCAGTAAAGACCAGGCTGTACAAAATGATCTAGTTTACAGGAATAGGAGTTGAAGACCTACATAGTCACAATCAGCACTGGACCATCCTCCAGCTGAAACTGGCACAGACGTGGAGAGCACTGATGACGGAGATGCATGCGATCTCATATGTATTGATTGAGGGTTCCCATCCCCCAGGGAGGGCACGGGAGGTCCAGTATGAGGCTTTCATTAGGAGTGCTCTCTCAATGAGGGGTGGGCTGAATAAGACTTTTTTTCACCCTTTGCACATAGAAGCGATACATGTACAATGTGAACGAATGCTTTACATGGGTTGTTTGTTTTTTTTCTTTTCCCTTTCTTAATCCCCAGACACTAAAGATCATTAAGTGTGGACCTGAAAAACTCCACAACAAATACAAAGAAAAACAACCGATCACTGCTTTGCTTCGGTTTGTACAAGCATTGAGATTTTCATTTTCATATTGTTCAGGAGCAACTAAGCAGTTAAAGAGTATGCATGGAGATAAAAGTCAACATTAAATAAATTCTAAGATTAGTTTCTATATAAATGCATTATGCATATCATTACATGACAGCGGCCTTTGTCATTTGGCAATCTGGAACTAAGTCATTTTATTGGTTTAATGTTTTGTACTTTGTAGCAGGTCTGAAATAAAGAATGATTACACACATGCTTTGGCTAAGCATGTGTCTAAGCATTCATCCATCTCATCTTTATTCATGTTTAGTCCACAGGGGATTGTCGGGCAAAATGAAAAGCAACTGATGGATATAATCTCTTCAAGAGGTTTGCGTCCACGAGTGGGTCTCCTCCCAGTTAACTGTGCCCACGTCTAATGACAGGAGACTAGGGAACAACCTATTAAGATAACTGAACTGGCTTCACTCAATAGCAGCTGAGGTACAGTGTATGTGACACTGACAGCCTGAAGTTGGCTGCCTTTACATTCTTCTCACAAATGGATCAACCCTGCATGTGGTGATGAGCATGTCAATTCTCTTAGTTTAAATTTCCCCTTAATAAATAATTGAAATAAATGTATTAATGCAGAGGGCTCAGTTAGCATTGACTCCTGCCTCTGCAGCGATCACATCATATGGGAAAGTCAAACAAACATTCACAGATTATCTGTGGTTATTTAAGGATGTCTGACTATGTCCATCCCCAACCTTCATCCTCCCAAAATCAGTCACGGTCATTAACAGTAAATAGCCATACTTTCAGTAACTTGGTAGTATTTTTCTGGATGCTTCCAAGTCATTTTGCCAACCCACACCTTAGCTTGCGGATGTTTGAGGTTCTATATTCTTGTCATAATTAGATAAACTGATTCTCACTGATTCAAGCTATGTATTCTTTCATGGTTTTTCACAAAAGTTAGGTTGGATGGTTAACAGTGGCATCACCAGAAGCCTTCACTGACAAAGATGTGAAACCAACGAAACATTAGTTTTTAACATTAACTTAAAGTAAAAAGTTAAGACACTACTCATGATAGTTGACAACTCAATGCCATGACATCAACCTTATGTGCAGCTAAAGTTGTGGTTTTGTGTCCTTTTACAACTAATTATACAGGTGGCTTCTGTCAGCCTCACTGGCTTTGCTTAGTGTTTAAGTTTGTGCAGGGAGTTTAGCTGTGTCTATTTGTTTATTTGGCAGCCGGCTTCCAATAAGCTACCGTTTTGTTTGCTCTCTTCATTTGTTAATGTTGCAGCACCCTCTGGCTCTTTATGTTCCCTCCTGCATTTAATATTGTTAAATTCTATTCAGTGCATTGGAAAACTTTGCCAAAAACACTCACACCTGGTGTAATGTTATTTCCCTCAGGCCCTGGATGGGCTGAATGGTTATTGATGGGATTGCTAATGTGTATACTCGAACGGCGAAATTTATTTCCAAGATAATATAGAACAACAAGAAAAACATTCAGGACCTTGTGACAATCCAATCGGAAGGATCAATGGAAATAACCAAATTCCAAAACCAATAGCCAATACGCCTATGATAGAAGACATCTGCCAGGTTAAAAAAGAATGACAAACATCACATATTGTTTTTTTTCCCTTGAAAATGAATGTGTTTTCTTGGAGAAAATTGTGAAACACTGTCCCCCACAGGGAGGAGGTGTCAGCTAAGTAAACTTGCATATTTCTTTGAGATTTCCATCTTTGCTTCATGCTTCAGGGTCACGTAGGGACATGTCTGATATCTATTTCTGTTTTTGCTGCCCTGTCTTGACATCAGCTGTCAGGGGCTTTTGCTTATCTAACATATCTAATTATTTCTCCAGAGCATCCGGAACATACTGTAAATGCTTATCTGCCACAGCTGTCTTAAAGCTGCCTGTGAAACCATAGAAACGGCTTATTTTCAATGGCTATACCCCAAATAAATAAAGTGGCCTAAAATGCAACATCACAACAAAATTTGTGTTGGTGTTGCTATGCTGAAATACATGTAAAACACTTACATAGTTCCTCACATTAATATCTATATTGATATTTTACTGTTTATTGGGCAAATAAAATTTTCGAAAAGAGATCACTTAAATTGGTAGATTTTAATACTATCATGAAACGGCCCTCCAAGCCTGGAAGGACGAGTCCTTGCCACATGAAAATGAAATCCATACATCGGTATACTACCTTTCAGACACAACAATGAGAGACAAAAGGGGAAAGATTGTAAATGTAATGAGAATTAACAACTCTCACCGATACCTTGACACCTCACTCTGTTCTGACGCCACTAAGGAAGGTCAGGGTGAGGAGGGAGATGTGTAAGAAGTAGTGGGAGTATAAAAGAAAGAAATGGGAGTCAAAATAAATAACTTGAAAATAACTTGAACTTGCACGAATCTTCTGAGAATAGAAAATGTCAGCAAAAGACAGAGTGAGAAAGGGGAACAAGACTGAGCCAACCATCAACAGCTTTTGATTCACCCATAAAACGTTCCTTTTAAGAATGCCCATGAAATTAGCTCGCTGAAAGAAAGCAATCTAAATCGATTCAATTCCTTCTATAAAAAAAAAAAAAACACACAAAAAAACAACTTTTCAAACAGCCACCATACCCCTGCTCATAGGAGTCTCTGGAGGACATAAAATATCCACTCTCATTTTCTCACTAACCTCTGTTTTACCCATTCTTTGTTTCCTTTTCACTTCACCTGCCAGCTTGACACTTGACATGTTCACAAAAGAAGAAATCTTCAAGCGCAAAGGCCATACTTTTTTCTATTTGTGTTTGAGTCATGCTGCACAGCTACTTGTCAGAATGAGGCAGTTGCCTGAGTTTTCCTGAGCTGCACGTCCGACAGCGTCCCAGAATACCACCTGTAGTGCCACTGTTTGACACACACCAAATCACTGTGTTAATACTTTGCCAACACAGGGTCAGAATGACAAAGATGACAAAGAGGGGGTAACATATTGCATCGGCTGACAGACGCTTTATTTATATTTGAGGATTGAACTTTTATGTGGCCGCAGACCAAACCCACAAAACTTTACTACATATTATGCACTAGCTAAGCTCCCACTCGTTCCTCTCACACTTTTTTTTTTTTTTTTTATAATTCTCACTAATTTACAGTGACAATCTGTCTTCATACCAAAAAATAAAATCCGGTTTGGCTCTGGCTCACAACTGAAGAAGGTCAGAAGGACTGCACTGACATCTGGTAGACTGAGAGGTCCGGGATTTCTTTTTTTTTTACCTAATATATTGCATAATAAACTAGTTTACGGACATGAATCAAGACATTACTGTACGATTGGAGAATATATGGTGCATGATAAATGCAAAATGGCACATCAATCACAGCAGCTTTGACAAAGCAGTCCATTTTCATTTAGTAGCGACAGCTGGTGTAAATGAACAAGATGAACATCTACGCTGTCATTTAATCGGACTCAGTTGTAGTATAAGATTTGATTTATCCACCGCAGCAATCCACTTTTCTTGACCTTCCTAAATCTCAGCATAACATACGAGACACCTTTAACAGACAATAACTTTGTGGAGGTCAAGAGTGTCCGATTGAGGGAAAACAGGGCAGAGGCGTCCCTCATGAATTAATGGAGCTCTGGAAAAGTCGGAGAGAAGAAAAAGGAAAAGAAAGGAAAGGAAAGGAACCTCTGAATAGTATGTCTTGCACTTTTGCGGATCAAAGAACAAAAAACAGGTGGAACAGGAGGCGGAAGGCAGCAAAGTGAGGAAGAAATATAAGGACGTTCTCGAAAAGACGGCTTACGCAGTCGAGCGAGGGAGTGGTTGGGAGAGGGGGGTCAACCCTGCGAAGTGGTGGAAGCAGTAGAAATAGCTGCCCCACTTGTAGACACACTTCTTGTTGCTAGCTGACTGTCCTTGATGCACTGGGGTAGCTAACCTATATAGGCTTACTGCATGCTGCAGCATCTCCCACACACGCATAAACATACACGAGTGCACACTCTCAGTCGGCCTGTCCCTCTTTCATGCGCACGGGGTGGAGGGGACTAAAATCAGGCCACACATGCTGTAAGCGACTGCTGAGTTAAGTCACCTGTGCTGCTAGCCGAGCTCGCTAGCGGGCAGCCAGCTGCTCCTCTAATTAAGAGCCCATCTACTCAAGAGGCCTGAGCATATGGAGGACTCTATAGCATGGTGATAGTCTAATAGCCATACGCCAGAGCACCGGCCAGACTTTCTAAACCTGAATGCACTATATTAGGGAGAAAAGGTTATTTTGGTCTTGACAGAACAGTATCCGCGAAAGGAGTTTGGAAAAACAACAAAGCTTTAAACTAACATTTAACACAGTCATCACTGTGTTCCACAGATCTGTGACTATAGCTCAATCCCTTCACGTCATTACTTTCCACCTGCAGGGTAGATGAGACACATCGTGGCACTCCTCAAATCTAAATGATTACATGACAATTAATCAACCCACTTCACCTCCCGGAGATGATATAACTGAGTGAATCTTAAGAGATTGACTCTCTCTTCCCAAGTACTGTATTGTGAGAACAAAGTCAGAGTATCTTTTCCAGTAAGTGATCCTGGTGAGGTAAATCACTGTGATGATTATCTGAATCAGTTTTAATGAAATTAATCAAAATGAATCAGACACGATCAGGGGGTATCAAATAACTTACAAAAATCTACACCCTCTCAAGAGGCAGCCTACTGTTTCACCAGGCTTTCAGTGCACTGACAAACATCTGGACGAGCAGTGAATAAAGAAGCTTTTAAAACAACAATCCTGTTATTGACTTGACCATACCAAGCTGTATTGTATGTCAAATGATCAATGACAGCACATAATACCACAAATATCCACAATTATACTGTTTGAGAGATAAATGCAACTCATTTGACAGATGATACTTTCACACTTGTAACAGTATTTTATTGACTTGACTGTCCAAGGCCACAAGACATGTAGACATGTGCTTAGGCAGAGACACAATCAATGACAAACATGGGCATGCATGTAGACTTGTACATCAACACACACAAGCTGCAAATATGCCCACACCTTTGATAGATGCAACCTATAGTGCCAAACACCTTCCAATACATGCAGTCTATTTTAGATTGTATTATAAGGAATGCATTAGTCAGGAGCACAGTGCAGAGAGACGGCAGAGTATGTATATTAATGGGTGTGCAATGTAAAAGAAATGTACAAAAATAGAAAGAAACAACTGACTGACTGATGGCAGGTGTGAAAAGATTATAGTATTCAAGGCTCTAACTTCATGTGCATGCAGCAGCAAAGTGGCACTTCTCTGAGGCACAGTAAGGTTTTCTGTCTTGCTTCCACCTGTTTTGGTGACTCACTGTGCATTACAGAAGAAACAAAGGAAAAGGGAGTGTCACTAACAATCCAGAGTTGCACTGCAATTTTGGGGTGTCAGGATCCTCTGCACTTCTCGTTGTACATTGCCTGTATTTGAGGCATGAGTCAGGAGTCTCTCGTACCTCGTATAATATCATCTATCTATGCCTGGAGTTGGTTCAGAATTAGTCATGTTTTCCCATTTCCTTTACTTTTTTTATTGCTTTCTTCCACCAATTATCTATCGCATGTTATTAACCGGAAAGTTCACAATTCCACACATATTGCAAGATCAAACATTGACACTTTAAATGTATAGGGAATACAGTGTTCCATATCTTCTTTTTTGAACCATTAGGATACTGTAAAAAAAAACACAAAGATTCCACACCTGAGCTGTTTTACATCAAAATGTATTCAAAACAACGTAATATATGTGAAACAACTATTGCAGCAACATCTTTTATATAAAATGGTTTATTTTGGTAGTCTTCAAAAAAAGTGAATGGACATTTAATTAGTGGGTAAAGTTTGTACTGAATTGTACAAAAATTACCCTCATTACCTTCATGAAATGCTTTGCAATCTAACGGTTTACAAACCCAAAAATGTGTTCCAAGCTTTACATTGCAGCTACTTTAGGATGAAAAGGCAGTAAGAAAATAGAAAGTCGGCACCATTTTTAATGTCTTTCTGTACAGTTTGTATTGTGATTAGCTGCAAAAGATCTATGTTTAGAATAACCCAAATACTTTCAGTTCACATTTCCTCCAGTACTGAACTGGAGAGTAGCAGTATTAGATGAGCAGTGATCACGGGCATGGTGGCTAAACCATTAAGTACTGAGCTCACTTACAAAGCTTTATCTAATAGTCTATGTGAGCATGAATTGCTGTTAACAAAAACATTGCAAGGTCAGTAACAAAACTAAGTATTTAACTAGTCAACACCCATCTCTCCCAATAGAAAACTATTTTTTTAAATATTTTTTTAAAGCCAAATAGTTTCAAACCATGTTGTGAAGGTAGAGAAAATGGTAGAATGCTCTCTGAATGCTACAGTACTGTTTGCTATTCTACCAAAATCAGCTCATTATTGGTAAGCAGAGGTCCTCTGTTGTTGTACTGAGAACAGGCTCTGAACCAGTGGTGCCCAATCTTGTTCCTGCAGGGGCACTTTCGTGCATGTTTTCAGTGTCTTCCTGCTGTCTCACATTTGAATCTCATGAATGTGTCATCATCAAGGTCTGCAGGAAGCCTAATAATGAGCCCCACATTAAAATCAGGTGTGTTGGAACAGGGTGACATTTAAAACAAGCTGGGCAGAGGCCCTCCAGGACCAGGATTGGACAACTTCGCCCTACATTCACTTTTGTACAAAGCAGGCATATAAATCAGGGTATCATGGGGCTAGTTGGCTAACCTATTAATCTCAGTAAATCTCTGAGAAGCACAATATAAAGACATATTTGAGTCATTCCTCAATTTATGTTGGTTTTGTTAGATGATATTCAAATCACTTATGAATATATTAGCCTTTAACCATTATATAACTTACCTCTGATGTGACACTTGATTTTATAGCTACTGTATTTAAATATCCTGAGGAGTCTGTCTGTACTGTAAGAGGGTCAGTACATTATTAAAAGAATTTTATGGAAATGCAATTTGCCATAACTATAACAGTTTATCTTCACACACTGAAGGGAATATGCGTATTTTTTTACCTTGTTTAAGAAGCACCTCACCGCTCTGCAGAAAGTCTCTCCATGCATAGCTCTTATGTAGGACTTAAAGATTCCTGGTTGAACTTATAACCATCCCATAACTCAAAGGAGCTACACAGGACATCTGTATGTGATCCAAATTACCCACAAAAGTAATTCAAACTATTGGACTTCCAAACAATGTATTTATTCTGTTCTTCACATTCTATCAGCAAATTCTGACATGCTGGAATAGAGATTGCTTACCGATACACTCAAACAATGCCAGAGCCATTTCCTTTTAACGTTGTAGTAAAGGTATGAAAAAAAAACCTTTAGGGCAGAAAAAGGAGAGGAAACAAGGGCTTTAGCAGTGAAAGAATGAGACCCCAAAACTCTGGTCCCGTTTCTGTTCCAGGCAGCCATTTTTAGACAGTCATCCATTAAGTCCGCTGCGTTCCCATACTGTCAGCCCCTTGTGAAGCCAAAGAGGCCGTGTCAGCTGAGAACATTAGGCTGGCAGGCAGGTAGGTACCAAGTGGCTCAGCACTCTCTTTGAGATCGTGGGAATCGAAGGAGTAAAGGGAGGAGCATGCAGTGGACTATAATATGACTGTCACAGCAGCAAAACATCTTGAGAAAGAGTAAGATGGATTCGAGTTTTAGCTCAGCATTAAAAGATGCTCCTAAAGAGATGGAAAAGAAAGGAAGAAAGGGTGGAGTGATGGTCACGGAGGCTCAGCATAAACTGCATTAGCACAGGCAGGATGACAAAGTAGTGAAAAAAAATTAAAAAGGAGGAGGTTGCACTTATTTTTCCCAAAACCTCATTCAGTAACATGGGATCTGAGTGAGGTGTCCTACAATGAGAGTAGAGAGAGAGAGTAGAGAGAGTAGAGAGAGTAGAGAGAGTATAGAGAGTATAGAGAGAGAGAGAGAGAGAGAGAGAGAGAGAGAGAGAGAGAGAGAGAGAGAGAGAGAGAGAGAGAGAGACTGACTGGCAGAGTAAAGAGGAGCCTGTGTATGTGTTGTATGGGTGTATCTCACCTCTGGCCCCATGTGTTCGGTCTGTGTTGTGCGGTCAGTCATTTGGCAGTCTTTCATCTTCAGGGCAGCTTTGGCACTCTCCTGCATACAAAACAAACACAAACCCATCAGACTAGGCCAAAATCTCACAAAATGCAACGAAAAAAGCAACATCAAATAAAAATAATTGAGAACAACTACTCTCCCAGCAGAGTTTTGCTTTGCTTCCACTCACAATACAGCTGGCCTCCGTGCTTAAAGCTGGCTATAAAAAAAACATCGGGAAAAAAAAAAAAATTACAAAAAAGACCCTGCAATTTCAAACCATCTCAACCCTTCCTTCCCATTGGCTGTCTCTTCTTGAAATCAAAGAGTCCATAAAAACTGGGCTGAATTACAGTAAAACTTTCCACCAGCCAAATTTTGGAGCATGGGCCCTCTGCAAAGTGTATCAGTAGAGGAGGACTCATAAAAAGTGATGGCCAGTGCTGGCCAGCTTGCAAGAAAGGTCCTTCCAGGAGATAATTAATAGGTTTCCTTTGGCAGATTTACAGTTGGAAGTACAGAAAGAACAGCACTGGCCCTTTCCTTCAAAATTGTGCACTTTTACCTTGACCAAGAACTTGTCATCTCTTGTGTTACCTTTGTGTCATTATTTTGAAAATGCAGGCTCCAAGTCCCCTGACTGCGAAGAAGCCAGCAGTATTCTCCAGCAGGAGCTCTACGTCACTTTTCATCCTGACATGCTCGACCTACCCTGTTCATGGGCTGAGGAACAAAATGTGTTGAAAGTTGATGTGGCTATGAAGTATTGGGAAATTAATTAACCTTGATTAAAATTAATAAACAAAACCCGAGGTGTAAGGATAAGTTTATGGTCAGGAGAAAGAAAGGAGACAAATTTATGTTACGGCTCTGAAACACGAACATAGACCGCCCTCTTTAAATGCAGCACAAGTGGGCTGACAGATTGAGTTAAAAATCAGTTTTCATTAATCAAGCCTGAAATGTAATAGAGGCTTTCTGCTGCTAAATGTTGCAGTTGAAGCATGGTCCTTCAACAAAATGCACCAGCAGAGAGAGGAGAAAACTCATAAAAAGTGACAGCTAGTGATGGCCAGCCAGCTAGCAGGTCCTTCTCGGAGATAATTAATAGGTTTCCACTGGCAGATTTACAGACAGAGGCAGGAGCGAGGAGAGCACTGGCTACAAGCAGCCCTTTCCTTCAAATGCTGCACTTTAACTTAGCTGCAGCGACAAGGTTTCTTTTCCGGCTCTCTTTGAGACAGTTAAGTATACACCATCACTGGTGTTCACTTGTACAACAGGCTCCCAAAACGACACAACGTCATAAATCTGAAGCAAAGCCACACTCTGTGTTACAAGGGCATATGGTGCAGACATTTTTTTTTATCTAGGTTGAAGCAAGGATGAGGTCTGGTACCACACCATATATTAATACACACATAACTGAATGTACCCTCAAACAATTGTGCAAACGGTGTCTGAAAATCATGTCTGTCAGAAAGAAGTGCCAAATGGATGAATGCACACACACCGTCACACACTGAAGGCTGATTGGCATCTGTCTGTGCATGTGTGCCTGTGCATACATGCACAAGTGATTTGCATGGCCTAAACTCTGAATGATGGATTCACGAGTGACACGAGGGGAAGGCAGACTCATCATGCCAGAATACGAAAAGTAAAAACTAAGATAAAACATCCACTAAATCTATTTCGACTATTATGCAACTTAATTAATGAGCGATGTTAGTTTTCACACAAAAATCAATAACAGGCATTTGGGCCTTAAACTAAGCATAGCATGCATTACCATTGTGTCATATTGCTTCACTCAGGAGTGTATACACCTTGTTCTCAGATTTAATAATGTGAAGGTGTTTATTTACATTAATTTGAAAAAGGGAAAAAAATGGTTCTCAATATCTGATATCTTCTTTCCTGTCACAAGCTACCCATGAGCTAAACAGTTTTTTTTTATTAACACTATTTATTCCAACACAGAAAACGCGTTTATAAATTATCCAAGTACAAATGTTTAATTCTTGATTTAACATCTCAATTCCCCCCTCAGGTTGAACTCAAATTAGGCCTTTAAATACAGGATACTGAGACATGTTTTTTAGGGTGTGCTCCCTGTGCCTTCACCTTTCACCGCAGACCTAAATCTCCCTGTAGACGCATGAAGTATGACTAAAATTAAACGTGAAAATTTAAAGTTGAAAGTACTGGTGCACTACACAGGGAAGCTGTATTTCTAATCAAAAGTGAAACATTTCTACAAGCCAACGAGTGCCTACAATCATATTTCATGTTTCTATGTTTGATATAAGCAGGCGCCTCTTTATTCGATACACTTGTAAAATTAAGCAAAGTCAGAGAGATTCAAATTGAACTACATGTTCATTATTGACGTTTTCATTCAGGCTAATCTCATCAATAATATGTAAATTTTACACTCATGCTTGCCACCTCAGCCAAGGAGATGAAAGGAGACAAGTGCTTGAAGGAGACAGTGAGCGGATGTGTGTGCGTGCCTACCTTCAGACTGTTTTGACACCCCTTGATCAGGCTGAAAAAAGAAATATCAATTTGACACTGCTACAGTGCCATCTGTGTTTTAATCAGTCCTTTGGTGCACCAGTACGAGTGCACATCAAGCTCCCTGACACGCTTAAGTGAAATATATTCTGGTCAAACACCTTCTTGTGCGTGACACTATCATTTTTTAATGCTTTGGTTAAATACTGCCACCTTGAAAAGTGCTAATTGCTCTTATATTGCTTTCCAATACCCTCACTGACATAACTGACACGTTCAATTTTCTTTCTGAAACACTTTTACAAAATACAAAAACTGTTGCATTGGGAAAAAAATAGATAGGAATGAAAGGTGTTAAGAAAAAATATGTTATGATCCTGATTATCGTTATTATTTGTCTATCATGAACATACTGGATAAAAATGGAAATTGAGCTCAAGATTGTAGATGAAGCACAACTGCAAAGAACAGTATGCTGTTAGCACTCGCACCTGGCAGAAGGTGCTAACTCTGTGCAAACTCTGACTTTCTGTGCAGAGTTTGCATGTACTTGATGTCATTGTGTTGGCTTTTTTTTTTTCAGGTATTCTGGTTTTCTGGTTCAAAAACATCCATTTACGGTTATTTGGTGCCTCTAAATTGAGGCTGTCTGACTTTCTATTTATACCCTGTGAGGATTTGTCCAGGGTGTGTTTAGCCTTTGGCCATAGTCAGCTGGGATCACCTGCTAAATCTGGGTCAAACAATAAGTATACATACCAGAGAGACCAGATACCCCCCGCTAAATAAAGTAACCTTCTTTATTTGTCAACAATAATGAACTAAAATGATCCATTTAAAACATTACATGTACAGTAACAATGAGATATTTTTTTTAGTCTGTTTGGCAGGATCTACAAAAGAGCTCCAAGGAATTTTTAAATGCATTTCTCTCCACTCCCACTCAAGACTGCAGACAATCTCTTGAGACAAAGAATCCAAAATATTTCATTAAACTAATTTCCAATGGGATGTTCTCTCAAAGATTCAATAATGAAACCAAAAACAATGACAACACGAAACTTAGACTTTGTGCACAATGGAGAGCTATGGAAAATCAATTTTGTTAATATTGAAGGTGCAACGAAGAGTAAAAGTAAAAAAAACACAGCTGCAACATTGCCTGTCAACCTGAATTTCAGAGGGTGAAATGATGGTGACACCGGCTGTCTGTATAACAGCCAGGCTTCAAATTGTGCTATTTTGGTGTTAATTCCACATTAGTTGCATAAAGTACTACACAGAGCCAGGGAGAGAGAGGAGAGAGGAGGGTTGGTGCTGCTGACAAGAGAGAGGATGTGAAACAAAAGAGTGGAGGGAAAAAAGAGAGATGTGAGTGCCAGAAAGTAATCAAACCAACAGATGTCACAATAGACTCAGGTCAGTGGTTTGGACTGACATCTCTGACAATACTGCAATAACACTATTGGCACATTACTCTGCTGAGACCTAGAATAATGTGTGCATTGCATTACTTTGAGAGAACAGGTGACAAATTACAGACAAGAAGATGACAAATGATGAGAAAACGTTGCCGTATGGAGCATTTCTGCAGATGATCCAACAATCAGCTTTGCAAAACAATAGAAAAAAAACACCAACGACACCGTTTGCATTTAAATCTCCATTTAAATGCAAATGCATCTCTATTTCACCAGTATATTGTACATATTTCAACTATCCAAACACAGAGACCTTTAAAAAACTGAAAGTGTGACTGGAATTTCAGTAATTTCTTCCTTTACATGATGCTAGCATTTACTTCAACTGAGAAAAGATGAGCTTTGTAACTCGTTGTCATACTGATGTGACTTCATGTTTGACCACTCACACTTACAGCCTCTGTTTGTTTTGTCTCAATCTCTACGTGTTCAGACGATTCTACGCCTCTGCAGTGTGAAGACCCAAAAAGTCGATAATCACCATCAAGAAGGGGAAAACAAATGACAAAACTCCTCCAACAAAAGTGAGACTTCTCAGTTCTTTGAAATCTTTTTTAAACCTCCCTTGAAAAAAATAAATATATATATATATCAAACACTGAAAATTGAATGAAGAGATTTGTGCTTCAAAGGCAATTAGTCTTTAATTTATATCCTTAAAACTAATAATTTAAAAACATTCAAGCAGCTTTAAATATTAATTTCAAAGTTCAGAAAAACAGAGACCAAAAGAAAGAAACTGTGACAGATAAAAATAGATGAGCAAAGCTTCATTTCTTAAATGTCAGAAAGTAAAAGTTACTTTAATTATTATTTAGGAAAGCTTTCCTTTATACTTTGCTGGTTTGTCTTAGTTTTACCATACCTGTAAAGCCTTCATGCAGAGATGGAATAATAAACCGTTTATTTAGCTATTTCAGATGGATACCACTGCAGTTTCAAATTGAAATGATAATAGATAAAGTGTTTGATTATTTTATCGTTTAAATCTTGTGCAATATGAACAGAAATTTGATACGAGTCACAGCAGCATTTTGAAGAGTTCTCCATCTTCAATGAAGTTCAAATCTGAAGTGTTTAATGTATAATTTTCAAAATAGCTCTGACATAAACTGGCTGAAGTATTTTTTTCCCCTCCTTGGATCGCTTTAGATGAATCCTGATCAATGCAGTGTGCGAATACCCAACAAGAGCTGCAGTTCTGCAGATACTCCGACGTTGGTGTCCAGTCATCACAATTTGGGCCATGGTCAAACTCGCACAGAACCTTGTGCTTGCCCACCAAATGTTTACCTGCTGCCTGATACATTCAGGCCACAAGCAGGCATCGTGAACAAGACATATTTGTAATTCATTTTCACCTGTCATAGTGTTAAAGCTCTGTATATTAATTTCAATTAAAAGGCCCGACAGAATTGTTGGCAGTCATGCACAGGGTTTTGACCTTGTCTTGCTATTTGCTTGCACTCTGTGGCTGAAATAGAATTATCAATCTGTCTCGTTACAGTGGCCTTACAATTTTACAAGTGAAAATACTGTGTATATATGATCAGTCACCATCATAAGGGACGGCATGAGAGTGGTTGGTTGGTAGTGCGGTCGTCTCCCAATTGGAAAATTGCAGGTTCATTTCCCTCTCTGCCTGCCTAAATGCTGAAGTGTCCTTGGGCAAGACACTGAACCCCATACTGCCCCACCATATGTAGTTTACCACCATTGATTATAGAGTGAATGCATAATGCAATGTAAAGCATCTTTGAGTGTCCAGAAAAGCACTATTTAAAACCCATATTATTTCATTAGAATGTTCAACATGCAAGCAATGACTACAGTAATTGACTGTTGGAAAAAATACTTTTAAAGACCATTGCAAGATTGACAATAATCCAATTCATGACACAAAAATCTCTATTTGAGATAGTAATACGATTGCATCTTTGCTGGAACGTGAGCTGGGTTTAGACTGTCCTGAGACAGGTTAGTTTTACCCTACTGATGATGTGTTGCTGCAATAGTAATTTGCCCAATGACCCCCATCAGAATAGTGAGAATACTGACTGGTGATACACATGTAAAAATTTTACATTTTTGTGAACAAAAGGGATTGATTTTGTTTCTCCAATAAATGCGTTTGGAGACCTCACACATCCTGCAAGGTCCAGCTGTGCTTTTCAGCTTTCCATATTGCCAACTTGGCCTTATGATGAACTAAGAGGTTAACAAAATGTGTGACGAGTGAGTCAGAAAGCTTATTTGAAAAAAAAAAAAAAAAAGCTTTGAATATTCAAAATCAACCCGTCATGTATATTTGGTTTCTTACCAGTTCACTCTGGAGTCTGGCAATCAGCTCATCTTTCTCCTTCAACTGTTGCAGCAAGCACTCCTCTCTGCTCGGATCCTAGACACCAGAAACAAGACACCGTGTTACGCATTACTCAGGACGGAGCAGACAGCAATGATTTATCCACAGAACTCATTCCCACAAAAGCAATACAGAGAGGCAGCAAGAATAACAACATACCAAAGCGCGCGCGTGTGTGTGTGTGTGTGTGTGTCAGTATAATAAAGTTGTCATGTGGTGCCTGCTGCAGGCCTGTGATCTCCTCTTCCCTCCACATTGCTGTGATAAACTTGTTGTATCCTAAAGCAGCACCAGAGAGGACACAGCACTTTAATATGACCTTGTGTGGTCAGAGGACATTACTGTAGAGGAGAGGAAGAAAAGCTCCTCCACAGGCAGAAAGCAATGACAAAAACAATAGAATACATACAAAAATAATTGTATTCTTCTGACGCTTTTCAAAAGAAATCATAAAGGATTCTAAATGATAATGCACAAACAACATGTGTGACGTTCACAATTATGACCTGCTTCAGATGAGCTCATCGATCTCCTGAAAAAAAAAAGGCTTAGTTTTTGCAACTCAAATGGATTTGTGGTGAATTCTCCTTAACTGATGGAAACAACATAATGTCCAGACTGTCAACCTCATTTTCACTGTCATGCTTTCAGAAGCCTTGTCATTTTAACATCCAGTCTGGGAAAAGCAAAAAAGGAGCTTTCAGAAAATGGCCCACAGGGGAGTCCAAAATAGGAAATTATACCCAGCAGTTCTCATAAAAATATTAAACTTGTTTCTAAAGTTGACAGGTAGTGAGAACGTGGACAAACAGTGACAAGGATAGGCGGAAAAGAGGGGCCAGGAGAAAAGGAATGAGAGCGGAAGAGTGATAAGATGGAGGGAACAAAATGACAGACAGACTGTCATTATCTGTTCAAGGACATAAAAGCAGAAGAGGAGAAGAGGGGTGAGATAACGGGAGGAAAATGAGGGGGGAAAACGTGAGAAAAGGGGGACAGTGATAGAAAGAGCGAGAGGACAGAGAGGGCCTGAGGCGGAGCATGATGGTCTGAAACCGTGGGGAGCCATCTAGCTAAAGGACACACAGAGAGTCAGAGGGAGACCACGGGGAGCAATAGAGCTACAACACCGTCCTTTAAATGACCTCTTTGATGCAAACACTGCCGACGAGTCCCTGACTTTTCCTCAAGTCGCATAAAATTTCTGAAAAGTACAAGTGTAACCTGTACAGTATGAGTAACAAGCACTGAAAGGGCAAGAGAGGTATCGCGATTAATCTTGAGACAATCCATACATGTGAGGGTCCACCAAAATACCTTCCGAGGATGAACTCCTTCATAATGTGAACTGAAAGCAAGGAACCGTCCTCCAGCTACAGCATTTCTGTGTTCAATTATATACATCAAAAGCAAACGAAAGCAATGGCACACTGTTTTTGAGGGTTAGAACTATTTCCTCAGAGATAAGAGTTTCATATCAAGACTGGTGATGTGCGTCGGTTAAACATCCACTCTTGTTAGATGTCCTCTCTTAAAAACCCAATGTGGTTCTACAGTATTTTTTAATTAAAAAAAATATACAAATGTTGTCAGCTTGTAAGCTATGTCATTCCAAAATGGAATATAATTAGTCCACGAGAGCAATACGCAACCACTTTCAATGTGACATTTAGATTTTAACCTGCACAGTGGGGTGGTTGCTGCAACTAGAAGGGTTACCAAGCCACTCTCTAACCAAAACACATTTTTTAATAGGATAAGCTCTTATCCTGCTTCTTTCTAGAAGATAAAGTAGCCCATCACGACACTGACAAGCAAGATATGCTTCCACTTAACATTATAGAAGCTATAGGATTCTGTAAGTTAATGGAATATGTTGAGCGTCGCTACATGGTTCCAAGATGCAACATGATAACATAGTTGGTTTTCTCTTGGCACTCTGACTTTCTTCCACATCCTTCAACATGCATGTTAAATCTATTCATTTCTCTTGAAATGGCATTAGTTTTTAAAGACTGTGTTTGTCTCTTTGTATTGGTCCTGTCACAGACTAATGACCCTCCCATGTCTTTCTTTCCTTTCCAATGCCCAGTTTTAGGCAAGAAAAATATGTGACTCCAGTAACCAACCATGGGATGCAATACCCCATTACTGTTTAATACCTCAACATGGGGAAGATTTAAGTTTAAAACAATCATAATCTGCATGAGAGATACTTGTTGAGTCTGGAGGGAGGTTGATTCAGCTAATGGTCCAGTAGCTTCCAGCAGAGTTCAGCTTTCTGTGCCTTGATTGAATGGACAATCAAAAACCTGTACTTTATAGTCAGGCATGATGAATATCCTGTCCTCATGAAACATATAATAGATAACACTTTCTTTAATGATCAAGACAAAGACTCACATGAAAAAATACAAAATTACTTGGCGGTAAAGCTAGTGGTGTGGTCAGAAAAAAAAACAAAAAAACACTTGTGTGAGATGTTTCCTGGGTAGATGTATTGCAAAACTGATTAGGAATTACTGAAGCAAAACCGTTTCCAGTATTGGAATAGAGTTTGAGGGAAGCACAGGGGATTGTATTTGACTGCTCGAGATGCAGGTGCATGTATATAACGGGGGGGGGGGGGGATACTACTGGAAAGTATAATGAAAAGATGAATATCGTTGACCAGAAAAGCAAAAAGATAATCATAGCTTGTTGGAGCTGTCAGACTACAAACTGACATTCATGCCTGTGTCGACTCACAATATGTAAACCGTCTGTATTTTTAGATTCAGAAAATGGTCAAACATGAGGTCACAGTGATCGGGACACCAGAAAACTCGACTTAGTTATTCTTGACAGAGTGCCACATTTGCAAAATTTCACAAAGTACTTCTGAAATCACAAGAAATCAGGAAGTCACAGTGACCCTGACCTTTGATCTTTGAAAATCAAATAATTTCTGAATGTCAGTTGACCACTGCGGCAAATTGGAACAAATTCCTGCACGGCATTCAGAACAGGTTGTGTTTGTGAGAATGAGATGCGTTTAGAAAGCCAAGAAACATTTCAATGCCAGCGTTTGGCCGCTGCCAGGAGGAACTACTCAAATAAGTAACAGATGAGAAATGATGGACTTTTGAATGAGGGAATAACGCCCAGCACCGACGATCTTATCTGGTATGCATTCACAAACGTATAGTTAAAAGATGTGCTCGAAATTCATGTGTCAAAAGCATAACTCTGAAAACCAATCGATGCGTGAAGTGGGTGTGAATATCAGATAACTGGTTTTTGGAAAACATATTTCAAAGGTACAATAGGGATGTCAGAGGGGTCAGACACTGTTCAACTGGAAAAAGCTTTAAAATGTGTCTTAGAACATATCGTTTCATTTCAATAAACACTTTCCATCCTAAGCTGCAGAAATGGTGGCCATATTTCAACCCCCCCCACCCCCCGAGGTTTTAAAAGTCAATACAGAAAAACGACCTGCAACGGGTCTGAAAAAGTTTTGATGCTTGGGTCTTCTGGCTTCCTCATTTTTCTGTTTTAATTGCTGTTAAGCTGTGTGGTGGTGCTCTACCTCGGCTGGAGGTAATGGTCAAGGAAGATAAAATTGAAAGCTGTGCTTCCATGGTCATAAAATCTATAAAAGAATACCTTTTCCACTCGGGAGGGGAAAAAAAAAAAAACAATTACCAAAAACAAAACCTTGGAGTTGGTGAATTGTTTTTTTTTGTGCCTTTACAAGGGAAATAGCTATATTTACAGATAATACTTTTTGTTTTTTAAGAGCACAAAACACAAGGATACACACAGACACTCACACACAACACATAAATTACTGACATGAGATTTGGATGGGAATAATAATAAAAATGCAAAAAAAAACATGCTGTGGAAATTACTACATTAGTCAGCCTCCAAAATGAATCTCACACAAATAGCAATGAAGGCTGTTCTAAATTATCTGTCTGGCTAGAACCACACAGTGGGTATCCTTCTGCATTCTGTGTTTGTGAGAGTGTGTTCATGCATGTGAGTTCATGTATTACAGCAACCTTGCTTCAAATGGTAAAAATAAGCCAGAGACTAAACTCAAGTTGACACATACAGTGTTGTAGTTTGTTTGCAGGTCAAAAAACACATTAGAAATGTCAAAGGAGACAAAAAGGAGGAGTTGAATAAATATAAGAAGTCAGAGAAAAATGGAATTCTAAAAATGTGAGAAAGAAACTAAGTACATCGACATGGCAAAGACAAGCATTGCAGAGCATTTCGGTATACCCTGCTGCAAGGTTCATTTTAAAGCATAAACAAAACCGAAACTAAAATGTCAAACTTTGTTTTGTTTGCTCAAAGAAGCACCATAAAGTGCATCAAGTCACCCGTCAGGTAGCGTTTCAACCAAATTTTTCCCAGCTGAATTGAATGGAAAAGGCTATGGGAGAAAAGTGGGGCATGCAAATTTATTTCTAATGTGATTGGAATGGCCTCAGTGGGGATAAATCTGATCAAAATCATTGGAGTGCATCCACTTTTGTAAAAGAGATGTGATTTTGTATGGGGGTTGAAGTCTCTCTATGCTTGCAATCAGCAGCTGGTTTGAAGAGGGTATGGAGATGAATTGCATTCCCCTTGTTAGCAGAAATTATTTAATTTGGTAACTTTTTTGGGGGGAGAAACACAATGACGGAGTGTGAGGGTTTTGTATATATATTAATTCAACAGCTTGTTCCATTCAATTTGTTCAACAAATTGCTTTTTTCTTGAAACTGAGGGAAAGGGTGGGAGAAATAAAAAACAAAATGATGAAATAAATCCTCCTTGTTGTCTTTCTACCAATGTCCCAAACATCTATCCAGAGCCCGAGACTTCAAAAACCTGGGAAAGGGCACAGAGAATTGTACAAGTAAATATTAACTTTGACCACACTTTCCCATAGTTTCACTGTATTTAAGGCTACAATCATATCCAACAATAATAATGTTGTGAAAACATTAAAAAAAATAAAAAATAAAAAAAATAAAAAAAATTGATAAGTGTTTGGAAAGCAGCACAAATAAATTTTTTTATTTCAAAGCAGAGACACACACACAAGCCTCAAAACAATAATCCAAAAACATTCACTTCAAGCTGCCATTTTAATGCGTCTGTAGTATTCTCCAGATTTTAAAGCCAGGGGGAAGCAGTTTCACTGTTGTGGGCGATTGTTTGTCAAACCTATAGGTTTCAAATTACACTGAAAAACAAACAAAACCCATTGGGCATTAGCTTTAAAACAAAATCAATTCAAACAATTCTGCCATGTACAGCACTGCAGACAGAGCTGACTGTGCAGAGCTTCAAACATGATCACAAAGATCCTTAACTGAACTTTGAATTGATGATAATGATAACTGAGAAATGAGAGGTCCGTTTACGGAGATGAAAGTCAATACTCATAAGACATGATCATCCCGTCTTCCACAATCTGTTTCTAAAATGCTTCATAGGAAAGGTTTCACTACAGTGAGATGCATTTGTGAGGCAACAACTAAATAAACAAGAGATTAAATAAACTAAGAGTTGGATAAGGTAGTGTATCAAGAGAGGCCAGTTGAAAAATGTCAGGCTGTCTTGAAGGTACTCCAGGGAGGACAACAGCGAGGTTGGACCACTGATTTACATCATAACTAACAACAATACAGACCAATGTAGCCAAATGAAGTCCAGGCACAGGAAAGTCCAAGTCTACTGGCAGCATTGTGTACTTTGTTTTTTTTTTTTTTAATCCATTTAAATACAAAAGTAAAGCATATTAAACAAGGGCGCAGGAAATCTGATCCAAATAATATTAGATCATCTCCTTTTTCCTGTGTGTGACCAGTCAGTGTGTACCTCCTGAATGCTTGCATGATTAAAACCTGGTCAGGCATCATGTGACCCCCTGCCATCTGTATTCCACTGCATGTCAAGTCCCCGCGACCATTATGTCACAAGTATACAATGATTCCGCTTTGAAAGTAAAGATTTCCCACTGCAGAGACCTTTTAGACCAGTTCTGCTTGAATTAATCTGCCTTCTGAGACTTCCAAAAATGCACTAAGAACCACTTGGTGCCTTATGTCTACAGTTATCCCAGAGACCTATTAAATGTAGTGTAAAGGGTTATAAAATGAGGCCAATTAGCTCAAATGGCGTATAACACTGGACCCCCATTACATTTTATGCTCTTCAGATAGGAACTCACAGACTCTCCTGTGATTATGAAATAATTTAAATATTTGGCAACTTCAGGCTGGATGCAAAGAACGCAACTTGACAGATAACTAGATTTCAAATTTTCAGTTGTGCCCAAGGGCTCGGTGTTTAATGGAATGGGTAGAATTTCTCATTTGTGTGTTTTGAGTGATTAAAAAAAAAGAAAAAAAAAGAATCACAACTTGAAGGTTACTAAGTTGAATTCAAATACACAGAAAAAATAAAGAAGAAAAATAAAATCAGTTTCCCGAGATACTTGCTGCGGTAAAGGAATGCTTGCTGCGGTAAAGGAAATATATATCTGTATTTCCAAGGTTTGAAGCACACATAAAAAAATTAAGCTATTAGAAAAAAATCCCACATTATGAATCATGTTTTTAGTCCTATCAGCAGGTGTCATGGACTGTTATTTCAGAAGCACATCTGTTTAGTCGTGAAACAGCCTAAGGGCAGGGGGGGAGACTTTCTAGGCTGAGGAAAAATAACTTTTTTCCCCATTCCCTCTCTCTATCAGCAGACAGTACATCAGTCTGACTTTCCTTCTTGCAGTCAGCCTCAGAGTGAACCAGCTTTGCGAGATTTAATGAATAATTTGAGATGTAAAAGGCCTATTCTAACTTCTCTATTAAAGGGTTTTGATTTTATCATCAGGGCTCAAATTACAGGCACTCTGATATGGGGGGAACAGAAAGTTCAACAGAAAATCTAGATTTTCAGGACATTAGATCCTTGGAAGTTTTTGATTACATCTATGTCTCTTTCTCACATGAGCACACTTCAGTTTGTCATAGTGTGCCTGAGAAATTAAGCACGTTTGGAGTACATTGCATGATATCCAAGGAGATGTACAAGTATCCCCCATGCTCATTAAACTGATAACTGTCAATGGTGATCTGCATGCATGCATCTTTCTAATGTTCTCCAATCGTGGCTTTACTCTAGGGAATGGTCTATATTTATAAAATCACAGTCATTAGGAAAAATGCATTATTAATTTTCAATTATACAGCATCTGACACAATGAAAAATGTTTCACTATAAAAAGATGGTCTTCAGTTTTGCAAAAACAAATTGTACACAAATCTCAACCCTTTTTGGTCCAAAAGTTGCTGTTCCGGACTTTATATCAACACGCTGATACTTGGAACACACCTCGACCAGAAAGTCAGGGTCTGTTTTTGTTTTTGCCTTTCTTTTCACTTTCTTCTAAAATACAGTAGTTGACTTTAACTGGGACAGAATCTGGTGAAAAAGCATGTCATACGCAATGGTTCTAAATGAAACTGGGACGCACTGTGACACTGCAGTCTCTCAGGTGGCTACTGTAGATTATTTTTACACCCGCAGAATCGCTTTCTGGCGTGCCAGGACAAACTCTCTTCTTCCCTCCCTCCTTCTCTCCTCCCTCATTTCCTCCTGTTCTTCTTCCACCTCTGTACCCTGTCACTCAGTTGCCTTCTTCCTCAAACTAGTCATTTACCTTCATCTTCTGCACTCCTCTATTTAATTTACCATTTTAGCAAAGTTGAAGTCTTAAAACTGAATGTGCTCTTTTTTGGGGTTGATCGTAACTACAACTCCAACCCTCCCATTCCTTTTCTTCCAAATCTATCCATTCTCAGAAAAGACACATTGTATTCTTAGCATCAGAACTTTTTCGCATGCAATATTCCCTCTCTATCTTTAAGTTGTTTTCCATGCCTACAGCTCTGTCAAAAGGTCAGCCTTTGCCTCCCACCACCATCATTCTATTCTCTATGCACACACACTTCTACCTCTTTTGGTCTAAGCACAATTTTTCCACTTCCTGCTGTTTTCCTCCCTGTGCTTTAACTACATCAATCTCAGAGTTGCCACTAGTTCCCCAGTTGCTCAGTCTTTGCTTCAGGATCAACCTCCAATCAAGCCTCCAAGAAGTGCATTTTAATCAAACATTAAACAAATCTACTTATTGCTGTTTATAAGCAATACTTTGTTTTTCTTACAGATCTTCTATATCCAGTATGCTCTCTAATTTGATAAGGTGCAAAAATAGCTCAGTCAGTTGCTCTCAGAATATCTTCAATAGGTGCAATATAAATGGAGGCTATATGTGTTCTCAAAGTCAAGAATAAGCCTTGATGTTCAGTTCAAACATGTTTATACATAATAAAAGTACTTATATGGGGGGGGGGGGGGACTGTCAGCAATAGATTTGCTCGGTCTGTGTAAAGAAACACATGAACCTGTTATTTCAGGTTCTTCGGACATGTTCATAGTTCTTGTTTCCCGATCTGAGCTGAACTGTTGAGGTCAGAGCTAAAAAAAAGAAAAACAAATTATAGAAACAGTAAGATGACTATTGTGACCATTGTTTTACAATCTAACTTCCACACCAAAGCTTTGTGCTGAGCTGATTACCAGTCTATGTGCATTGGAAATATTGCGTTGATATTCTTACAGTCTAAGAGCTTGAAAAAAATGTATAAAGGAGTCGAAGTACTGACAGAAATTCCTCTATGGTTTGCACTAAAGGTGATTTGCAGTACCAAGACAGCACTTCTGATGATCTTCTGTGTTTGGTACATTTAGAGCTCTTTGGTCCATGATGTTCATGTTTCAATTTAACTGCATTGCAATTTGTTAAGAAGTGACCTGAGATCTGCTCTTCAAACAGTCCCAGGGCTGCTTGTTTGGTGCGTATCAGTGTTTGAATGACTGTTCATAACTGCACAAATGGACCACAGTTGTTGAACTGTTGTTCACATTAAATATGCAATATGTCAGATACTTCACTTAAAGAATGACAATAGACTTAAAATGTGAAGAAGAAAAAAATCAGCTCAGGCAACTTGAAGATGTGTGTAAAAGCAGCGTTCATAAACTTGCCAATTAGCCCCAAGGCATCCATTTTTGTAACACCACTTTCTGCCACAAATTGATTGAGTCCCTTGGGAATCATGTGCGCTCTCAGTCCAACAAGACAGTTTGAAACAAGTCCGGGTACTTACAGATGTAACGGTAGATAAAATGACTGAAACTCATAGGAACTACCATCTTAAAACTGACGGGAAAAAATCGACAATTCAGCTTCACCACTGCCACCCAATGGACAATCTCAAAAAACAATCTTCTTCATTGCAAATTTAACATCATTAACATGTTGTACCATTTCTGTTCTTCCAAATCTGCTCAGAAAACGTTGAACTGCAACTTTTTCTGAAAACATTGTTATATGATGTACCAGTCACTGATGATGACTGAAAGCTTAAGTAAATATCTATGGTTTTTACAGTATAATTATCTCCTTCTCTTTCCTAATTTCATCACTTCTTGTGATCCCAATTTTTCAAACTGTCCACCTTGCCGTCTGTCCGTCTGCACATTTGTTCATGAGGGTGTTCCAGCCAAAACTTCTCTCTTCACGCTGTGTCCCACCCTACATTTTCAATTTTTTCCTTATCATCCAGCTGCCACTGATACTTCATGTAGGTCAATAAGGAGGGCAAGTACTCACAAACACTTGCTCTTTCTTGCTACCTCTCTCACACACAAACCGATAACTGCATGCTGAGATCCAGTGATGACGGAATTAAAAAGAAAATCTATGTCATCCATTGTTAAAATAGCCAACAATACACAAATAAAACAGCAATCTACACAATAAAGAACCATCCTATTGTTGGGATTGAGTCAGCGGTCGATTTGTTGAACCACAACTCAGAGCTTTTCACTGGGGTGTACATCTCTATATGTGGAAGGAACTACGGAGCACTTCACAACACCATGAGAGGAGAGTATGACGAGTTTAGGACTTCACTGCTTCTTTCTCCTCGGCCACAGTGAAATAAGAACTCTGCTGTGACTCGACTGAATCCCAGAGAAAAGCTTGACGAAAGCCCTCCCTTGGTAAACTTAAAACCTTGCTCACACAACCCCGAGCACCCCTGCATTCGAGCACGCACACGAACATGCACGCTCCCTGCAGAGACTCATAAATCTCTTCCAGGTCACACAGCTCTGATGGGCTGGGCTGACAGAGGGGGTCTGGAGCCTGTCAAGGCAAGTGAAGCTCTTTGCCCCTCTCTCATTCAATTTATCCCGACCTCTCGTGTTTTTTCATTACTCTTTTTGCCATTCTCTCCTTTATATTACTCTCTCCTTCACCTGACCTGCCCCACTGCTCTCTCCCTTCCTATTTGATCTTTTTATGATCCATTAGAAGCTGGTGGGGGGAAAAGGCTGTTAATTGTTCTGATAAGGGTAAAACTGGAGGAGATGCGTGGATCAAAGGAAGATTCACTGGTCGGTTTTTGATCACAGGGCAGACTGCTGTGCTCTTTTAATTAAACTAGCAGGCTCGGTGTGGTTGAGGGCTGTGTGACTGTTTAGTTTGATCTGTAGTTAAAAACAGAGACAACAACAACAGCTGCAGCAGCGCACCACAAAAACACTCAACATTTATACTTGGCTGACACTACACACTTTTATAGTTGTTTTTCATTATTTTAAGTCACACCAGACACTTTAAACAGCAGAAATTGTGACTTTGAAGCCATGGCTGTTTAGGCTCAACAAAAATAAAGGAATTTATTTTTGTCCAGATGCATAAAGAAAAAAACAATACCTTAAAAGGAAGGGACTTTTCACTGCAAGGGCTAATGGGCAGGGACTGCAGGCTGCTGGCAGGACTTGTCTCTGTGCTCTGCAAAACACAAATATACAGAACAACATCAAGAATAAGTTGGTGATGATGACATGAGGAATGAAACACATTTTGATGGCAAGCGTTTGCATCCAGGCGAAACATTTGTAATCAGTTCATTAGCATGTTGTATTTTTAGACCAAATGGCTGTTTGTTGTGTGACCTCAGTGTCAAGCCTGCACATTCAAGTTTAATCAGAATCATAATAGATTGCTACATTTCTGGATGATTAATACATTGCAGGATAACTTAGTTTTATTTTTCATACTACTCTGTATACCATGTAAAATACACCCTGGGAAAATCGACAGGCCATCACAGGGCAACGACAAAGACATCCAATCACACACACTCACATTACCATTTCTACTGTTTCATTTTATTTTAGTGCTGTTAGGTTTATTCCCATGTTTTTAATTATCCTTTTGATAAGTTTTCATCGTGCCAGCTGTACAAGTTTGTTAATGCAAAGCATTTTGACCTGCTTTGTTGATGAAATGTGCTGCGCAAATAAAGCCGACTTTCCTTGACTTATGGGGAATTTAGGTTCACCAAACAACCTCCAACATATGTTTTTGGACTTTGGGACAGGAGTTCTCAGAAGAAAAAAAAACAACTAAACAAACAAACACCTTTGTCTCCCATAAATAATTTAATCACATCAATAGAATAATTTAATCACAACAGGTTTTTAAGGTAGCAAATTCTATGTACTCATACAACATTTGATCTGTTTCTTGTTCCCTCCCCAAAGAAAATTGCAAACACTGAGATGAAAAAATAAGAAATAAAGAGAAGCCAATATATTTTACACACACTTATGTTGCTGGTTGTATTTGTAATTGGTTTTAGACCATAACCCCTCCATGTCAGCAGATAGGAGCTGAATCAATATTTAGTTCTACATATATACATTTTCCCAAAAAACATAAGCAGCATTTTTCTACCTATTTTCACTGATACAATAGTTTTTATGATCAGATGTCTTATTATTTAGTTATTAGCAATTAAATAGAGACAAAATGGTGACGCAAGGCCCTAACTGAAGTTCAAAGTCAAAAAAGGGTCAGGCAGGTGTCTGGATGGTTGGTGATATCGAGGTCCCACCGCAAAATCACTGCTACTTTACCATTGCACATTTACATAGTTTCAGTTCATGCATTTGTTCACTTGGAGGAAGGAAAGATGCAATTTCCATCTTTATGGCTAGTCTATATCTATAACTCCATATCTTCCTGGTTTCTCATATAATTACTGCACTTTCTTTGTTGGTAAAGCTATAATAACACCCATTTTGGCTCAGGTCCTCAGCACAGGTGTATACCCGGCAGAGAGGAAGAACAGCTCGAGGTAGATTCAGAACACACACACACACAGCAAGCTTTGAACATTCATGAGCCCAAGGATCGACGTTCTGTGACACGCAGACCTATGTGCAGAAACGCAGCCCCTCAAACAGACTCGACACTGCTTTAAATGTCACCTGTGGGGGCACATGACAGGACAGATGGAAAAGCAAGAGAGGATGAAATCATGTCTCGTGCCAGGACTGCTGATACTGATATAATGCTGCATAGTGAGGACATGACAGCACACACAAAGACGACACGACAAGAAACATCACAGAAGTCAAGGCAAGGACGAAGGTAAAGTGAAGTACGAGAGAACAATGTGTTCAACACACTTGAGTTTCCAGTAATGTCTGCCTCTTTTGACATGCTTCCCCTCTGCAGATTTCGTATTCAAACCAACAGCTCCGTTGTTCAACGTAAATGGCTCTACTTTCAATCAACATGCTATAAAAAACATGCCTTTAGGGCAAAGTCTAATAGTATGTGCATATCATTGGCCCGTTCTCAGGTTTTAGAGAAAGCTTTGAGAAACACTGGAGTTCAAATCTTTGCGCAGCATAAAGTTTTTGCTTTATTGGTTTGGCTGACCTTTTAAAGAAGCATACCTCCCTATCAGAATTATAGGTGTGCTATGGCGTCAGGCCCTCAATGTGTCATCGGTGATCAATGCCGTTCCCTATGTGGAGAGACAGGCGCGCACTCACCAACACTCTTTCTCCATCCTACACATACACAATGCCGTTAAGGTCACCCCTGTCCCACAGGCCTGAACACACAACTGTCCCCACAATTAGATGTGGTTCAGTAAAAAGCCTTTCAGATTTGAGAATTGGCTGCCAGGGAGCCGTGGATTTAATGACTTGCACTACGCTGAAACTAAATGTCTACAGATGATGAATGGCCAGGGAAAGGAAGGCAGGTTTTGTAGTTTGATGCACACCTTTAATCACATCCACACATCAGTTAAATAAAGAAGTGAAAGCCTTCAAATAACTCAGGGGCATCCATTCCCACTCTGTTTCATTGACATTTTGCTTTTTATAGAAGGGAGGCAGAAGAGTTTTAAAATACTGTCACACGATTTAGTGAGTTGGTTGGCATATGCAGTGTTTAAATTGGAGATACTCCGATCGGCTATTAGTGGGCTTTCCTTCGGGATGGGTCTATGTTCCACATCACTATGTACAGGCAGACACCAAACTTGGTTGTGGGAGTTCACCCAAGCCTTTAGAGATGTTGATGAGTGGCGCATAAGCCAGCTACTCCATGACACAATTCTGTCACTGAGCTGGATTTATCGGTGGTTTCAGAGACGAATGGCAAAGCCTGAAAACGTAATGAACAACAGCATTTTCAAATCCATTTTATCATATCCACAGATATCTATGTGACAGCGCTGCTGAAATTATTTGGTGACGGCAGCATGAATGAGCCGCAGTCGTAAGTCAAGCAGCCACCTCAGGAGTGAGCATCATTTACACCCGGGCCTGACGGTGCATGTGTGATTACGGCACAATGGCCACAGACACTGCTGAAACTAATGAAACGTCACTGTTTTTGCGAGAATCCACGGCTGACGTTGACAAATGGAAATTATTGTGTTCGGAAATGATAACAAACACACAGTGGCATTTCAGCAGTGTTGCTCGATGCATCCAACAGAATAAACGGGCTTCGTTGCTGGATAAAAATGCTAATTTGACCAATATGATGCACAATAAACACAAGAGTTTATTAGACATGATGTATTATCCCTCTTGTCTGAGAAATAAACATTTACCTCTGATTTGTGCAGACAACTTTTTTTTTATCACCTTTGTTAATGGTTTCTTTACCCTTTCAATGTCTGACAAACAACTATACAATAAACCTTCACACAAAAGCAGGAGTGTGTCATTAAAACTAGTATATGAGTTCAAACCATAAATATTGTTCTTTTCTTTGCCGTTTTAAGTTCACATAGCACCTTTTACTGTCAAGACAAATGTATAGTCCTCACTATAGCCTAGGGCATGTAGTTACTATCTGAAAAATGTGATATTACGACCAAAATTGCTGCACACTGCAAGCTCCTAATTGGTAAATCCATTCAGAGGATGAGGTGTTACTGTGGAGTAGATGTCATATTGGGATGTTGCAATATAACTCTGGCACTATTAACGGTGAAATATGAAGGCCTACTGTAATAATGGCTTCATGATCACAACAAGAACGACAAACACGAAATAAAATTGTCTGAATATCACTGAGTGGTTGTTTTGACAAGTCTGAACTGAATATTTGGGGGTAAACCATTGTGTTACTGGAGGCATAAATCCTTTTCCTGTAGTTGCAAGAGCTTGATGTTTACAAAGTATATCAACACAAAAATATATCTACTCACAATCTAGAATATGATTGTCATTGAAATACCTGAATGATTGCGATACTAAGTTTTGGGCTTGTTCAGGAAAGTCAGGAGCCACAAGTTTGGAAAAACTAAACAAAAACCAAAATTATAACATAAGACTGAGGCTTAATTTCCGAAGGTCAAGTAATTAAATGGCAAAGACAAAAGACATATCGAATCACCCTCCCAAAGCTTCAGAATGGATTATATCTGCTGATGGAGGGTAAAAGTTAATGACACAACAGAGCAAGCAAAGAGGGCAGAGTATCTCCTTCATATTCATGTTCTGCTGTCCTGAACGCTCTCACACACTTCCTTTAGATTCTCCTTCACCACTTTGGATTATGCGTTTCCCCACAAATGATCATTTCATCATTTTCATGTTTCAGGCCTCTTTCACGGTCACCCTGTGAGAAAAACAGCTGAACAGTAACAAGTTCAGGAGAAAGCCATACATATGCCACTGTGGACTGTAATTCACTGCAAGCTTTGATCTTAGTTGAAGATACTAATGGTGGATAGTTAGGTAAGGTCTGGCCACCCTTTTATGTGCTTTTTTGTACATTTGGATTTGTGAGTATGGGTCTGTATGATATTTTCAAATTTGGTGAGGGTCAGTCACCCATGTAAATCACAAAAAGGCCATAGCCAGATCCACGTAATGGATGTTCTTTGAACTCAACTTCCTGAGCTTACTGTAATGCCAGCATCTATTCGTGTCATATTGAATCATTATGAACATAGTTTTTTACAGTACATGGAAAAATATGTATATAAAAATGGACTGGAATTAAAAATGAATTAAAAATCTTTAAGGTCTAGTGTTTATGCTGATATTTTTTTTTTCATTTTCTTTTTGTGCGAAGGGGGTTAACGGTAAATAATAGCCATGTCTTTAGTGCTAGGACCTCATAACTAAAACCATTTTACTTCTATCGCCCCAAAAGTGGCACAATAACTCTCTTACAGCAGCTTCAATGCAGTCATTTAAATATCTGCTGTTAATTCCCAGAATGAGGAAATATCTTTAAAGTTACTCAACCAGAAACAATCTTCTGCATAAAGGATAAACCAACACACGGAAACAAGACCATTACCACTCATTTCTACAAATTTCGGAGAAATCAAAGATGGTGTTGCGGCTGCTCCAGCGAAAATATCACCATTTGACCCATTTAGACCAGCTGCATTTCGCCAGACTTTTTCAAAGAAAGAATATTCAGGCCACGACAATTGTCTTAAATGTTGTGAAAGAAATCATTAATAATTTTTCTAGTGCAAATCGAGGTCTAGCGAGATCGAGTGTATAAACAAGATGTTGCCTCAGGAATCTGCAGCCGTTTCCATGGCCACTAATATATCAACACAACCAGGTATGTTTTGCAAAAAGTAAATTCTAGAATATATGTGTTTTTCCGAGCGTAATGAGGAATTTCCTTCAGAAAGGTATTGACAACATATTGGAGATCAACAACTAAAACCGGGTCCTAAATGTTTAATTTTTCCCGTGTGGATTCTGGTAGAGTACCTTTAAAGCATACGTCGGGCGACACTATAAAAATAAAAAATTACAATATGCATTCAAAAGAATTTATTGTGCATCAGACCTACAAAAAAAAATAGTACATTACCTACAAAATAGCCTGAGACATATTATGACAGCAGGCACTATAAAAGGCCTCTGAGCTTCCGCCACCATACATTAAATAAACGAAACAAAATGATTAAAAAGGCCTTTTAAAGGAGGAAAAGCAACTACTTTGACACAATTTCATGGAGCTGAAATAGAGATGATTAAAACAGCGAAGGAGAAATTTGTATGAGGAGCACCATGTACAGCAATTCCAGATGAAATTGCTTCATATTGTTTGCAAACCTCTTACACTCACCAATATAAAACAATTTGATGCATTTATAACTTGATAAGAGCTGAGCTGCTGCTTGGTTTCTTTAACCGATGTGCTCTTTGACAGTTAAAAGCACAACAGTCATCTTTAATTTATTCATCCTATATAAGCTGTTGTCGAATGGGGCTGTGCATGATGCCGGCTGCATTGCGTGTGCATATCCCACCTCCTGCAGGGTCCGTCTCAGTCTTAAAAGAAGGGTTTTGACAGCAGTGCAGTCCTGCTGCATTAGTCTCAGTGGAAGGGTCTCCAGCCCCGGAGGTAAGGGCTCATCGTCCCTCACTAAACCCAGCCCTGTGCTCCAGTCAGCTGGCAGCAGGCTGGTCGGACGGCTGGGTTCTCTGGAAGAGAGATGAAGAGAAGAAACAGAGGTTTAATGTTGGTGTAAGTCAGCGTGAAAACTTGATCATTGACCCGTCTTCACTGATCCCTGCTGCTATCGACCAAAAGAAATCTCATCATCACCTTTGGTGTGTACGAATGGAGGCGATGATACATTTCACAGTAATGTCAAGCTGCCAGCTGCTTTTAAATATCCCAGTAATTCCCAGAGTCCTCCATGATGTCACGTGTGACCGATGAAATTGCACAAACCTGGTCTGAGCAATAGGTTGGCATCATGTAAAACAATAAGTGCCAATTAGATAAAACAGAGTAGATTATATGTCTTAAAGCAATAATAATAATAATAACACCAATCATGTAATACAAGTTTGTTTGTTTTTTTATTCTACTGAACTATATTTGAATATTGAAAAACATTCATCTTCAGCACCTCGTGTCTGTAGAATTAACAAAACCTCTGCCACAAAGTGTACTGTATGCCACTAAATACTATCCTGAGTGGCTTTAAATATTACATTGTGAAAAGAGAAATGAAACAGAAAGACAGCAGAGCTCTCTCACAGGGGAAATTAGATGGGGCAGCAAAGATCATGGGGGAACCAAGACCTGCAACAGTCACGATACATAGCAGCTGCTCCACACAAACCCCTGAGGACCTCATTTTAATGAGCACTCATTTCTATAATAAGTCTGTTTCAATATGATTTAAAACCAACAGCACAAGGTGATACCTCCCACACAAACAATAGCTATCTTCTCATCCCAGATCGTCTTTATTGTCAGAGGATTTGTAATTATTTATCTGTGATTTCAAGTAATGAAGGCCCATTATTATTATTTTGTGGGCAGAGCAGGTGAAACAAAGAATGTGAACCATTTGCAATTGTCAGGTGTTATATGTTTGAAATCACTATTTATCAACAATTCATAATCTTTGTGATGAAAAATGCTTGAATATTTAATCTTAATTTGGTACAGCACAAACAGTTGACAGCAGTTCTGAAACTTTTGCAGTGCTGCCGACAACAGTATTCCTCATTTGTATTGCTAGTTAAATCGGTTTCTGTTCCATTTACAAGAAGCAAGCACTTTCAGTATTGCTGATCCAATATAAGAGTTGTTCAGTACGGATTTTAGACTATTATTCCGTACAGATCTATTTAACTTAGCCATATCCTCAAGATGCCTTCTTTAAATGGTCCTCTTGAGGCTAATTCACTGCATCTCTATTGGATTAAGGTCTGAGCTCTGACTGAGCCAGGTGGCCTCAACAGGTGGCCTTTCTCTGTCCCTGAAGCCAAATAGTAGTGAATTTACTTCCACGAGATGGGCAGTATCCTGCTTCACCACCCAACTTCTAAAGCGCTTTAGGAAGAGCCTGGGGGACGGCTTGACGAGCATGGGAAGTTTCCAATGTTGTCCAAACCCTGAGGCAGCAGAGCAGTCCAGTGCTGAATGATGCTCCCTCCACCATACCTCAAAGTGTGTATGACTGCATTGTGTTGGCATGCAAAACCACTTTTAAAAGGCACCTGTCGTGCTCAATCCAAAAAAAAAAAAAAAGCCAGTTCACAATAATTTCTGAGAAATTTTTCGACAAATGTCAAGCTTGCACAGAGCTGACAGAACATTATGACCACTGGCATCCTGTGGTTGGGGGCAGAATAAGATTTAACTTTCAAATCCAAAGTATTAAAGGCAGGGAGAAAAGGGCAAATTTAAAGATTTGGACAAATGTCAGCGAACTGCAGCTCTTGAGGTGTTCCTAGTTTAGAGCGGTCAGTGTCACTTTACCAACCTATCTTAAACACACACCTGCTTGCCGTTCCTAGTGTTTAGGTTACGGCCTGCTTGTTAAAGGTTTTGCTTCTTGAAGTGTGGAGGACTCACAAGCAGAGGTTTACCTCATCCAATAATTCCTTTCAGGCTTTTAGATGCCATTTCAAGATTTTTTTTTGGCTCATTGTCGTCTCTGTGGTGTGACCTGCAAGTGGGGCTGGATACCCACTTCAAGAATGAGTGTAGCCACAGCACTAAAAACTCTCCAGTTGTGATTATGTGTTTTTAGAATGTCCTTGTGAATACAAGAAACTTTGAGAAAATATTGTACTGATGTATTAGTCGTGTACAAATGACAATTCTTCATGGAATGTCAGTCGAGAAATTGGTTTTGCAGGGACACAAAGCAGCTTTATACCAGACTCGAATCTTAAATACAGTAAGTGACTGAACCTTGAGTTTGCTATCAACTATTTGATTGCTTGGGGTGTCAGTAGCTTAGCACTGTGAACGTTTTACTGGAGGCCACCGCTCCAAGTGTCTGTCGTTAAGGTTAACTATGAATAAGATGGATGAAATGCAGAGAGGTTGTTTCCTCATGAGGGATCAACAAACTATACTTAATTTATTTTGGTGAATTAATCCATAAAACAGACATTTAAAGGTGCAGAAAGTATTTTGGACACTATACATGCAGATGGCCTTGTTGGTCATCATATTCTTGTAATGACGAGCTCTCTTCAGTAAGTTCATAAGTTCACATTAATGCAAACCAGACGGGACTATCAACTGAACTATGATTTTAATTAGATACACAATTTGGAAATTGTCCCTTAAACTATAAACAGGTATTCAACAGTGAATGTCTTTGGGTTCCTGATGCATGGCCCCTGCTATTCCTCCACCATTCAGCACCTACAGGACCAAGTGCAGCAGAGAACGCATTTTGCAAAGAACATTCAAAAGATGTCGGGGTTGCTCAATGCCACATTAGTTCTTATCCTTCTTTACCTTCCAGGCAGCACTAAAGCTCAATTTAAGCAACACGACTACTGACACTGACCTTATCTATAAAACGGTATCTTCATAGTCATTCATTGCTTGGAGCCCACTTTGCTTGATCTGTCAATTAGAGAGCTTGAACAGAAGCATATTTTTAACTGCTAATGATATAGAGCTACTTTATATTCCACCAGACAGGAAAATAGTCCCATAACAAAAAAAAAAAAGTAAGCTCCTTCTGGGTTACAAGGCTCGAACAGCTCCGGTGCAATATAGAGACTACAGTTCTTATTTGGTTTGTTACCTCTTGCCTGGACACTCATACATATAAAATGACAAAGACATTACAAGAAGAAAAAAAAAGCTTAATTGAATGTCTGTACAGGCAGAGTTGCAGTTTTGTAATTCCATAGTTTATTACTGCTGATGGCAGGGCAGTAAATCATAACTCCTAAAAACCCATTTCATAACCAATGAGCAATTACCTTTGGTTCCTACTGCTTCATGGCTGCATTTAACACGTCTTTTTACCCGAAAGCAGATATTCAAGAACAAAGGAACACCAACTTTGTTCAGAGGAACAACCAACGTAATCAAAACGGTAATAGGCATGAACAAGACCATATTAAGAAAAGATGTCCACACGCATGTCAAAGTGTCCTTGAACAAGACAATGAACCCCAAATTGCTCCCAACAGATGAATTGAGCATCTTGCATGGTAGCCGCTTCCATTGGTGTGTGCATGCGTGCGTGGTTGAATGTGATTGAGAGTGTCCAGCACAGGAACGCTCGAGCTGCGGAAAAGCGCTAAATAAGTGAAATGCATTTACCATAGTGTACAATGGGAGACTGGGAACTCAAACACATCAGTGGACAATGTTAAAACACCTTGAACCTCTGTTGCTGGTGTGCACTTCCAAAAATATACAGAGTCTTTTATCCATGAACAACATTGAAAAAGCAAACAACACACCACACGTGCTGACAACAAAATGCAGCGGACACTCTTGGAAGTAGAGCTTTTGTTGATTCAAATAAGGTAATAGATGAAGATTGTTCGGCAATGAGAGTCATGACAAAATGCTGTTGAGGCCATGGCCTCCAGACTCGTGTAATAGAAAGGAAAATGGTATTTGTAATCATTTATTTTAAACAATGAGCAGATCATGTTTAGGGAATGTTTGTTTCACAGAAAAATATAAAGTCAATTATATTTTTATATTTGCAAGCCTTTCTCACAAATGTGTCTCAAGACTACAGAAACACAGTCACATGATTGAAACCAGGGAATGACAAAGGAGGGAAAAGCTAAAGTTCCTGCTGAAAAGCATTTTTTTCCTGCTTGTTTTGGGCATTTCTTCTATTCAGTTTTATCTGTTAATATCAATGTTTGCAGTTCTTTAAAGTGACTGAAAACATAACATTGAGAGTATATATATATATATATATATTCATCTTGGTTTGCTCAATTTTGGTGAAATAATAGAAACTGCTGCTTACCAGCCCCTCAAAAATGAAACTAGGCTCTGAAACACATGTGACCTCTGCTCACTGTCGACACATATCAACTGATTACTTAGTGCTGCTCTGCTAAAAGCACTTCTCAAACTACACTAGCCAACACCAAAATGCAGTGGACATTGTGGACATAGAGCTTTTTTTTTTTTATTTTATTCAACTTGGGCAAAATGGAAAAAAAAAATCTTGCACTTGGAAGAAAATCCCTGCTGTCATATTTACCAAAGCATTATTTATTTATTCTTCACAGAAAAATACTCATTTAATTTTTTCCATGAACACTTTATGCTACTACAAAACAAATCCTCATTGACCTATTTAGCTCGAGCCGTCACTTAACTTTCTGCCGTCACTTAACTTTCGAACATTTTATGTGCCATTAGCACATAAAATGCTAAAACGTTTATCTTAATGATCAACGAGAAACCTACAGTATGTTTTCTAATGGAAGCTTCCGGGCTATGACTCACTAAACTCGCATAAACTTAAAATAAACTGTCCTCTATTGAGTCACATCAAACTGAAAGTCTTTCTTTTTCACATGAACCCTTACCTTTAAGGAATTTCCGGGAGTCAAATTAAGCTGCAGTCAAGACACTAACATACACAGACATGATAATCAAATGAGTCTAATTTGACAAAATGCCTGCACTGACATTTCTCTGCCGAGTAATGATATTATGACAGAGGTGCATAGAGAAAGACTGTATAGCTCACCTTTTCTTTATGACATTTTCAAAAGGTGAGCTGAGAAATACCACCCTCCTGTCTGAAAACCACACACAGACAAGCTCACAGTCTGCATACCAAGAAATCTAGGAGAGGGAGTGACGGCAGTAAAGACATGCAGACATGGGCACAGAAAAGAGGAGCACTACATCATCAGGAGACCATGTTCACTTTGACTTACAGCCATTAAGACTGAGGTGAGAGGAAATCGGATGCCCCCCTTTTTCTTTTTTTCCATTTCCACATAAAAAAAAAGACTTAACGTTTTTCAGCTAAACAAGACTACATCACTGAACATTGATCAGCCTCAATGATTCCCCAGTGAAAAGGTCAAATTGAATTGTGCCTTTGTGCTTTCCTTGTCACTGGTTCACCATCCAAGCCACTCTTTTTTTTTCCTTTCACTTGAATTAATTCACACTCGCCCACACCCCTCTTTTTCACCTGCTGCACTTCTCTGACCTTAACTGTGCGCCATGTGGCCCTCTCTTACTTTTTCTTTTGTTCACCTGCCCTTCCTTCTTCCACCTCCAACCCACCTCCGCTCCAGCCCATGCCTTTGTCACCCCCCTACAATCCGCCTCCACCCCGCCACCACCACCCCCCCCCCCCTCTCGTTTCTTCCCTCGTCACTTTGACAACCATTGCACTAAACTGAAACAGTATCAAAGCCTGAAGGTGTCCCCGCGGGGATTCTGCTGAGCACCTCAGACAAATGTCGAGGAAGCCTGCTGTCTTTTGAGGACAGGTAAGTGCTGTCTGCCAAGTAGCCATGGGTGCATTTTCCTCTCCTGAACTCTTTGGTTTGTAGCGTATTGTTCCTGGCTCGCATGTCTTGAGTGAACTTTCTCTATTTATTTCACTCTTGCCCCACCCTGCTATTCAGTTGGGAAGAATTGAGCATAAATAAATGACAAATGATCAATCAAGCATTCAACTCTCGAAGCGCCGTTTCAAATGCCGCAGTGCGGTGCCAAGAGTTTTGTTATTCTTTTTTTTTTTTCCTTCTTCACGGGAGTATTTTGTTTTTGCTTTTTGACATCTGTATGTTTCTCTGAGCCTGACACGCTTGGCCTTTCTCGAGCTTTTACCAGGGTTTCAGGTGTGGATTCTTCTTTTACCTCCATGGTGCACATCAAGTCCACAGAGCGACAGGAAAATGAGTGGGAGAGGGGTTCAAAAAAAACACTCATTCAATCCAAAACAATAATCATTGCGGTACCTGCATGCATGGCATGACATTTGTGCCTTCTGGAGACAAGAAGTAGAAGAAGAAGAGTTTTTTTCTCTTAAGCCAAGCAACAGAGTGCGGTTTTATTGTGGGGAAAAAATTTGCCAAAATACCACCCATCATTATTTCTAGATGTTTTTGTCACAGTGTGATGTTGTTTTGCAGTTTTTTTTTTTGTTTTTTTTTTTGGGGGGGGGGTCCATCCTAATTAGTCTTGGCAAGAAATGAATATGAGCAACTAAATAAAAAAAAAATCCCTTTAATCTAAAAGAAATGAAATTCGATATAAAATAAAGTCTAAAATGGAACAACAGGGTTTAAAACTTGATTCAATGTTTCCTAAAGTGACATTTGACCCCTATTATTTTCAACTAAAATATCTTAAACTTGGGCTGGACAATGAAGTAGAAGTATAGGACTCTTTCCCAGTTTTTTCCATCTTCTCCTCTGATTTAGCAATTCCACAGTAAGCTTTGTAAAAACACAGTTAAAGGTAATGATTCCTGACTGACTTAATTGACACAGATGGTATCAACCCAAGTGGTTTTGTAATTCAAACAGAAAAAGAAATCATTGGTATTCACCTCAATGTTCAATGACAAAGACAGAACCAAGAAATGCATCTAGTGACAGAAGCACTGGCAAACACTGTGAACCTGCTTGAGTACATGTGTACCTAAAGACACCTAAAGCGCTATAAGTAGAGCTGGGACTATCTGAAGTGGCAGTTTCAGTCTGTACCTTACAAGTAAAGCTGGATCAGCCAAAGCCATGTTAGACGTCGATGCTGTAAGGTGTATAATATCCACAGTCTGTTCGGTGAACAGGTAAAACTAAAATGGAACTTATTGGAAATGCGTGTACAGGCAGCAAAATTATGTCTACAAAGAAAAGTACTCCCTGGGGAGAGAGCTGAAGTCTTTCACAGAAGAAAAGACTGAGGTTAAAACAACTCGAATGCATCACAGTGTACAAGTGTCAGAAATGAACAGTGCGCAGGTAAAGGAAGCTTACATATCAGGGAGGTCCAAATCACTTCAGTTCAAGTGCCACATACACTCCACCTGGCTGTCAGTTAAACACCATCAGTAGATACTATCAAACAACTGATTTAAAAAAAAAAAAAAAAGCTAAAATTTAGTTTTGGTGCAAAAATATACAAGTACATTCTGAAGTTACCTCCAGCACTTAATGTGTTCTTTGTAATGTTTAGTCTTTGCAATCTCATCCTGCAAGCCGGTCTGGAGCCTCCTGTGGGACATTTTTTTACTTTTTTGTTTTTGGCCTGTGGGCCATATATTTGACAACCCTGTTCTGAATGGTCAAAACAATGGAGGCTGCCATTGCTGCAAACGCTACCACAACCACAACAAAAAAGAAAAAGTAAAAAATAAGGTGTAAATAACTGCACCTTGGGCATTGTTTCGATTACAACTTTTATTTCCTACAGTGAATTTAAAATTGTTTTGTTGGGGGGGGGGGGGCTTTAATTTTCACTCAAAGTTCTCATAAAACTTCTTCTTTTAAAATTGGTTTGTATGTTTAACATTTTATTTTAGTAAATAATGTAGACTCATGTAACATCTGATGTAAAAAAAAAAACTGTAAGTGAATGTGTGTGTGAGTGTATACATCATGAGTACATACGTCCGTGTGCACTTACAGGAAAGACAGTCATTTTCCAGCTAAGCGTGAGTCTCATCTGCAGGTAATGGCCCTGCACATATACGCCTCCACGCACACACAGAAGTGCACAGCACAGTTGAAGACAAGTCTGTTCGGTGATGATAGATGTTATACAGGCAGGGAGGTCGTTCTTCGACTCAGGGTCATCTGTCTTTTCACTGTCATGAGCCGATAGCGCGGCTCTTTTTCTCTTTTTTTTACAACTCTCTCTCCATCTCACCCACACGAGCTGCACCTCTGGGCAGGTTCTTTTGTATGTATGTGCAGAATATAGGGCTTTGTGAGGGTGAGTCAATTAGAAGATCAGACCGTCACAGCACAAATGTATAAAGTTGTAGCTACACACCAGCTTATGGCTAAAAGTGGTACTGCATGAGCGTGACGATGAGAATGAATTCAGTTAAATATTTTCAGAGATTTCCTCTCTGCTGTCATCTCCGACTAATTACACAAAGGAATTAACAGTAAACAGGGGAAGGGTATGAAAAATGCCCGGTTTTATTGTATTATGGTTTTGCTTTGCTTCATCTGCTCTGTTCTCGCTGTTACAGCTTTTTGACCCAAATATTTTACCCCTTCTCACTTTTCTGCACTCGACTCTCTTTTTGAGTTTTTCTTTTTTCTTCTTCTTCTTTTTTTTTTTTTAACCATCTTTCTCTCACTCGCCCACATCCTCCATCCTTCCAACTCACCCGTCTCATCTCAAAAGCAATTTCTTAGCGGCAGCATTAGAGGTGATCCATTTCACCAACCTGAAGAAGCCAATTATCTGACTCTTTATGACTTTCATTATTTTGCCTCTCATGCAGTGTTTTTATTCCCAGGTCGTTGACTCCCAGCAATGACACATACCTGCACACACACACACGTGCGTGTGCGTGTGCGTGTGTGTGCGTGTGTGTGTGTGTAACGCGATAAACAATAAGCACAAGGGGGCACCAACTAGAAAGACACACACTGAGATGCCTGAGTTTACATAATGCTCAGCTGGTGTGTGAAGTGATGAATAATGACTGATAGTCAAACACATTATGTGGGATTCAAGTACATTATCTTCAGCAGCAGTGGGGAGCGGTGGGCTGCACCCATGTCAATCAGCTATATAAAGATGGCATTGTCTCAGGAATAATAATAGTAAAGGACACTTTAACAGTGAGAGACAGCAAGAAAGACAGCAAGTCCCTTCTGCCAACTTTTTCCTCACAATTTTTTTTTACTGACAACAATGAACATATTTATGGTGCTGATTGATTATATTGGCGACCATGACTCTCTGTGCGTAATACAGACATCTGTTAGTCATGTGTGCTCCCGTGCTAGCGACATGTACATGTGTCATACAACTGCCTCTGCAACACACACCCACATCCACATCCACACCCCCTCCCCCACCCCCACACACACACGCACACACACGCACACACACACACACACACACACACGCACACGCACACGCACACGCACACGCACACGCACGCACGCACACAGCTGGGAGAGAATGATCACCGTCATTTGTCACTTCTTCTTTCCACCTGACAGACACAGTGTACTCATCTACATTCAGCACCTGAGGCTACGGATGTTTAATGCTGCCATTAAACTCATCTCCGACATAAAGTGCATCTGTGACTAAAGAGTGAGCACAAGCCAAGCTCCAGGCACTGAATCTAATGGTGAATTGAACTCTTCAGACACAGGATTGGAGAGAATATAAAACTATGTAATGTGGCAGTGGTAACTTTCGGATTAACCTGACTGTCCTTTTTGCTTCCCTTTGAACCAACACTTGTTTTTCAGGAAAAGCTTAACCTGTCTCCTCCTCGCTTTATTCTTGCCTTTTTGACTCCCTCCGATTATAAATCGTTTTCGGGCTATCCACACATCAACCACAGTGGCATCCGTGACTTTAACCCATAAGAAAAGCTGAGTCACTAGCTTTTTTTTTTTAAGTAAGAAGTAACCATAGGGAATGATGAGACTAAACTTGCACTAATTACGATCACAACTTTTTGTTGCTTGGAGAAATCTATTTAATATAGCTCCCATGTGTCCCATTACTATTTCCTATTTCAGAGAGTATTGCCAAGCCACATTGAACAAAATTTTATCTTGTCTTTTTATTCTGTATTAAAGCCTCACAGTGGTACTCAAAGTCGAACATTTTCACTTTTTAGCATGAAAGCCCTCCTGCAGGTTCTAAAAGTCCCCGACCAAGATTTACTGCCCCAGGGAATGAGACACGTGATACTCTCCCAAGTTTATATTGTTATGCATGCACTAAAGGATTTCTTCTGCTGGTCTTAAATGATCCACACATTTTAAAGTAACTCTGTCCATTTGAAATTTCAAACCGAACATAGAATAAAGACTCAGAATGCCACAGGTGACATCCAAGCAGAAAAAAAAAGCAACCACCGGATGACTGAGGATGATTTTTTTTTATACTCAAGTCAACAAATCCACTTTAAAAATGCAAATTTTCCACCCAAAGGGAATTATTATTTGGAGGACACTTTAATGTTTATCTATTTGGTTCATTACTTAAGGACATGATAATTTTGTGCTATTTATTCTAATGATAAAGGACCAGAATTTCAATGGCTGCATAATTGCATTGTGATTGTGTTTGTTCAAGAAAAAATGTGCCTTATTATGCCGCCGCTGTCCCTGCAGCCATGAAAAGTTAAACATGCAAAAATCTCAGGTAAGGTTTGAAAACAAAAGTTTATAGTGGCACCTTGAAAATCTAAAGGAGGCGTTTGATAAAGTATCCTTGGGCTAAGATAATACGATGCATCAAAGATAGCAATGGGTATGATAAAGCTGTCAATGTGTGACACAAAGCTCACTTTTAGAAGTCAGTTTTCAAAAGCGAATGACTTTGAGGGAAACACATTTTAGGGGAATGCAAACTGAAAATTCTCAGTCCAAGATATGTTTTCCATAAGCTGACAAACACAGCTAATGTTTCTCAATTAGAGGCCGTAACGACCAAATACATTTCAGCGCTGGCTCCCTTCTTTTCATCCAATGCCCTCTTGTTACTGTCACTGTGCCTAATTTCCTCTCAGAAATCCAAATACATTGTTGAAGATGAGTCATTATTCTGATCTGTTGTTATTTTGTAGTGGCATTGTTGTCACTGCCATGACAAAATAATAGCACCAAAGAAAAAAACTTTCCATTACGGACTCATAACAAGGAAATTATTTAAATGCCAATTATCTTGCTTGTGTGGTTGTATTGTGACAAGCTCCACAAGGAAGCCTGAACCGTGTCGTCTTTATACTTGATAGTCATGTTGACATAAATAAATGTTTATCAATTTTCCCCTTTAACAATTCCAGATCCCATCTCTACAGTAGGTTTTTTTTTTCTATTTTTTGAGTTGGTCCCAACATAAAATCCCTTAAAATCCCTGGTTCTGATAAAAGGCATAAAAAAGCTGATTTTTTCTCTCTATTTGATTAAAAGCAATTTCAATGGCAATGCTTAAGAGTGTGGTGTATTAATCAGATATTATGCATTTGGGGAGCTGCACTGATGATCAAGAGATTTTGGCTGTGATTCTGTCATCTACCTGTGATTTATTTAGCCCACTTAAGTTAAAATAATTTCTAAGTGTGAGACACTCCCAACGCTCTAAAGCAGACAACTGTCAATCCAACTTTTTTACATACCATACCACAAATCACAGAACAAATGTGTTCAATCTCAATACTAAACAATGACATTACATTTTTCAGGGGTTTTTTCTACATGTGTGAACTGACATGCAGTATGTTTACGCTTAAGTATACGCTATTAAAGGTCCTTATACAAAGTAAATGATGTTGACAGCAGGTGAGACCAAACATGACTAAGAAAAAGATACAAGAGTAGCAAATCTAAGTGATAATAATACCAAATAGTAACCAAAATCTTATTCTGTGTTGTCCATAGTAGGATGAGCACACACAAAGATGCATCACAGTGAGAGATCCAAGATGGTTTCGAGGCTGTGGATCTTTCTGCGTGGAGTCTACATGTTCTCCTTGTGTGCATGTGCCTTTTCTTCACTTACTCTGGCATTCTCTCGCAGCCAAAAGACATGCCAGTGAGATTAATAACTCTGAATCGGGGGTTCGTTGGTTTGTTGATTGGAGAATAGATGTGTTAGAAAAAGTAATAAACTCTCTGGAAAATATTTCAAAGCATCACAGCCGAGTGTTATTTATAGCCTTTAACCATTGTGCTGTATAGACGGTGATCAAATCGCAGCATGTTGCAACTGAAGAAATGGTGAACATACCATGCACTGTGGTCCAAAACAAACAGAGACAAGATATAGAGCCGAGAGCCAGACAATGCAGAGAAAGCCAGAAACAAAAGAATTATTTAAATATCCCTCAAAGCTGCAAAATGATGCTCGAGTTTCAGAAAGCAAAGCACTAATGCCATATGCCTTCTAATCTGTTCACACAAGACCAACAGTGACTAGCACTTCAATAAAGCCTTTCTAAACACACACGGACCTCGCTAATGGGATGCAAAGGAATGTCTTATTTATTGCCAATCTTGTGTTTTTCTCCACATTATAAATCACAAGCACATGCTCCTGCTCAAAGTAAGGGTAGAAAAAGAAAAGTGAAAGCCAACACTAATTAGTCTCCATGTGTTGAACATTTAATAAACCCATCCGGGCGATATGAATTAGAGTCTTAACAACTATTCACAGAAGCACGATGCACAACAACGGAGGCACTCTACAGAATTTTTACCATGTTTAGAGTTTTATGACAGTTATCAACTTGGAAATGTCTTTGCATACAGCTTTGACTTTTCCTGTGGGGCCTCTTAGAGGCACATACTGTGAGAAAAACCCCACTTCTGTGAGATAAACACTTCAGGGATTGCACATTTGTAATTCACGTGAAAACAGACCACAAATTACAGATTAATACAAAATAAAAGAATTAGCTATGTCGGTGCTTGTTAGACTAACAAATTCAGCTACATTATATGCAGGCAAACTGAAGGGGGGGGAGACAGTATTCCCACTGTACCTCCTGTGTGTGTCTGTGTATGCAAAACATGCTGCATTTTATCTGTCCCCAGCTCCACTCCAAGGCTCAGCTGGATTTTTCATGTCTGTCTATTTTTATAAACGTGCATGTGCACATACGTGCATGTGAGTAAATGTATAAGTAGATGACACACTGTAGAATAGTAAGGGTGTGGGTGTTTATGCATGTTACTCTTGCTGAGTATACCCAGTCACCCGGGATTACACAACAACATAACAGATATGCTTTATGAATCATTTTAGCATTAAACAAATTTGTTTCTCTGTTTATGTGTGCATGAGAGCAAATTCTATATAATCACAGATTATAAGTCTCTATGGAAGACTGCAGGCCAACTGAGAATATATTAGTGTGTACAATCGGAGCCTGAACATGAATGGTGGCTGTCTTTTGGTATTACGGGACACTTTCTCTACACATGTCCTTGCTCCTCGGCAGTGTCTTAATACCCAGTAGACTGAAGTTACACAGCTGTGAGCGTACCGCCTCTCCTACATCTAACTGCCACTACCTATGCAGCATTTAACTTAAAAGAGCAAGCTGATTCCGTTTTCACTTCTCCTTTTGTTTTTTAACGTGTAAAAGGCACAACATAAGCTAATGCAGAGAGAGAGAAAAAATATTGCTACGCTTAACTACAACTGAGGGTCACATGTAATTAATTTGTCACTGAGAATTAGGACCTGTCCACAAATGTTGACATTTTCCTAATAAGCCTCGTTATGCAAATGAAAAAGCATGTGAATGCTTTAACAGCACCTGAAGTCAGAAGTCAAGATATGGTAATTGAGACTGTCACAACTGTCCACTGCACACTGACAAGATGAAGATGCCTTTGAGTGTTCGTATCTTCCCTCCTCACGCTACCTGTCTTTCCCCTAATACCAAACAGCAGCAATAAAAATAGGATAGAAAATGTTTTTAAAAAGAGAGAGAGAGAGAGAGGAGAGTGAGAACACTCAACAGGCAGACCACCGTTACCATAACAACAGGCAAGCTATATCCCCGACTGTCAAAATTTAATTTCCTCTGCGTGTTTTTGCATAGGAGAGATGAAGGAGGATTCAATTTCTTAACAGAACACAGGAGTTAAAGCTACACCACGCACATATTCACTGGTCTAATGCGCCTTCTGCTCCTCTTCCACCAACCAGAAAGAAATAATATGCAGTTATTACCTCCATCAAGCAAAATATGCTATTACTGTTGTTTGTTTTGGAGTTTTCTTGTCTAGAGAATACTAACAGCGAGATCTCATCATAAAACTTGGACGTAAGGTTCAACATGGGTAAAACATTGTGTCTGTTTATTTGCAACTGTGTATGATTTTTATGGTCTATTAAAGTGTGGCAGGTAATCCACACTGACTATTCATGTCAAAAACTGCACCTTATGACTAGTTAATTGTTTTGGGGGTTTTTTCAAAGTGATTATGAATCAGAAACTTGCATCATCACCAGGTGAACCAAATAAAGTCAAACCTGCACATGAAATCGTTTCCCACAGTAAGAGGTTTGTGTGGTTTTTAACGCTATGCTACTCCAATTGGTCTACGCACGAGAAAATACAGCCAGAAGCTAAATTGCAGACATTACAACCAAATTTCTGTTTATTATTTTAGAGCGTTAAATCACTCCGTCAAATGATTACCCAGACAGCACCATCACTTTGCGACGTACTTTTTAGAAATTCAGCAGATAGAACTGAAATTTGGATCAGTGCCATTTTTGTGAGTATAAAGCAATGGTGACTTGACTGAAACTGTAAAATTTGCAAAGCACAGCACACTTAAAGAAAAAAAAAAAGGTTAGTTTTATTGCATGGTTTATAGTGATTAGTGTTATACTTATCTATCATACCGTGTTTTATATGAGAGTGGTTTTATTGGTTGGTTTTTTTTCCCCCCTTCTCTCTCTTGCTTTCTTTAAGTAATCCTACTAAATTCTAATCATCTGTTGACAGGGCAATAAAGTGTTGAAACTTGAATTTTAATACCTTGTCAAGTGCTACCATGGTAATAATGCCAATAAAAGATTAGCCCAACTACTTTCTCACGTGTAGCCCTGTATTACTGTATTATTGGTGTTCTTTTACGACTTCCGCATCCACTTCAAACTATGACTCCCGATCTACCAATAAACGTTTGACCCGAGGTGCTAAATGTCTCATGTGCTCAATGAAAATCTTGATTTAAAATGAGTTCTGGACCACACCATGCTTCTGTAGCATGATGTGATGTTTAAAGCCCCAAACAGACATAAACTGAAAATGGTAAATGGATTTCACTAAAATAGAGCTTTTCCAACAATCAGTCTCCGAAGCTCTTTACGCTGTTAATTCACATTCATCCATTCATACACATGCCACTGGAGGCGGCCACCATGCAAGGCACTCAATCCATCCACTGGGGGCAATTCTGGGTTCAGTGTCTTGCTCAAGGACAAGGCATGGCAAGATGGGGAATCAAACCTATGACCACTCAACCAACTAAGCAACAGCCTCCCCATACATGGCATTCATAGGGGAGTAATATCTTGTGATTGAGCCACTAAAGTTTAGAAATATGTTTATGTATTTATAGATTTTGACACATTTAATGAGTTTTAAGGAGTCAATGTCATTTTAAGGACTTTTACAAGATCACTAAGCCTTTTTGTGTAAAAACTATATGAGACACACATCACTGCTGCAAAAAGATTAACTTTGTATGTGAATACACTAAGAGAAGGGATGTTTTAAATGTAAATGCAGCGGGGATTAAGGTTAATACATACCACTATAAATCCACTAAACTTGCTGCGTATGATTTAAATTATGTGATATAACAATTAAGTGACACAGTGGTTTATACTTACATTCTACCATTTGTGTATTTAAGCTTGAAAAATATGAGCAGATTATTAATATATAAGAACACTTCATTATATGGTTTGTTATTGCCAAACAAGCATTTTCAAAGTTGAATTTCAATATTTTACGCTCATTATTTTCATACACTACAATGTATATCGTTCCATCCAATCACATAGCAAGCTGTCAAAGATTACATGATTTAAATCTACTAAACAGTGCTTTGGATGGATGATCCATGTTCAGCGGCTCCTGTGCAACATGTACCAGGTGATGAGTTGCTTTCTGTCTGAGTCATGTTGAATCATCTTGTGTCGAGGAAAATGCAGCAGACCAGGAATAACCATGTGGAAGCATCAGGCCTCACCCCGAATCACCTCGAACATCTCCCACTCGAGCTATTGGCACCAATACAAATGTTTATTAGCACAGAAATACTGTTTGTAAAATTCTAAATCCAGAAAAGTTACACACTTGCTATCAAAATAATCCAACTATCGAACATAAAAGTGGAGGTATGAAAGACGATCTGTTTGTTTCACTCTGTGCATGTGTGTTTGCGTGTGCAAACAGCAGATGTTCTGTGCAGGCAGCCTGTCAGACAGCAACCAGTATCCTGCTGCCGACATTCTCCCTGGACAGGCTGAGTGACTGACATGTGTGCATCTATGTGTGTGCGTGCGTGCGTGCAATCACACTGAGAGAAGGGTTGTCAGAGGAGGGACAAAAGGCAGATTATCCGCATTCAAACAGAGACCTTGGTTCTAGGTGAGGATACAGCTACCGTATGTTGAAGAATGTTTGTATTATGGTGAGTTTTTATAGATGAATGGAAATCATCGCATTGTCCTCCAAAGCGATAGAAACGTGTGTTTGTGAGTGTGCATGCGTGCTTGTGTGCGTACACTGAGGGGAGCTTGCTTTGCCTCAAGTAAATCGATGTCCCCTTGAGGGAATGTGCGAGCTGAGACAAAGAGACTTCGAGGGGAGGAAAGACAGTGAGAGAGACAGAGGCAGCCCTGGGCGAACACAATTCTGCACCCTTCCCCACTTCTACAATCTTAGGTTCTTCAATTTGACTTTCCACATTTTCTAGTCAAATTTGTGTGAAAGTGTTTTGTAAGAAGAAACCGGTGAAGATGCTGAACTAAAACAGCGGAAAATTTACACCTGCCACTGGCAACGTCTTGGTCAGGGGCACTTGCGTATGCCTGACTGCTGAACTTTCAATCCACACTTCGTCAAAATGTGTTTCCTGAAGTTTGTGTGGAGCTTTGCACTTCACGCCAGAAAAGCTGCTTCCTTGCTGTGGAGATTTTACTGGCATACACATCCCTCTAAGCTCGTATCACATCACTGTCTCTCTGTAAGTAGCACACATGCTCTTCAATTGTGCGATGTGTGTACTGACAGTTTTAGAGGCTTGGTTATGACTTCAGTGCAGACAGCTGAGCTGTTGTAAAGGAGAGTGTGTTCAGAAAGAAATCAGCCATCCATACCTTAATTTAAATTACTGCATACATCTTTGTTAGAAGCCAGCCAGTTGCAAGGAAAGGCATGGAAATGTCAGTCTGCTGGTCAATTAGGTCTGAATCTTAGTGACTATTGGACAGAATAACTTGAATCTCATAAACATAATGGCTCAATGCACATTTTCTCTAATACTTTAACTAATCTTAAATGAATCCAATAAACCTTGTACCTAAATTACCATAATGGTCTGAAATAAGACAATGAATGACTCACAATGATGAAATGAAAATAATGAAATAATCACTGTTCTCATGATCCAGTTCCAGATGCTCCACCTCCAGTAATTCACACTCACTACCATCCAAAGTATTTGAAAAGCAACATTTTAAACTTTTTGAATAGTCTGTGAACAATAAGTACAGCTTTAGCTGGTTTTTCATGCCCACAGTATGATTTGTTGGACACACCTGACATTTGACCGGCATAGTCTGGTGTCCACTGATCACAGTCAGCTTATTCTTCCTGTTTTCTGAGGTTATGTAGAAAAACTCAGTATAACAATGGGAGCTTAATATTAGACACGGACTGATATTGATATATATATATACACTCATCTCTCCACTGCTCTCTGCTCTCTAAGACAAGTGAGGTTTCAGTATAACTGAAAGGACCAATGAACTATCTGACAAAAACCTTGGATGGGTTGAAAAGGTTGACTACCGACTTGCATGATTCACTGACGGCGTCTAGACACAAAGAATGTCTTTCTGTTCAGTTCAATGAAACTTGCAAAGACTGTTATAAAAAACAAAAAAAACTTCTCAGGGAAAGAAAGCCCTAGGTAAGTTCAGTGTCTCACTAAATCCTTCAAACTACACTTCAAAAACACTCACAAGAGCTGACCTGCACACTCTGCAATCAAACAAGGTAAATCGGGGGGGGCAGGTGGCACATGGATCAACAGATGCATGTACTCTATGTGGGCGAGCAAAAATCAAGTATTCACCTTGTGATGGAGAGGCAAACGCTGAAGAAAAGTTATAATTATTTCCTGGCTTGTGAGACACACCACTGGACTACACCAGTGGTGATACAAACCCTTTATTACCTACTGCCTCCATAAAAACAAATAAGCCCTGACCACTGAATTGGTATTGGTGTGTGCGTGTGTGTGTGTGTGTGTGTGTGTGTGTGTGTGTGTGTGTGTGTGTGTGTGTGTGTGTGTGTGTGTGTGTGTGTGTGTGTGTGTGTGTGTGTGTGTGTGTGTGTGTGTGTGTGTGTGTGTGTGTGTGTGTGTTACGCTGGCGTCTTTGTGCAGATGAGTGGCTTTAAATGAACTTCAATATGTGTCAAGCAAAGCCTGTCCTGAGTGTAATTGTAGGGAAGAAACAAGTGGCCAAAATAAATCAGGAATGGAACCCAAAGACAGTGCAAGTCATTCTCTTCTGGCTGTCTGCTACACGAAGACAGAGGAGAATAGAAAGACAGCACGCTTATTTATTCAAAGAGAATCCATTTATATATTTATTTACCCCCTTGTCTTTCCGTCTTCTCTGCACTTGGAGAAAGGGACATAAAACATGTTGTGCATTTACACAGAACATTCAAGATCAGCGATTCCTCAAACAGACAATAAACCTTTCTCCTCCTCTCTTTGTCTCTCAAAAGGCAATTGTGCACAATGTTAGAAAAAGCTATATTGCTGCTGTAATGTAATGAAGCTATACTGTTCAGAAGATGAATGCCCCTGTGGGCAAGTGTATGAGAACAGATCCTTGAACCCTCCATATGCTCTCACACTATGTGACTTGGTCCTGTATTAAAAGGTCAACCAACACCAGACCATGGCCTAATTTTTCCTGTCTTTTGATTGGAGGCAGACACTGTCAGGGCCACAGATGGTGCAACTTACAGAGAATCCCAATGTGAACTAATACAGCCAGAAGAAAAAGAAACAACTGAGACAGCCGGAATTCCCCCAAAACAACCTGACAAGTACTGTGCAACACCTGTGCTCCGTATGACCGAAACCCGATTGCGTTTTATAGAAATATATGTGGGACAAGAAATGCAGAGACCATAAATGTTACAACAGGACTGAGAGCAAATAGGATGGTCACACCAAACACTTATGCACGTACACTTATGGTGTGCATTTTGGATCAAATAATAATATTAGATATAAGAAAACAATCATTCATAGCATCACAGGGTACAAGTATACTTGAAATATCCACAAACATCCACTGACTTTTGAAACAGCCTTCTGAGGAAAGAAAATTACTACTTAAACGCGACATTCAATCAGAATACAAATATTTACCTCTGATTGGTGTCTTTCCCAGAAATTCGATCTCCGGTTTGGTCCAAGGGTGAAGGAAGCAGGTTGAGACAGGAGGCCAAGGACTGGCTGGAGTCTTCTCTGGACACTGGACACATACCCAAACAAACATTTCATGAAACCAATTTCTACCCCCCCGAGCCTCAGTAACAAACCTAGAGCGAGAATATTCCAGCCAACCGTAACCCACAAATATTTAATTCTGCAGCAAAATAAGATTTTGTTAAATAACAGCACACCTTTCATCAACTCGTGGAACAAAATTTAGTAGTGATTTGTGTGAGTGGTGATGATACCAACATCCAAATTGCATATTTGACAGAGCAATGTCAGAGAGTGGAGTCGATGCCGCTGATAAAGATGAGGTTTAGCATTTCTCGCTCTCACTGAATCCACAGGGCATGAGTCACATTTGGTATAAGAGAGCACACGGCCCCGCAGCTGAACACCGTTGGTCATAAATTGCTGTGAAACTGCTTGCTTTTTAATAAAGGTTTTAACAAGCCACCTGAGAGAAGTAAAAATGAGGAGTGCCAATGAGACTGTGCGGGTGTGTGGAGTGGTGGGATAGGTGTGGGTCCAGTTTGCGTATATCTATTTGTGTGCATGTATTTCTTTATTTACACCCCGTGCGTGCGTGCGTGCGTGCGTGCATGCATGAATGCGTGGGTGGGTGGGTGGGTGTGTGCGTGCGTTCCAGCCTGCATTGCGTGGACACTGGACAGCCAAAGTGTGTGCATGGATCTGTGTCTTTAAATTAGACCCTTCAAGTTGAGCACTTGGAGGATACTTACTCTTCTATTGTGAGCACAAAGTCTTAGTCCCTTGACTTTATGAGGACAATTTATCAAACCTTTAATTTCATGCTACAGTCTGCAAACTATTAGGTCTAATGACTAAGCATGCACACCAGTGTGCAAGTGTGTATTAATGACGGTGCTGCCTTTAGCTCCGCATCAACCAGAGCCTGTAGAGATGTCTAGTGTGTTTGTGTCTGTGCGTGTGTGTGCGTGTGTCTGTGTGTGTGTGCGTGTGTCTGTGTGTGTGTGCGCACACACACACACACACACAGACACACGCACACACACACACACACACACACCTTCAAACCCACCTCAAACCCACCTTCTCTCGCAAAACGCTCCAAACCCCACAAGCACGGGAAATTCTGTTTATTAGGGCTGAAGCGCTTGTTTTAGTTTTTACTCCACAGTGCTGCTGAGCATTTTACTTTATTTGACTGCAACTGTAATATTCTGCGAGCCCATCTGGGACTTTAATATGGCCTAGAGATGGATGAATCCAACATCACATTACCATATAATGTGACTGAGAGATCTGTTGGGTAAGACATGCTTACATAAAGTGTTAGGGTGACATAAACACGCCCCACTACTGTACTATCAAACATGGAGACCCTGTATCTGAGTGAACTGGATCACAAAATATAGAGAATGATCACATTTCAAGCTTACGGATTTGCCATTGAATCAGCTCGAACATGTGTTACACTCACCGAGTCCTCCAGTCACGTTATGTATGCACAGGATGATGCGTATTAAAACATTTGCAAGCAAAGATCTGAAGCATAATCAGCACTGACAGCAAATGCAAAAGCTTGCAATTTTCCTCTGTTAGGGTAATTTGATCATTTAGCTTCACTAAAATCTACTCAAAGCACCAAAATAAAGTAAATCCCTTCTTGAGACATGAATGGGATCGAAATTAACACATGAATGTGTTCGGAAGTATTTCATTAAGTTGAGGTGGTTACAGCAGGTCTCCATGCTCATTCATTAAAATAATACCCTCGTGTCTGGTGTGAAAGGAAACTAGAGTTACTGTGCTTTTGGTACCCTGAGCAGCACCGTGAGGTGGTGCAAGCAATAATTCTCATCCGACAGTCACTTTTCAACCACCAGGCATGTCAGGGAGAGTGTGACTGAAATGCCAAAACAACAAAGGAGATAAATCGCTGTAAATGAGGGAGCTACATCAGAGTCACGGCACATGTTGAAAGAAGTGGGGCGAATACTGGTTTCATGTTTTAAAGTGATGGAATATAGGTGGCTTAATGAGGGAAAAGACAGACGGAGAGGGAAACGAAGCACGGTGAGCGATAGAAGAGGCCAGCATGGAGGAGGCGAGGCGAGGGGGTTGGGATCTGTCACAATATGAGCCGATATTCACGTGACTCCAGGAGGGATAGATACGGATGAAAGTGAACGAGTGACAGATTATGTCTTGATTTGAATGCTTAGTTTCTAAGAGCAGCAGCAGGGGGATTTTTGGGGATTCTGCAGAGTGTGACATAGCAGCTCACAGCATCACGTTCTGCTTTTAACTCGAACCCGACACCTGCATTACAGTCACTGCAGCGGTGAGACGTTTACCATGTCGATGTCGCTGATCATCGGAGAGGTCCAGGTCCAACATGAGGTCATCTTCATCCAGCTCTGAAGAACCAAGGTTGTTTAGGACATCCTGATGAGAAGAACACACAACAATTAAACTGAAAATAAGCACTCAATTCAAAACTGCGATACATCAAACTATTGATTTCCATTTTAGAATTATCGACTGAGCTCATCTCTTTTTTGAAAACAGTTTTTTTAATAATGTGTGGGATTCTTTTAATGACTTCGCCTACGAGCTATTTAGTCTCTCATCACCGTGGCCTCTCCTGAAAACGCACTGCAGCTCTTGGTATGTAGCAATGATTAGGGTTTAGTGTGGAGAAACAATGAGTCTCCCAAATGAGTTTTATATAACATCTGTCAACTTCCCCCATGCTTTACCTTGGAAAAACTCAGCTGCTCAACTAACAAGAAACACTGAATGCAGTGAGGCTGTTATTTAGATGTTTTTAAACTGCTGATTTCTGCATGCTCAACAAGTATTTTCTACAAACTTGAGTTGTATTTTTAAATCTAACAAGCAGAGAACAGGGTATTCAAGATCATTTGATTGATCCTTTATTGATCATAATTGATAACTTGTACATCTCAGAATGTTTTATTCTGAAATTACAAGAGTAAATGATTGAGGCTGCAAGAAAATGAAAAACCACTGCTGGGCTCATTACTGAGGTAGGTGTTATTTTTGTAGTGTTTCTAATCCCTGCATACAATCCAAAAAGCACATCATATTCCCAATCGCAGTGCAGTTGATTGATGCATTTATCTTAAAAATATAGGGAAAACGTTTTGCACTGTTTTTACAGTGGCAGGCTATTACTATTATTTCTCTTTCGGAAACTACTTGCATAAAAACACCAAAAAAGCAACAAAATTTGAAGTTAGGTCCAATCAGAAATTCAGCTTGGTGCCACACAAATTCTCTGAAATACTGTAATAGTAGCATTTTCTTTTAAAAGAGCTTCAAACAAGGTAAATCTAATTTAAAATCTGTCACTGAAGTAAACAGTGTGTGTCTCAAACTGAGTTATCACTCTATCAATAAGAACCACCCTAGAATGCTTTAGGAATCCCTGTTTTAGAACTCACACACCATTATGGGTGGCCCTCAATTATCAACAGCAGTCCAACAGACATTGCAGTGTTGAAATTTCTTGAGTAGGATCTTTTCAATCCTTCATATCTTAAATGAGCTATAGCCACAGGACTGCAGTGATTCATGCTTCACCACTTAATACCCCAACACCAAATATTCATTTGTAATCTGTCACTAAAGGCTCCCATGTTCATGCTATTATTATGAGGTTATAATGATGCCGAGAGTTAATGTGACTTTTGGTACAGCCATATTTCAAATGCCAATGCTGCCACCCGATGGCCATGGAGGGAACAGCAGGTAAGACGACGTTACAAGTACAGACATGGACTTGCAGACTTGCATGTGTGGACCTTTAATTGTCCTTGCCTGCAGAGGATCAGTAAGAAATTAGGTCAAATTAGTCTATGTAATGCATGCATAGAATATAACTGCTCTACTTTTATGGTGAAGGTGCTTCATTTTCCTCAGCGTATATAATTCCTGCTTGTCGTTTTGGTAAACAATCGGTAGCCAACAAACCTGTAATCTCATAGCCAAACAAAGGCTGATGCAGAGTGTTGTGTTTTAACAAGACATGAGCATGTATTTATTTACCGAAGTTGACGGTATAGTAGCGTAAAGCATTCTAGTTTGAGCCGTCATTTTCAAAAACTAAATTCAGTAGTGACTCATTAAAACTACTGGTTGCTTGTGATAAGATATCTATTACTTTTCAGCAGTCATGTGGCTTGACCCTCCACAGCAGTCCAGACATAAAGAGACAAACAGATTGGCACATGGTGGTGTAGTGGTTTGCACAACAAGAGCCTCCCCAGTTCCAGTCCAGGCTTGAGGGCCTTTCTGTGAGGAGGTTAAATTGCCCGTGGTTGTGCATGAGACGGTGTGAGATCGTCTCTTTGTTTTTGCCAAGTGATGAACTGTACTGGGTGTAACCTTCCATCACCCAGAGTCAGCTGACATTGCTTTCCAGTGCATTCTGACCATAAGTTGGATATGGACGGATGGATGAAATTGTTAAAACATAGGACGACTTCACGTTAAACAACTGTATCCAAGAAATGATTTGCCAATTACTCATGCTACTGATAATAATGAAGGTGCCGTTCTTTGTCTATAGATTAGATCCTGATAAATATTATAGCTGTGCGAGGAAATCTCAGCCACCTTTATTGTGAGCAGGTTTCGAGAGATCCACAAGAAAATAACAAAAGGTCAAAATAACTGCGTGATTGATCTCAGCTGCATTCCATTAAGGTGAAGCATAAGCACTGAGACCTGAATTAATGAGTATCTTAAAAATTGTTGTTTAATTTCGCTCTCACCATTACTCACCACGAGAAGGGCTTTGACCTTGTTTTGAATATATGTTTAAGTCCTTGAAATAAACCTTTTCAAACTGAAGGTTTTCAGAGTGTATTCAATTATCTTATCTTATCTTATCTTATCTTATCCTATCTTATTATAACGTTTATCCCACAAAAACAAAAAAGTGAAGTGTCAGGATCTAAAAACTGCAATGTTGCCCTCTTGTGCAACATCTGCGACTCCAGAAGGATCAGAAAATCCAATACAGCAGCTCATTTCAGCTCTCATAGCCATTGTTTGGACATAAACAACCTCTCAGGCACTTTCGGTATCGATCTCTTTCTATCCCGAGTGTGAGCACCTCTATGTGCAATTTGTGACACAGCGCACTATCCAAACACACCTCTGAATTTCCAATCAACGAAATCTCCAGTGCACCGACATGAAGTCACCGAAAAAACACGCAAGATATTTGCTTCATTGTGACATTGGAGGCTTGGTTGCTAAACATGAGAGAAAAGCCAGAGAGCATTTCGCCGTAATGCACCTGCACATGAGACCTCATTACAGACATTGAAGCTCATAGTGCAAAGGTATTGGAACAGGAATTCAGGTCCATATTATGTGATGGTACTGCACACAGACTTCATTTAAAGCCAAATTGCCCATTTTAATGTGACCCTCCAACCACAGACCTGTCTTAATATGATTTCACAATCCTGAAATGTCACCTTTCTAGCTCACCGATGTGATTTGAGTGAATATAATCCTTCAGTTAATAGAGATGGTATCAGATTCAGGTCTCATTAAAAGATGTCTCCATCACTTAACTGCCACACAAAATGACATCCAAAACAGGGTTGAAAGATAGCAGAGGATTTTTTGTCTGCATTAAAAGCCACTGGTTTCTGTGGAAATCATATATAAAGTCTTTGAAAATTACATTTATCTCAGTGCTTTAGGGTGGCAAAAGCATTAAAATCAAGCGAGAGAACATTTCTGCTTTGCACCGAGGTATTAATGCTGCGAGCAATAGAAAATATACGGAGTAACAAATGACTTTCATTCTGTCTGAGTCAAGGCTTTACAATCAGTTGTGTTTACAATAAGCCTGAGGGCCACAAGGATTGAATGTCCAGTCGGACTCGGAATCAGATTGTTGAATAAAATGTCATGGCGGGGGTTTTTTTTGTACTTCCCTTGGTTAATCTCTCTGTTGTCTGCATGATTTCATCCTCGCTCCTCTGGCTGCTGATCACTTGATATCTCCTCATCTAAAAATGCAGCATGTCTACCCCATTTTTCATCCACACTTCCAGACTGTTGCTTCAGACAGTTGTCACATCTCATTTTATGTCACTTCGAGCTTTGCAGAGTAGGTTTGATTCTGTTGTGTTGTTTTTTTGTTTTGTTTTTTGGCGGGGGGCTCCGATTGTACCTCTGGTTTCTTGTGCCTTACAAATCTCACGTCTGGCTGTGCTCACTGTCTGCCACCCACATGCACATTATCGACCATGCTTTACTTCCAGCATCTCCTCACCCGGGCTCCTTCAAAGCAACACTCCCTGTTCAGCCTGTATTCAGCTTGCCATCTTTCCTCTGCTCGACTCCTTCTGCCTTGGCATCTCCCTCTATATCAAGTCCAAGATGAGAAAAAATAGGTTTTCTTTTCCCTCCATCCCATTCAAGAACCACCTGACATGTGTCATTTTTTGATAACTACTGACCCTGTTAGCACACCATCAGTAAGCCTTTTTAAATTCAAGAGCCATTTATATCAGAAACGAGTTCCTCACCCTCTTATGACTATAATTATATTTGTCGCCACTTTCATTTATTTTGATTTTATAAATCCGAAAATGTGCGATGAGTGCCACTTTTTAGTCAAAATACCTTAACTTTCAATATCTGGCCGTTGTTCAATAGCATTTGTTTTCCATGCATGTTACAAATTTGTAACACAAAGGTGATTTTTGTCTCTGAATTGCATAGTTATATCACAAAAGGTCTTGGGGCCACTGTACTGACTCGTATATTGGAGCAAAGTTGCTCTCAGCTTATAAAAAATAAAATGTCGTTATCCCATTACTTTGCAGAGCTGAACTTGTGAACCAGTGCATGCGGAGACAGACATAACTGCTTTTATTTTATCATAAACTCACTTCTGGTTTTTATTTCTTGGTGAATGCAGTTTGATTATAATCTGACATTAAGAGTTGTCTCCAAGTTCCTGTTAGTTTGAGAGTGTGATTAATGCCAACTATGCGTTTCATTAAAGTCTTCTTTTCACGCCTGGAGGTGGAGAGCGAGAAATTCTGGATTGACTTGGCCACAAAAGATGTTTTCCCAAAGAAAACCTTTTCCAGCCAACTTGACCAAGAGTCATTTCTGTCTCAGCAACTTTTTGTGACGTCAATTTTGCCTCACGTCTGAGTGTGGAATTTAACTGCTGATGAGTGGAGGTGCTTTTTATCTTTGGAACGATTACTACAGTGTTGATTTTGCATAAATGTCAAAGCTTTCTACCTCATGAGTAACAAAAGTATATCTAATTAAAAAGGCTTACATGTTTCATCCCCGATCTAAAAAAACCAAAACAAAACAAAAAAAAACAATAAATAAATCACTCGAACATGAAGCAATGACAGGACCAGAACTAGGTCGGTAGCTGATTTATTGGCTCATTCTAATTTCAAAGTGCAAATAATATCTGTTGAATGCACAGTCTGACATTTTCAAGCAAATGGCTGCAGGTGAAAAGAAGTTCCAGTGAATTAAGAGAAGCTTTCTTAAATCAAATTTCTGCCGCAACAGTAGTCGGTTGTCATCCTCCAGGGGTGGACGTATTGCATACTTTTGTTTCTGCCTGATAGCTAATGAGCCCCTAAATGATGATCAACTCCACTCTTCTAGGTAAGTCTGCCTTTTCATTAGCCTCTATGCTGTTCAATATTTTTAAAATAAGCTCATTTTAAAATGTGACGAAGATGTTATCCCCCAAATAATCACTATAATATGTTAAACACAACAAGAATCCCAAAAAGGGCATTCATCTGTTGAATGTAGTTAGAGGCTCTTTTACAAGAGCTTGCTGTTATTCCTATAACAAAATACTTGTTAATTTTGAGGGTATATTTTACAATCCATTCATTTTAATGATGATAATGAAAACAAATATGCAGCAAGATAAAAACTGGGGGTGAGGAAAAGAATAAGCCCACAGACGTGAACATTTGGAGTACAACATATTGCTTATAATTGATTTGAACAAAATTGTGCCTGAAATTCTAGTCTAATTTTATCTAATATAGTTGTTGCCATTAATCACTATGTACAAGTGTATATTCATACAATTCTTCCCGCTATTAACAACAACATCCAGAGATTTTAAGAGTACATCATAATTGTTGCTTCTTTAATGTAATATCCCTGAAGCAAGCGAGTCAACAGTATGCAAACATATGCAAAACACTCACACTGCATTTCATTTTACCAGCCAAAAGTGTGGTTATTATTACAAATTCCGTCTGGGAGAAGAAGGGAATGCTTATCTTTTGTATGATTAATGCAAGTGCCACTTACGATATCCAGCTTTTACAAGGCAGCAATCAGACTGCAGGATCGGAAAACAAGACGCACTCCGCATCACGACACTGCCTGGCAAACGAGCTGACAAGCAGCTGTTGATATGCATAAGCAAGACAGTCAAAGTGAAGTGCATTGCCGCTGAACTACTCTGCCATAAATGTCACTCAAACTTTTGACAAAAGTACATGTTCAAAGTTTGCTCGACTTGTCTGCGAGGTAAAACTAAATTTTTAGACTTTAAGTCATCCTTCTTTTTTTTTTTTTGCTTTGCGAGTGTGCCAGTTTTACGTTTAATCACCGTCATCCTGTCAGCATCATCACATCTGTCATTGGGAAACTTATGAGCAATGTTGAAGATGCTGCTCACATAAATATCACACCGCTTCCCAAGGGGCTTTTTAAAAAACCAAAAAAAATGAAGACAAAAACAACTGGAATGAGAACACTAAATAACCCAAGCAAGTGCAGGCTCGCTATGCTTCACAGACGTAAATCATAGTTTCTAACTGTGATTAGTAATTTATCACTGTTAACTGTAAAGGCAATCCCTATTTGGTTTAAGTAAATTAGGTTGAGGTGCACAGGGCAATGTCCCAACAGGCCTGCTTTACAAATAAACTAAACTACTCTAATCCCCTTAATTCACACCCTCACTACCTAAACTTATCTAATTAATTAGAATATGTCATTGCTTGCAGAGTGTGCAACGCAAGTAAAAATGTGTAAACACACGGGCTAATGTGTCTAAATCTGGACATAGCTTATAAGGGCCTTCAGTGAACTGGCAAGGTTTTATATATCCAAGAGTGGTAGGAGATAATCTAATACACACTCCCAGGCTCTTACCTTCCCCCCATCCCTCAGGCCCCTAAAGGGCCCTCCATAAGCACAGAAGAGGTAAAGAAAGAGATCGCACCATGTTTAGTGAAGTGCACGTCAAGAGGCAGCTGCAGTCTGTAAGTTGCACGGAAACGTGCTGCGTCTATCCCCCGCCCTTTTAAATCTCTCAGAAGAAGCCTATAGTCCCTGGTGAAATAAATGAGATTGGCTTAAACTAGCTTTGCTCACTCCGAGCTTCTCTGTGTTATAAGAAGCGGCAGCCATAAACAACAGCGACTGCAGCCTGCTATTCAAAACACAAGTGGATAGCTATAGCGTGCATTAATGGAGGCGAGTGCAGATGCGGCTAACAAACAGGATGGAAAGCTGAAACCCTAGAGATGACTCAGGTTTTGCAAAGCACTTTATTCACCCGCACTCACACAGAATTCAAACTTGAGGCCTTGCCTTAAACAGCCAGTATGCTGTGTCACAAACACAAATGATCTAATGATCCAATGCTGGCAAGATGTCATGGAAAATTCATTCCATCTTGATACTCTGTTCAATAACTGCTCAAACTGATTTAGTCAATTTTAGGGATTCGGAGCACATCCAAAAGCCAGACACTGTGTACTTGTTAGCATTCTCCTCTCACAGCAAACATTTCCTTGGTTCGAGTTTGGCTTGAGGGCCTTTCTGTGCAGAGTTTCTGTGTTTTTATATGTACCGGTACTCTGGTTTACTCACAAAGTTTGAAAATCATTTGTTAGAGGTTAATGTGCAACTCTGAAACCGACTGCAATTCTGACTGCTATGGGCTGTCTTTGTGTTTGCCTTGTCATGGACTGAGGTCCGATCAAATATGTACCACGTCTTCGCCAAAAGTCATCACAGTTCATCACAGATGGGATTGGACCCAGTTTCCCCAACAACCCTTGAATAAAGGGGTTTATAAGCTGCAGAATGAGCTTATGCATTAATGATGAACCTACCTGTCTGAGGGCCGACTAATCCATAGTCACCCGTGTAAACCTGCACAGTTTCAAAATAACCTTTGAAAGCAAAATTACTTGTGCTAAATGGCTTTTTCTTCATTCCCAAATTTATAAATTAAAAGTGAGTGGAGATAAATATCCTTTAAGAGTTGCAAAACAAAGTAGACTGCACTTGCTTTGCCCAGGGCATGCCAGAAAACCTTTACTCTTTTCACAGTCAAATGTATGCGCACGGGAGGAATGAGACAGAGCATCATGCTGTGTATTATATGGAGTGCAATAGCAGCTGGCTGCAACTGTTGACAATTACATCCACACACTTAATCTCCTGTGAGAGCAGTTCTTGTTCTGAAATGGCAATCTAAGCATCCAGAAGAGAGTTTCTCAAGTATCATTCTTGTTTGTGTCCATTAGGATTTGTGTCCATTTTTAAATCGAGTTTAAGTGAAATCTTTGGACATATCTGTGAGTCATTTGACAGTTTTTGCTCTTGTTGTATAAGTCACTTTAGATAATACATGCATATCCCTCTGCGGTTTAATCACTAATATTATAGTGGAGAACGTGCGTTAAAATGACCATGAGGCAGAATAATCTTTGGTGAATGAGAGAAATTGTCATTTCAATGCATACAACATTTCTTTGTCACTAAGATGTCAAGCAGCATATGTGGCAAAATACTAGAGAAAAATTAAGGCGGCTTAAAGGTGCCATCTTATATGACTTGGAATCAGGAGCATCTTCTCACGAAAACTAGATCAACTAAAATAAGCCTACACTGCAGTTGTGAAATGCGCAATTACAAGAAACCAGCTGAATCATAAAAAGGCAAAAGCTAGTATGAAGTAAAGCTCATAAATACTCATGCTTACGCACAACAAAGCACATATTTTTTTTCTTTTTGTTTTCATCTGCTTTTTTTGTTTTCGGATCTTTGATAAATTGACTTTGCTCGGTACTCACTTTTTATTGCTTCATTGAAATTAAAGTTTGTTTTTTGCTGAAAATACAAAAATGTCCTGAAAATACACAAATGTAACTCAACAGGTGCATCTCAAGTCATCCGAATAGCTTTGAAAAGTTAATTGTTTTGTTAATTATATGAATAAAATCACAATCACAAAATTTCCCGTGTGATTTTGGCTTTCAGTTGGAAAAAAAACAAAAACAAACATCCGATCTGATGATATTTGAAGATTTTGAGTTACCGTGTTTTTGATTTCCATTACTTATAAGCATTTTTTTATGTTTGAAATATAGTAAAAGTTGAAAAGTGTTATTAATCTAAATTGTACTGTAGAGTCACTATTTGAATTAAATTATGGTAAAAACAAATTTTTCAATTGTATGCCAATACTTTTGGATGCACTTGTAGTAAATGTGTTTCTCTATAGATTTACAGTGTTTAATTTATTTGTCAAAGTCACTCATTCTATTTTGTAATTTAAAATGTTGTTCCTCGTTTCACAAAGCTTTCACTCTCACACCCATGTGTATTTTGCACGTCTACAATTTTGATCTTAACATACATATTCAGACCGACCTACCAACTGCAAATGACTAACAGTTATGAAATAAACACGTAATGCACATATCTGTTATTACATGAAACAGTCTGAGGGTTTGCTGATGGTGATTCTAAAGACCTACCAGGCTTCCTAGTTTTGATGATGAAGAATTGTTTCTGTGTTTCAGTAGGCCACATCCGTCCATGCTTGGGGCATCTCGGTGGTTGCCATGGATACGGGGCCCTCCAGCCCCCTCAGATGAGGAGCGCAGACGTCTTTCCATCCGCATCACCTCATGATAAGGGCTGGCACCGCTGCACAGAGAAGCTGGAGGAAAGACAGAAACAAAATGAACGTCTGACAGACTGAATTTAAAAAAAAAAAGTAATTTAAGTGCCGCAGTAATTCCACAAGAGATAAGATCAGCTCTTTATCATCTATAATGAAGTCTGAATAAGTCCTGCCAGAAATAGGATCTTTCATAAAACTATATGAAAAAAAACAGCATTTACTTATTCAGCATTGTAAATGAAAGTAAATATTCCCTTCATAAAGCAATTCAGCTATATTGCTTTTTATGAAATGATATTGCTCGCTTACTAATCAAGTTTAGTCTCAGAATCTGAAAAATGATTGCATTGTAACAACGATTAAACAAGAGATTTCTCGGGAAATACCCTACAGCAAAACTGGAGATAGCTATAATAACATGTTTCTTAATCTAGCAACTGGTTCCACAAATGGAAATACACCACAGAATCTTCTCACTGAATAACCGACGATAAAATCAAGAAAATATACAATATATTTGTACCAACCTTGACCTGCCACACCACACTGAAATAAACCTTGAAAGAACCGTATAAGCTTTGTGATTATTTTTCTTTGCTCTTAACATTTTACTGAACATTCAGGCCATTTTACCAAGCAAAAAAAAAAAAAGATCAATGTTAGGACTGTAACACCGCTTGTGAATATCACAAAACTCTGTGGGCTCCAGCAGATGAGTTCACGTGGTTTTTATTGTTTGCTCCCACAGCCTGGAAGCTGGAAATCCACAGTATAAATAAATCAATATGCAACTACTTGCCTGGAAGCAGGCAAGAATCAAAATAGTGTGTGTATGTGCATATATATTCTACTACACATAGTAACAGACAATTATTACCACACTATGTGTGCACTGACAGTTGGTCTGACATTCAGCTTTTAAATACACAGCATACTAATGTGCAATCACAATAGAAATACTCACAGTCCTTCCAGTGTTTGGTGAGACGACAACATGCCAAACTGAGCAGATGAAGTAAATGTAATTCATCAATATTTGTCATACACTGCATCCAACTACCCACATTTATAAATAAACATGTAATTAGTTGTTGTTTTTTTCTGTTGAATACTGTGCGATTTTTATGATGATTGAATCTTGAATAGCTTCCTTGTGTCGTAGTGAATAAATATCACAAGCATCTACTGCAAGTACAGCATGAACCAAGTGGCGTCTTCGTGATATCAAGGGATCAGTTGGAAAAACTGTGATTTGAAACCTTAATTTAGCTCTCTGACAAGTCTGTTAAATTTTCCACTGTCAGACGGACGTCTAGCATGAAGCATCAAGAATGATGATACATTTCTGATTTAAAAGACCACTTCATTTTTTTATGTTTTGTAACAAAGTTAAGCCTAGACGTGTCCATCTAAATTGTCTGTTATCTGCTGACGGTAACGTGTTAAGAGAAGGAACAAATTGTCTCTGGTCAAAAAAGACCATTTGAGTCTGACACACCCGGGCTCAGTCGGCTTCACTGCTGTCACTGATTTATGAAGCGATCGCTTTTTCTATATGAACTGTCTGAACTTCAGCTACTAAAGTGTGACCGCGCCACAAATTCACATCTAATTTCTATCGGATTTCTCACAAGGTTAGGAAGCACTTATTTAACAAATGACTGAGAAGCTGGGAATACATCATATCTCCCATGTCAATACCAGTCATCTTGAGGTGGAATAAGCTGTGAGATATTAATGTGATGATACCCAAACTCTGATGAGTCCAGACTCCTGGGGGAATCTCTTTAAATAGATGCTGATGACCTTAGACTGTTATTGGCTTGTATTCACACTTGTTCAGTCATGCAGAGGAAAGTCATAAAATCAAACAACATTGAAGGAGCAAAAAGTGATGACCGACCATCACCTCAGCTACCCAATAAACATTCATCTTCAAACTAATTTTGGTTGACAGAACTGTTCATATTTATGATGAGTTCTTCCACTCACCATCTGAAATTCAGGCAAAATGGCACCTGATCGGTGATGCCTTAATTTCTCACAGGACACTTGGGGGGTCGGGTCGCAACTGGCCATGACTGACGCAAAAACATGGATTCATTCTGCCTTGTGTCAGTAACCGTATGTGTAGTTCAGGAACTATTATCACAGACAGTCACACAGCGTTTGTCATCAGAAAGATGTTCGAGTCTCTTGAAAGCCTCCAAACCCCTCTGAGAAGAAGATTTTGGCTCACTGTGCACAAGGGTTGCTTGTGTATCACTGTCTGGATCATTTGTTCATGTTGTGACACTGAAGTCACACAGTGGCCCACTCAACAATCTTGGGAGCCGTGGGACAAAAACTAGAGTGTCCTGCCAACTAAATAGTTTATTTTCTCAATGGAGTGCGGTCGCTTTGAAGAGAGCTCAATTACAGCACAGTTACCCATCGAAGAGAACTGTCACAGCAAGGTAAGGCCAGAAAAATGTTTGAAATATACTGTTCACCTAAAAGGTTTGTGGTATCATCCTGATGGCAGATACAAGTATACCTTCAGAGGTCTGGTGAAGCAAAAAGCAATCCAATACTTTATTAGACAGGTGGTCATAAAGTTGTGGCTGATTCGTACACAAGTAAAGCAGAAGGTAAAACAAACAAAGAATGAACGAATTCCAAAGCAGATCTCGGTCGATGAAGTAAGTGTATATGTAATACCAGCATGTAACACGCATAATATCCAGAAAATGCCACGTCAATGACCACACACACGGGCACTGTGCAGAAAAATGCCATTGTTTTGTCTTCCTTTGAGATGACATTCCTGAGCAACAACAACAACACGGTGTTCTCACCACAGTGGTATGTGCAGCTTGAGAGTCAGAATTATGACAAAAGCTCAACATGGTGCAGCCACTCATAATGCTTCTCTACATCTGTTTCGCTGCATGTGTGAATCTGAGATTCGCTTTCAAGACTTCGGTTACCTGCGTGTGGTTTCCGCAGGTGAGAGGACCTGGGATCGTGGCAGCCACAGAAGCTCCCTCTTTCTTGAAACGACAGCGTGTGTCTCGCCTTCCTTTCCGAATGCTCGGGGTTCGAGTGACAACCCTCACTGCGCACCACACAGGCCTCGCTCTCACTCGTGGTCTCTGTGTGGTATCCTGTCTTCCTCTCCTGGGCCACCACCGCCTTCCTTTTCTCTGCCGACACTTCTTTCCTCGCTTCTTGTCGTTCCTCCTCACGCTCCTTCCTCTCCCCCAGCGATTGTTCCCGCACAGGCAGGCAGGGCACAGCCGTCTCTGGCTCCGAGAGGGAGATGGCCGTCTCGTAGTCGGTGTTGTTGGCTGTGCTGGTGTCAGGTAGTAAGGGCTTTTCGGCACTCGACTGGGCTGGAGTGAAGAACACCTGAGGAAAGTACTTTTTTCAGTGTGTGTTTCACAGGCAATTTAATAAGGCGAAAAGCTAACAGTATACAGAGAACGATTCAGCAAGCATTTATTAAGTGGATGTTTGTGTCCTCGGGCACTGAAGTGTGCAAGTATAAGGAACACAGTCATACAATATTTACTCCTCAGTCACCAAAAAGTAAAAAAAAAAAAAAAAAAAAAACTTATTTTTTTTAATGACTATTATACTGAATAAATGGATTCATTTTAGTAGTCCCCCTTGCCTGGAAGAGCAGAATAAACTCTTTACGGGAGGTGAGGTTGTAACCACAAAGGTGTGAAATGTGAACAGTGGATTGGAGACATGTACAAGTTTTCTTTTTCATACCTCAGCTTATTCAATAAAACGGTCTTTTCATGCCTAATGCTCAATTCATATGCCAAATTTCACAATTCTCAAACACTGGCTAGAAATATTCTCTTCATGGAAGCCGTTTCTGACATCCAAGGACACCAGTGGCTATATTGTGAAGTCATGATGCATTTAAAATGTTTTTTTTGAGGAAAGTCCTTTTCAGAAAATTTCAGATAATTAAATCTGCTACAGATGTACATCTTCATGAATATACACATGCTGATTACAAACAGCTTGTTGAAAGTGATAAATACGTTCACTATGAAAGCTTCTTGGATAAAGCCAGCATGTTACCTGGGAGGTAGAGACGACCACGCTGAAGTTCTCTGGTGCAGGCGGAGGCTCAGCTGGAGCGGTGTCTGCAGCAGCAGGTCCAGGCACAGGGGCCAGTCCTGGGCATAACCCAGATCCGGGGCTGGGAGCTGGCAGAGCATCCGCCTCTGACACAGAGTCCTCCGTGATGGGAATGAACTCTGACGGTGTGATGGCTGTGGTGCGGTCCTCTGATATCATAGGAGACTGGAGTGAGCTCTCACCTCCAGGACCGAGCAGTTCGCCGGGCCACGACTCCGGGGTGACCCCTCCTGCCCCTGGAGTGACTGTGGCAGAGCTTGGAGGCTCCAGATTCACTTCTGGCGGTCTGTGGTGATCAGATGTGCGGGAGAAGCGGTGGTGAGCTGAGAAAGACTTTGGCAGCAGCTGCTTCTTCTGGCGTGAGGACCGTTTGTTGCTATTGCTGCTGCCGCTGTAGTCATCCAGGAACCCAGAGTCGTCACCTTCGTTGGTTCCCGAGCCGCTGATGCAGTTGATGAAAACATTTCGATTGGCCGAAGAGGACGACGAGGAGGCCTTTTCAAAGTCCTCCGTCTGAGAGCGCGTGATTTTTTTCTGCTTGTGACTGCCAAAACCAAACGAGTGCCTTGATTTGGAGCGACCACCGCTCTCACTGAAGCCCGTCGACGCGGATGTTGTTATTGTCTGCTGGTTATTTCCATTTGCATCGGTGCTCTGAGAGAGCGGAGGTGTGAGATTTAGATTGATGGGCTGCACCCGTGGGTCACTGTTCCGTTTGAAACTGAGAGAGGGAGTGCGGAAGAGGCTCCGGCGTTTCCCGGTGCTCCCAGAGCTGGAGTTGGTACTGGACGGTGAGGAGGTGTGGACGCCATTTCCCACTCCACCTGAAGACGGCGAGGAGGGGAGAGACTCCTGCCTCTTACTGTTGCTGCGGCGGAAGATTGGCAGACGGGAAACAAGGGTGGAACGGCGAGAGCCTGACTCACCCATCTAGAAACGTGGGCAGTGGGGCAATCTGAGGAAAGAAACAAACACAAATAGCAATGAAGATAGCACGTGTTAACACAGGGTTAAATAAAACATGTTTAAAAAGGCAGGTGGAGTCATTCCTGACATGGTCAATGTCTCATGAAGCTGACTGACAATATGCAAAGCGTATTAAAAGCCAAAAAAAAACAAAACGGGTACATTAAAAAAGAGAATTTTTTATTTCACTACATTAGTGATATGTCATTTAATGGTTCTGATATCCCTGCTTTTTAACTAAAAAAAAAAAAAAAGGACAAGCGATTGAACTAGAAGGTGTGTCCAAATGTTTGACTGCTCCTGTATGTCATTAAATAGTGATTAAAAAAACATGACGAGCATCAGGCTTCAGCCAAAACTAATTCCACCTTGTTGTTTCTGCTCGTCTCTTCCTTATTTGTCCTCCTGTTGCATCCAGCACTTGGGTGATCACATCTTTGCACCTACAATGTGCTATTTGGTGCGAGAGTTAACAAGTTCCCATCCAAACCCCAAGAAAAACGAAAACATTGAGGATATGAGATCGATTCACAAGAGGTTCACTGTAGACACTGTTGGAGCGAAAACTCACACATTTCTCATGCTGTATGAGTCAGAACAAATCTAACATCTTCACACTACAGATGCTGCTGGATCAATTTAGGGTGTCTAATGTAAGAGATGGATTTTTGTTGTGCAGGCATTGGAGTAATATGCATTAACATAAACCGTTTACTCTGTTGCTGTCCAAATCTCCATGTCAAGTTGTGTGATAAAAACGGGGGGGGGGGGGGGGGGGGGGGGGGGGATTTTGATGTCGCACTGTGTCATATCACCTCTTGTGGTTGAGGGATTTAAACTGTGTCATGGATGAGATAAGATGTGAAGTTCATGCTGGGTAATGTATTTGCAGATTTCCCCCCCTTTTTTTTATTTCTTCTCCTAAAAGCTTGCTATTGATTAAGACATATTTTCCAGGCAGTTATGACGTTGTCACTCTATGATTTTTTCAAGATGGAATTGCTAAACGTATTGCAAAAAACCCTGAATCTTTCTTATGAAGAAGGGAAAAAAAGCAGAGCAGTGACTATTTCACTATTTGCACGCTTTAGTGCGTTTGCATAAAGCTGTCAGCTGTTGTTAAAGCAGCTTACATTTTGAAGACGTCTCCTTGAAGCAAGAGATGGTTTTTTTAAGTACATCAATGAACAATGGTCACTCGAAAGCTCTTTACAAAAAGCAACATTTTTGACTCTATAGCCCGCTGTTAAACAATCAAGCGGCTAAATTAGACATTCCTCTACTTCAGGCTTAATTAAAGGTAAAGAAAGTGTGTAAAAGAAATGTGATTACTGATGGTGTGACACCTGGAGGGCTGATGTCTCTTTAACGTGTCCCAAATTACAATTAACCTTTACTTGACAAGTAGATCATGTAGGGACAGGCTTAAAGCAGAAGCAAGGCAAAAAAAAAAAAGGAGGGAGAGAAAGTGAAACATGCATGTGTTATTCTATTGTAGTGGTGAACAGTGCTAAAAAGAGGTGATTGTGATGAGGGCCTACGAGTCTGTTCTCACAAGGGCAGGGAATCAACCCTGACAGCACACACTGCAAATGAAGATAAAAGATAAACCCACGGGAGCATTTTTGCAAGTGTGAGGAAAATTTTAAAACAATCTACTTGGAGGGCTCTCCATCCATCTGTACTGTGTGCTTATTCGGGTTGAAGAAGTCGACTGCAGTTGCTCAGCAGCTGACCAAGTTTGACTGCTACAGGCCACAAAACCCTGTAGTGGATCAAACAGGCTGAAGAGGACATGTTCCTCGAGGAATCACAGGGCAAACACAACCCAAGCCATTCAACACAGGCAAACGGCAAACACAGGATGTAACGGCTCAAAACTTCCGTCTCCTGCAGTAGACACTGTGTAGACAATGAATTCTGACTGCTGTATGGATCTCTTTTCATTTCAAACCCGACCGGTGAGCCGTCAGCTGCTAAAAAATATTCCTACAATAATCCCACAAGGGCACTTAATCTCGAAAGAAAAAAAAAAAAAACCTTTGTTCTGAGTGTGATGACACTAAAACACACTATTCAACTGTTGAGTGTTCACATATTCAAATCAGATCTTTGAAGTCATAAATCAAGAAACCAGGTTGCTTTTGTCAGTACTAAAGATTAATATCACAAATGTGAATAACAGCAACAAGCACAAGCATAAAATCTTGTCCCTTTAGGAAAGTTATTTTACCAACTTTTTATTATAGCGTCCTGGTAAAAAAAAAAAAAAAAAAAACACCAGAAAGTGGGCTGCTTGTAGGAACTGTTGTATCAAGAGTCAGAAGTTCCTTTGGCATGCACATTTTATGGAGACATTAACTCATATAAATACTCCCGTTCCCATTGTTTCCTGCCATGTATGAGCCTCACAGTCACTATCGCAGTGCTGAAGAAGTTCTCCCTGTAAGAGCCACAGCGTGTTTCGCTTTCAATCCCTACGTAATGAGATTACATTAACGCCCTTTACTGAAGCGGCTGACTAGAGTGTCACGTACCTGGAAGTAAATTTGATCAAATTCAAACGTGATGTAGATCCGACTTTCATTACGACTTAATACAATATGTAAAACAATAACAAAGACATGAAAGGTCAATCCTATTAGGAGCCAAGCCACCATCTGCAGTGAAACAAGATTCACAGTGAAACGCTGTTACACTTTGGTCCCTCTCCTGTCAATTTAGGCTGTCATAGGGCACAGCAAGTTAACAGCCCTGTCAAAAACCCTTTTTTCAGATGAGCCAGCAGCTCAGACATTTTTGTTTTTGGCACAGTGATTTGACCAGGTCACAGCACTCTTACTGTTTAAGACAAGGTAAACATCATCTGATCAATTAGCCTGAGATTAAGACAGACTGAGAACACTTCAATCAACTCACCTCGTCTAATGTGGAGGCATACAAACATTATTTTAATTTTGACTGATAACAAACTGGGTCAGATAAAGTGTCTTCGAGGGAATCTGTGGAGCAGGAACACCAAACTCATTCTCGTTCAGATGCCTATAAAGGAAATTTTTGAATGCAAAACCAAAAAAGTATACTTTGATAAGATAAGTGTACTAACACATCCTGGAAATGGTCACAATTAGGGCTGGGCGATTTGGCCTAGAAAAAAAAAAAAGAGTTCCGATTTGATTCTCTATTTTTTTATTTCTCAATGCATTCAAAAATGACTGCAGGTATCATATATATTGTCAAAAGTGCAAATTTATTGCTTTAATTGTCCGCAGTGCTAAAATGCTTATAAAAAATCCTCAAGGATTTTTTTCAGCCGCGGGTTCAGGCTCTCCCAAGCTTGGGGTGGGGGCCTTAAATTGTGCCTTCTAATGCATTGTGTACTAATAAATACTACATTGTGATGTGATAAATTGTAGGACTAGTTGTTGAATAGTTATTGAACAAATCAAACAACAAATAATATATCATGGAAGAAACATACTTGTGTATATATATATATATATATATATATATATATATATATATATATATATATATATATATATATATATATATATATATATATATATATATATATGTATTCTGTAGACTTCTGTAAACATGTTTTCATAAACAACCTCACAGAATGACATTATCAATAATGTAGTTATCACAGCAGTATGTGACAGTTCGGCTCTGGGTCTCAGCATTGCATTATGTCCGCTAATCTCACGAGAGATTAAGAGCACAAATTATAAACATCAATTACTTATAATGAAAAACTGAAGTCTCTAGTTAATTTTCACATTTTGCAAGATGATCCTGAAAGCTGGAGTGAACCCTCTGTGGGCCAGTTTTGGCAAATGAGCCATATGTTTGCCATGGTTGCTGTTGACATTTAAAAGAGAGAGTTCTCCTTTGACACATTGATTTACTTCCTATCTACTCGAGAGCTTTACGAGAAGTGAAACTCTCCAAGCCAAGCCCTCCCCCCCCCTCAACTCAGATCATCCTACCTTTGCACTGATAGAAATGCTATATTGAATAAGAGTAAACACATGCTCACACATTAACAGCGAAGCTTTCCACTGATACATGATTATCTGCCCCGTGAAAAGAGCACAGGGTGTGTATGTGGAATGAATACCTGGGTGTTTCCAATACAACAGGTTCTTGAAAGGATCCTTTTTTCCCAGCTGTAACCACATATTACATGCAAACCATAACCCCTCGATATGAACAAGACTTGTTTAATTGGCTTGTACTGTGGTATTAGCTGCTGACTGAATACTGAAAGTAATATAACTAATTTAAGCCCTAAGGTTTTTAAAAAGGTTAATATAATGTGAACAGATTTTGTACAGATTTCAACAAAGACAGTGGAAACACGGTTTCTCTTGTGTGGAGGAACTTAACATTTAATTAATATTGTGACTGGATAATATCAGCTCATTTAAAAGAAACAATTTCACAATTAACTTGGATATAACTTTAAGCTTTCCGAGGAAACTGCCAACAGGTAATGTGTCAATTGCTACTTAATCTTTTACACATACAGCTCACCGAGCTCCAGAGTTTCATCACAATGAACATGAGCAGAACTTTCAAAACAACATACAGGCCAGAACATGTGGTCAAAACAACATGTCATCATTTGCAGTGAACTGTCAAATGTTATCTCTCACCTTTGGCACCCACACAAACAGCATCAGTGTGAACAAGTCTTATATTAACCAATAAGCAAATAACTAACCAGCCACTATGAGCTTGAGCTGAAAGTCAACATTTAGAAACATCAGTGAGACGTTCGAGTATTATATGTATAGTAATAACAGGGAAATCTAGGCTGGTCTTCCGACCGTTTAATAAAACACCATGCAAAACAAATTCACATACAAGGGCTGGAAATAGATATGTTTTCAATTCAAAGAGAAAAAAAGTGCATACACAACAAACGTGGAAAGTTTTCTATTTGACAACACATATAGACCTGTCCATAGGTGTGAAGGTTCCTTGGTGTGAAATTATAAGCGTTCAGCAGGTAACCTGAATATAGTCTCCATAGTTAACCAAATTCAGCTCCAGCACATCCCAGCCCTGAGTTACATAAAACGGTGTAAAAAAAAAAAAAAATACTGGATGGAAAACACAGAGTACGTGTTGAAATATCAGCAAACAAAGGCCTTTTCTTCTTTTCAAAATATGGTAATAATAGATTTTAAAAAATTACAAACACCAATAGCACTGCATAGAGATGTGACAGACTGACACCAATGGGATGAATGTGTGGTTTTAAAAAATGACGCACTAGCACACCATAGCAGATATTCATAAAATGTAATTCTATCGAAATATAAACATAAACATGAGCAATATCTGTAACAGATGGTGACGAGTCGATATGACTATTCAAAGCCTGAATGTAACAGTTGTTAATAATCAACAACACAAAAATGAATTATTGTATAAGTACTACAATATAATGAGTCTTGTTTTGTTTTGTTTTTTTTAATCATAGCTATTCGATTAGGAAATACTGTGCAATCATGCTGACCTACACCGTACATACAGGTTACAATTCCAGTGAATGGCAAAGACATGTGGAGACGTGTGGTCTGACTGAACTGCCCAAACTCCTACATGTTGTCTTGAGGTCTTTTTTGAAAGCCTTTCTTGGTCACAGGGTCAATTATGTCTGATTCGTTTTGTGGAGGAGATTGGGCTACTAGACATTTGCTTGCATTGCATATTGCTTGCATATTCTACCTATATTCTACCTATGCAATAAGATGGAATAGACAACGCCTGAAGAATACACAAAGTAAGTACATGTTATGACTACTCCTGTGTTCACCCATCTTCTAAACTTGCTTCATCAAAGTTAAGGTGAAGGAGAGCCAGAGCCTGGAGGGTGAACACACAGAGACAGAGGATCAAAAAGGGTTGTTTTTGTTTTTTGTTTTTATACAGTCACCTGTGAACTTCACCGCCATGTTTTTGGACTATGTAAGAAAGCTGGAGACCCGAACACAAGAAAAATAAACTCCACACCGGCCAGGACATACTAATGACAATGACAGTGATCTCACTGGGGCTTAATGCTATGAAAATCCTAATATTTTGAAGTTTTAGTCAAATCTCAATCGCCATAATAGTCATACTAAACACATCTCCGCAATGAGCAACGCAGCTAAATACAGAGGCACTGTTGGCGTGTATGGGAACATTTTTCGAGTTTGTAATATTTACAGGAGCTAAATAAACAGTGTTGTCTCTTGATCGATGATCACTGTGTTTTACGGCCCATCAAATCCACAAGAATGAATAGGCCTTAGCACTGATGGATGACACAGGGTGTTTACAGTATCCTCAACAGTTCTTGCAGCTGTGTGCTCAATATGCCTTAGTGTTTTTTTTGGTTTTTTTTTAAAATTATTATTATTATTCCATCTCTGTATTAGTCACGGTGTAGTTACCAAATTAGCCGCATAATCGCTGCAGAGATGTGGACGCATGTCACCTGCAGCAGCCCAGCGGGGCGCCGACAAACTGTCAACACGAGCATGTCAACAACCGCTCCGGAGCTCCGTCCACCTTAAATCCCGACTAGCTAGCTGCAGACGCTCCTAATGCTCCCTGCGACGGCATCACGCATCATTCCAGCCCGCAGAGGTCAGCCGGGTGCGGGGTGGGAGCCTGCAGCGGGCACCGCGCAGCCCTCCAGCCGGTCAACCGGCCGACCGGCGGCTAGCAGGTAGCAGGTAGCGGGCAAACACGTTACCTTCAGCGGATTCCCGGAGTCCCCGATGAGGCCCCTCCGAGCAGGAAAAAGAAGCGAAGTGCGTCCTCGCTTCCTGCTCACGTGAGTTACAGTCGGCTACATGCGGGCGTGAGGAAGTGTACAATGGTACGGGAGAAATCAATCGCACTGAGGAGGAAGCACCTTGTGTCGCGCGCTGACGCACCTCCGCGACGTGGAGCGTCTCTTCCTTCCCTGCGTCTCTTCCGCGTTGTAAACGACGCCAGGCCGCGCTCGGGCGTGCACAGCGTGACGTCCGTGCTCCTCCTTCTCCTCCTCCTCCTCCTCCTCCTCACAGCATCCTGCAGCAGGTGGATGGATGAACGACTTAATCGTTTGCTGAAAAGTAGAATCACTCATAAAAACCATCCTAAGCGTCATTAAGCAGCGCAGCAGCCGCACAATGAATAGATGTCAGCTGACCTTCAGAGATGCCACATTAGGCTATGTGATCACACGATTATCTCTGTGTTGATTTAATTCTAGTATCAGAATCACTTTATTAATCCCTGGGGGATATTATTTGACATGGCTGCACACAGCTCCACACTCACTGTTCTGGATGGACCTCAGTTTGGACCCAATCTTCCTCTGTGAGACCATCTGGCCAGAGTCCATCTCCACTCCCACCATGTCACTGGCCAATTGGCAAATTCCTGCATTCTCTACATAAATGTAATTTGTATAGTTTATATATGGTATTTTATGCTCCTTTATACTTTGTATTGCATATCTGACCTGTCTCGGGCCTACAGATGTAAATTTGCCATCATCTGGCACATTTACAATTTGTATGATTGTTCGTTAATGTGCATTGTCCCACACAAATGAGTAAAATTGTACGCATGTTAAATGACAGAAGTATGCCAATGCTTCAAATGGCATAGTGGTGAAAGGAATCATGAGTAATACAACAGACAAGACAAATTTAGAAACACTGCTTTTATTTGATAAAATCCCCACACAGCAAATTAAAAAGTGTAGCTTTTCCAGGAATCAGAGCAAAGAACATAATTTCCACATCTTCACGTAGTACATGTACATAAATCCACCACTTACAAACCACATCCAATCCTTTGAAGAAAAACACAAGAGGGCAACTGTACCAGCACTAATCAACTCTTTTCAGAAGGGGAGAAAATTATTGGCGTTTTAAAGTTTGTCAGAAAACCCATTTAAAACCTCAAAGTAACCTATAAAATGTCAACAGTGCAAATTGTCTTCATAGGCTTGCGCGTCTACATAGTCCTCTTCGGTTCTATAGCCTACATCAATAACATTGCACACACACACACACGTATATGATACACACCTGCAGAGCCAAACATTAGCTGACATGCTACAGATTTTTAAAGTGCTAGCTTGAGATTGGATTAAGAGCCAGCCTGCACAATATTTGGTTTAAAATCCATTACTGTAAAGCCAGCCAAATGATGCATTTCATTCCAGGATCAGCCGCTGTATTGAAACTGCAAGACTTTTATAGGGATTTCTGTACATACAAATGCATTATGACGCCAAGTGGGGGGGGACACTGACAAAAGGACATTCAGTTATTTGTGATTACATTCGGTGATTAAAAAAATTAGTCTGAACAAGTCCTTCCAATTCATAAATGCATAGATGTGTTAAGTAGATGTTACAAGTGAATTCTTTAACACACAGTAACCAGAGTTCAGACCCAGTGAAAATGTGTGAACACCTGTGAGACAAAATATAAACACAAGCACAGTAAATAAATAAACATGGAGAACTCAGAATATTTATGCCGATAAATGTAGGAGCAAATTTATGAAATTTTTGAGACCCAACACAACGATATATCCCATACTTTATATTTCAAACAGAGACCACATTGACAAGTGTCTCCCGTCCGAGGAAAACTCTTGACAAAGGCAGCTGAATCTATCCATCTATAGTAATTTCCTTTAAGTGATCCACAAACGAACACCAACTGATTACGAGAACATTTATGATGCACTTTATTTCACCGAAAATAACAGACTCTGGATTATTATGTACATGGAATTTAAAATCACACATTATGAAAAGATCAGCTTATCTGACGTTAAAGAGAAGGCAGAGATACTGAAGTGACCGACGCAAACGAAGCTGTAAATCAAAACCAAACTTGCTTCTGCAAGGAAAGGTACAGTAGTTAAGGTTTTCCAGGCCTGACGAACAGAGGTAGTAGGTAGCATCAGGCCCCGGTCAGGGCCAGAAACCTGAGAAAACACGAGCGCACTGATTACCCTAAACCTCCAGAAATTAAAATATATTTCGAAGTACAAACAAACTGAATGTGCAGGCACATATACAGCATGTCTCTGGACGAAAGAAGAAGAAAAAAAAAGAAAGTGATCAAAAAAAAGTCTTGTGTGCTTTTTTTTTTTAATGCAACATTTGAAGCCATTTGGTCAAAGCCAATCAGCCACTTGGAACCGTGTTTAACAGCCAAACAGTGAGATGTCAAAATGCTACGCTTGTTAAGAATATAGTGGTAGTGACGGTGGAAGAGAGCGGCCAGTTTGTTTCATGATAGCACTTCTTGTTAGAACCTGAAGAACTGTGAGTTGCGCTTTGACAAAGTTTAAAGGCTGTGGGTTGCACCGAAGTCAGCACCGGAACCAAAATAAAAGCTTTGGTGACTTTGCAGCGGTTGAAGTGCGCAGGGTTGCGGTTGAGTGTTAAGATGTCGCAAGTCCTATTCAGTACCAGATGATCAAGTGGAAATAACGAGACGCATTTGAACTCAAGCAACGACTCGAGGATTCAGTGGGTGAAGGTGGACACTTTAGTGAGAGTGAACGAGACACGTTGAAAAGGCTGTACGTCAACAAGGGTGAAGTGAAGAGGCTACTTAGGTAGTGATCATGTCATGATTGTAAAGTTCATCCTGTGCGATGATTCACTCATTGTATTGTGCAAAAAACAGCTGAACGTAACTGACAAATAGGAAAAGTAGTGTTTTCTATGATAAAGTAGAGTAAATACGCAAAGAAGACTTAATACCAAAACCTTTAACACCAGTGTGATCAGACTACTACAGTAAATACACACGTACAGTAACTTTGCTGCAAAGCATTTCCATAATTCTTGTGCAAAGACACCCATGTCAGCTTGATCGAGCAAACGAAATTACCCATTCCCTAAACAAAAAAGGCACAAAGGCGCTAGTTTCAAAGTAGCTACAAGGCCCTCTCAGGTCCACTAAGATTACATATCAACCTATGCTGCTACTTTTTGACAAGTAATTATAGAAAACAGCAAACAAATACCACCCAGTAATAATTATTGTCACGCACACATTATTCTATAAACATAAGCCCGGCAGAAGAGGAAGTGTCAGTGTGAGATCAAAGGCGTTTCATGTTAAAAATCAAGATTTAAAGTGACTGCAGAATAAACGTGCAGCCAATTCCACGTCAAGAGCTTATCAGAGGTGACAATTAAACCCAAGTGGAATACAAACAGCAGATACAGAGACTTTGGTAAGTAGAGAAGAACTTCTTATTTCAGAACCTGCCGCTGAGGACCTCAAATCATACATGACGCATGCCAACTCTATAGAGGTCAGTCTCTGACAGACATCTCGGCTTCACATTTTGGACAAAAAGATCCCGATCAAGTCTGCCTCATCTGACCTTCAACTACCACGCTCTGCATTGTACTCCATCACCCTGTAAGTAAAAACCTGCTCCTTTCCAGAACATGCAACCAGCTCGAGGTCTGAACGCACTGCTGCCGCTCCTCAGAAAGTCAGTCTCTTCGTGGCAACAAACTCCTCCAGCTGCACTTTGCCACTGCCCAGGAGGCCAAAAGCTGGAAACATGGTTCCTGAGCAGTCCACCTGCCTCTCGTAAAGGCACCTCATGGTGTCGGCGTCAAAGAAATACACCCGGCATGCGTCGTAGTTGAGGCACACGCCCAAGCGCTGCGGCATGGGAAGCACGCGGCCGCCGGCGTCGCCGGATGATGCGTTTGTTGTGGAAACGGAGGAGGAGGACTTTGGGATGAAGAGCTTGCCCATGCCCAGAGTGAGGAGGGTGAAGGGCTGGGAGAGCTCGTAGCATGCGTCCTCGCTGCCGCTGTCGTGTCCACTGTCATGGTCGTACCTGGTGGGAGGAAAGAGGGCACAAACGGGTTTGTGGCATTTGTTTTGAAACCTACGGAATAATTACGCCAACACAAAACCTTTTGGGCAAAATGGTGTATCGTGGGTTTATTTCACAATTATCAATTAACGCAGCAGTGCCCAACCTTTTTTGCGCCACAGACCGGTTTAATGTCAGACAGTATTTTCACAGATCGGCCTTTAATGTGTGGCGGATAAATACAACAAAATAAAATGATACGACCAACACAAAAACTGTGGTATTTTGTAAATATAATAATAAACGTGAATCACTGTGTACTTGTACGTCTTCCTACTTATTTTTATGTTATTCTTCCGTGTCCTCACTGGGCCTTTTCTCCTTTGTAAAGAAACTTCCTAAAGACGTCTGGGTTTTTTTTACTCATTTTGCTAGCCTGAGGGTTTAATATTAGTGCTAATTTATCACGTGACCGACACAAGCGCGAGTCATAGATGGTGGTAACGGAGAGAATTCGGTCATTTATCAAAATAAAAGCTTGTTCAGAGTCGGATAATAAATAAAACTGAAATAATGCAAGTTATTTATTCTTTCTGTGCGGTCCAGTACCAAACGACCCACAGACCGGTACACACCTGCACAAATGCAGTTAGTTTAAAACCAGTTTAAAACCCAAATGAAATAAACTATATTTGAAATGTTGTTTTAAATCGTTTCAGCAGTTAAAAGTGCTGTGACTAAAACCAACGTCAACATTCTGCTCTTACAAACAACTTAATAGAATTAAGGAGCCAGAGGATCAACCCCCGGGCCGTGCATGTTTGACAAAATGAAAGTGAAAACACCAACTCATTTAATGTTTTTCCAAAAATTGCCAAGTCTACTTTGGGATATACAGCATTTTGTTTTCCGAAAGGTGCCATTTCAATTGGAAAAAAGAAAAAAAAGATTGAAAACTGCTAAATGTTGTATCTTTGTTGGAAAAAAAGAACAAAATCGAAAAAAGCTGCAACAGTTGCCCATATGTCACAATTACTCAGGTGTTTTGTTTGTCTGACCCATGATAAAAAAACTATTTAACACTAATAACATTATACACCATAATGATGACGCATTTAGAGATTTTACTGACGTGTTACTCATATTCACGCATTATTGTCAAAAACACCTTTTCAAAGACTTCCTTAGAAAGGAAAAAAAAATAAAAAATGCATCGCCAGCCTTCTTTGAAACAGCTGAATAGCACCTGGTGCTTACAATCTTAGAGTAATTACATAACTTCCACAGCATTTGAATGCATTTGTGTAAATAATGTAGTCCCGTCTGCGCTTTACCATGAGCGGCTCCAGTGAGATAGACAAGCTTTGTCTGGTTTTAAGCTCTTTACAGGTTTAGAATGCCTTTCTTACATCACAGGATTACATACTACTCACTCACACTTAGCGCTGGACTCAAATTATGTGCGTTTACAGAGTTGCATCCAGATCAGTTAAATAGCAAACGTTTTTTTTTTTTGTCCTGCATCACGAGGCTACGTAAATAATGTACATATGGTAAATAAGGGTCATGTGCCAGGACCTACCTTGGGCTGCTCGTGTCTCTTGGATTATGAAACCATTCAAGCAGCTTTGTGTCCGAGGCCACGCCAACTTTCACCATGTAGGAGTACGGTTCCACCTTAAAGGCCCAATAGTGTCTGCAAAACAAGAGCACATTTATTTCTTGACTGCAGCAAATGAAAGTACAAGGACAGATTGTTATGTCCAGTAAACAGAAGAGGGACACAGTTAAAACACAAAGTTTTCAGGTATTTGCATTTACTCGTTACATTTTCATGGTTTGAAAACTTTGAGTTTCTTGATTTTATTGCTAGTTTTAGGAGAGTCACGGCCGATTTCAATCTAAATGAATGATAGTCATGCACAGAAAATTATATTTGTGTCTTCATCGCTGCATTTATCTACAATATATGTAAAAAATTGCGAATAGAATAGAACAGAATACAGAGACTTAACAGCAGATGAACAAATGTTATGCCTGTAAGAGGGCTGAAAGTAAAAGGCATGAAATGAAAGCTAGTTTTTAGTTAAAACTTAAATTTTCACCATTTTATAGTTAAATGTCTGTACTTTTCAAGTTGCAAAATGTGGATTTTTCAACAATTTACTCGTTTCTTTATTAACTGCAAAATTATGACATAACCAACACTGTAATGCTGCTTTCATTTTGAGACCAAATATAGACGCCCCTCTGCTCCGTCTCTTCAATATTTCATACTCGGACATCATGACATATTGATAGTCTCAAGTTTTTTTCTCCTTGAAGAAAATTTATCTTTACACTCTTGTTCCGCATGACAACGTATGACAAAACAACGCTGAGTAAAATGTGGGTTTATTTTTTTTAAAATTTTGCATACCTTCCCTGAGAGATGCCAGTATCCCCAATTATGTAATCTAGTCCGATGTAGCTGCCCGTTTGCACACGGTCTGCTGCAAGGAGGAAGGCCATGCCTGCCACGCTTTCCACTGTGTCCCGCCGCTTATTCAGAATGAGTCGTTCTGCACTGAAGCCACACTTGTCGTTGAACAGAAAACCGAAAGCTGCACATGGCGAGATGGAGGCCAGAGGAAAGTCACAAGGTGGACAAACAGGAGAGGAAAAGAGAAAGCAGGATGAAGAGAAAATCACCATGGAGAACAATAAAATGCATAAAAGAAACAGATTTGGGTAAATAGACTGATACAATAACACAGGGCAGATTGTTTTTGTTCCTTCAGAGCCAGCAGCACACCTACAGCAGACAGAAGGGGGCACTATAACACAACCGAACAACGCCCATGGAGGACTACTTGCAGGTATTGTTCCACCATGACAAGCAATGATCTACTGAAATCATTCATTTATCATGTGCGACTTCTAATTATATTGCTCATCTGGATGCAATTAAATGCATTCTATGAATAGCTTTATGGGTCACAGGCCCCCGATTACCATAATCCAGGATACATATAGGCCGACGTAATTGTGCTCGTTCACTCAACCATCCCATGAAATCTGAAGGCTACACTGGGGAAGACCAGTTAATTTGCATGTGTCTCAGGAAGTCCTCATAACAACTAGGGCATGATAATAAGAATAATTATAGCATAAGCCAGCCTCCAGGGTGAACCCACAAATCTGTAGCACTGTGCTGCGGCTGGGTTACATCGCTACTGACCAGATTCCATGTTAGCATTACAATGTGTGAAACAAAAATAAAGGGTTAATGACTGGAATTGAGAGAGACGGTAATTCTTTTTGCATTGAGTAACAGCTCATCCTTTGCAATAACTTTTAAATCTGTCAGCTTATAGACCTGTTATTCAAAAATATTGTATATTCAGAAGCATTTTGAGCAGGAGGTTTCCAATTGCATAGACGAACAACTGATTAACTTGCTAGACAACCATGTTAGGCAATACATTTTCTAATGTTGATTTTTTTTTTTTTTTTAAGTTTAACTGAAAAATTTCCCCTCAAGCCATATCATTGACAGCACTATGCATATCCGTGTTCATGTGTGCCCGTTTGTCCCCAACTGTAAATTCCACCTCATTACTGATGCACACTGAACATATCCGCTCTGTCCTAGACGAATCATAGAGCACAGGAATGCGGAAGCGCCAATCGGAAAACCACTCGAATGTCAAAAGGCTGCAGAACAAAAGTCAAAGTACATGCCAATCAGATCCCAGAGTGATATGGCAGGTTTGCGTCTGAATGATTCACATTTAGTTTTCCCTGTCAACTGAGAGGAAGGAAAATGCATCCCATACACACATACATACATATATATACACATACACACACACATATATATATATATATATATACACAACATTTCTTTTGGTAATTCACCATATTTTCTAAGGTTACTTTTGTACCTCCAGAGAGTGCAGTAAGAAAACTGCCATAACATCTTAAAATAGATCTGCATCCAGTTATGACTTGGCTTCAGCTCATGTTTTCTCTCCGTCTACCTTGTAAATTAATATGTAGCCTGAAAATTCTATTTTTGAGTGAAGAGGTGGAGAAAAAACAGTCAATCATCACTGGATGATGACTAATCCAAAGGAAAAAAGCTGGCTCAAATATATGTCAACCTCCAATTAAAATGTGTAACAGATCCTCCCATCACCTGTAAGACTGATTTAGATGCATTCATGGCGAGTTTTTCACCCCTTAGTGTCATTTTTATCACATTTCCAATTCCCATCATGCTTCAGTTTGTATGAAATCAGTAAAAGTAGCCCTAAAAGGAGAAATGGATGTAAATCAAAGTGATTTACTCATTTTCTACAATGATATGGTCGAAATCAGAGACCAGCAGATGGTTGGTGATGAGCTTTTTTCTTTTTGAACAGAATTCCACCTCGCTGCTCTCCAACAAGCTTAAAAAATTGTAGCAACAGATGTAACCGTAGCCGTCACACGACACACCATCTACTCCCACACACTCAGACAATAGCTGTAATGTTTCAGTCATCTAGAACAAAAGCCATTGCCATGACGATAAGCCAAAACAACACTGTGCTTCATTACCTCTATTGCGCATGCTACAAGAGAATTCAACATAGAAAAACAGAAGCATCTGTCATCTGATAATTTTCCAAAAACTGAGCTCAGCACTGAAAAACTGAGGTTGGCTCCAAAAACAAACGAGTGGAAAAGATTTTCTTTGGCCAAAAAGAGGCCAGATAACAGGGGCTGCTTCTCCAAATGGGTGTCATTTAATAATGCTCTTATTATCTATAACAAAGAAGAGTTTGTTAATAAAAGCTTAAATTGTAAGAATAATATAGAGGATTTCTTTTTTTAAATGCAACTTTTTTTTGCCATACAACAGCCCCTCCCGGGTCTCCCTTTTTTTCCCCTTCCTATTTTACAAAAACTAAACACTCCTAAAAGGCAAATTCTCAGGAGAAGCCATCTTCACATGTATCGGACTTACCGGGTGCAGGTGGCGTGTGGAAGGTCACCTCTGGGCTGTAGGGGCTAAACATGGAGTTCCTGCAACTTCGGACTCTGAATGAGTACAGGCTGTCGGCCTCCAGGTCACACACCACCGTGCTGGGACCGTACACCCTGTCTGTCGTCCTCCACGCCCCATTGTCCTCACCGTCCTCTTGTGATGGAGACTGGCTCGGGCCTCCAAGTCTGGAGAAGTGAAAGATTGCATTGATTTACAGTTTTGAAAATGCATAAAGTTCAGTGAATTTTCCATTCCTCTCGATGATATACGGTGGACTCACCTGCGATACTCAAGAATGTGATGATCTGTAGGCAAGTGGTCTTCAGAGAGCCTCCAGCAGATCATTGCTTCATTATAGACTTTGCTACTTGACAAGTCAATAAGAGGAGGGTCTGGAACTGGGGACGAAATGGGAGAAAGAACCAGTGAATACAGGATACACCAGAGATTACCAGACGTAGCTCTCACATTTACATAAACAAATAGATTTCAAAACAAAAGGTGAACACAGTCCAGAAGTCTTAAACATCTTCACACCCAGTTTTGAGCTTGTGTGGTATATCCAGCAAAAGACCCACACGACTGCCTGGACTGTTGTTTCTTCCCCTATTTTGTAAACAGCCGGCTTGAGATCAGAAGCTCACAGCTCTGAATCTCACTGAGGTCACACTACCACTGGGGGTCCCTGAACAAGATCCCCGGGCACCCCCCTGCTTCTCGTACGTGTAGTTAAGATTAACTATAGCATAATGGCACATTTGCATGAAGCAAGTAGAAGGAGTGCAAAGAATTACAAGAGAAAAAACACTTGGGTCTTAATAACACTGCAGCTCAGCAACACGAGTCCAACCAAATGGAGCAAGTTGAGCAATGCAAGTGAGGCAAAGATCAGCACTACGGAGAAGAAGAGCGTCCATAATGGCACCAAAGAGGATTCTACAGACTCGCTGCTGGGAAAAGCACTTCGCAAAAACACCCCCACTGACAACAAAACCTCCTCCTTCCGCTCTCACTTAACGTTTCCCTTATTCATCGTCTCCCTGCAGCAGCTGAAGACAGTTTCTCTGAGCGGTCGAGCAAGTAATTCAAATGCTTCTACAATATCCCACTCATCCTGATGGATGTCAGAGGACAGATTTTACATCAGACTTTAGCCACCTTGTCAGTTACAGTTCTTAGTTAAATTGTCCCCAGAAACTGAAGTGTATTTCTGTAACCATGTCGGTCATCGTTTCAGCATACTACCATCAGTGCTCCTGTGAGAAGCCCCCACCCTTGTGTGATATTCCCATCTCGTCTTCAGTGCAATTCCTATTTTTGACATTCCCAATCCATTGCTTTTCTAAAGCTCCTTTGCACGATAGACGGATCCCCTTCACTGACCAATGTCGGCACCGTCAGTGAGCTTTCTGAGCTTTCAAAGTCACTCAGCTAATCCTCTGTCCTCAAAGACTTATTCTGCAAGACAGCTCTCCTTTATGAGATCATCTGCTTTAAAAAGTCCAGCTACATTGCCACTTTGGTAACAAACTATGTGTGTGGACCAAGTTATTAAATTACATAACTTTCACATTTTTAATTTAAGCTATTCCTGAATTGTGCAATTGTCTTTTTGACTAAATCTTGGCTGACCTTTTCCCAGAGAGAATAAATAACTCAAATGTGTGTTGTCCTGCTTAATGAACCTAAAGTATGTAGAGAACAGTTACAGAGCTTCTGCCTTTGTTATATATATATAAATATTTTCACAAGATGTTAAGTAGTGTCAAGTGGGAGTAAATCTTAACATATTAAAAAAAAACACCCTCTCCAAAACCACCAAACTTCAATTGTTGCTGCAACTTTCCAATATTCAAAATCCAAATCCTAAAAAGTTGCATTTTCTTCCAACTGATGAAGAAACAGCGAAGAGAAGCAAGGAGTGACCGCTCCAGCATCAACTATGTTCAGGCATTTTTCATAAGAAGCTAATCTTTCACAACAATGACAGACGAGAGTTTGTGTTTTCACCCATTTCCAACAGATGGCCCTACGAGTAAGGACCACGAAAAGGGTAGTCGGTCAAACACAGCAGGCAATCCTTCATCAGTGACTCAGAGGAAAAGCAGCACCACTGATCTCATACAGTTCAGGATGCTGCCAAACAGATTCGCACGGCAGGGAGCAGCTCGCCCATTCGCGAAGGTGCCAGATTAAACTTTCTTCACAGTCTAGTGAAATGTACTTTCTTCTTCACTGTAATGTCTTTGTATAGTTGCAACAGAACGCCTTCAAATGGAAATGGTGGAGAATGCAGCATTGTCGGCCTGAGAGTTTGAGAAAATGTGCATCACAAACGGGCTTTTATAGCCGACAAGGCGGTCTTTCACAGCCTCTTGAGAAGCAGAGCTCGGGGTTCAAGCAGACAGCAGGGCCGCAGCGAGGTTAACGGGAGAGCACACTAACACACAATTATCCAAGAGAAGATGAAACATGCACAAGCAGTGAGAAACATCCAACACAGCTGTCCTTCCAAAAGGACAGATGACCAGTAGAAGTGTTCACTGTTCAAAAACATGCAGTCAATTCAGACATTAAATGAAATCTGCCTCAAGTTTTCCGAAACACCACCAGAACAAAATAATGCATTTGAGCCGTGTAGGCACGATCGAGAGACACTAAAAGGTTGGGTTATTTTTCCCCTTCCTGCAGCACCACCAAGCAAGACTTCAATTAAATTACTGCAGTATACAATCACTCTATAGCTTCTTCGTCCTCTCCAAGCACAGAGTAAGAGCCCCATTAGCTCCCGCAGGCCATTTAGATTGAAGACACATCAGCATGACGGTCACCAAACTGCTGCAGGCAGCTTTTTCCATAAAGACACACCACAGATTCATTCATGTACATGAAACCTAAATCATGACTATGTGGTCCCAAATTGAGACTGGAAGCTTAAGATGAGCATTTGATCTACAATGAATACCTCTTCTAAAATTCACTTAGAATGACAAAAAATAAGCCCATTAGGGAATTTGAGCAGTAAAATGAATATATCTTCTAAATATACACCAACTTACAATAACGTCTGAAATTATCCAAAATATCTTATTCTTCCACAAAGCAAGCGTCCAAAAACATTCTGCCAAATCTGCCACAGCGGCTGATAAATCTTATGAAGTGTTAAATAATGTAAAGTTCTCCCTTTGAACGGTATTATATAGACATGCTGCTGCATTTTGTTCCACTGGGTTTTATTGACTTGCTGGATTTAAATGAGTCATTAATGAAAACTTGGCTGGAATTTAATCATTTATTAATCATTTTGATGTTCGTGAAAAAAAAAAGTGTTTTATCAACCTTAGAGTTACTAGTTTCACGATTACTTTGAGCCACTGCCCATCAATGAGTGATGCCCATCGCATCACTCATTGCAATCATACTCACAGGGCTGATCTCCAGTACAGCAACAAAACTCTGCATCAACCCAAATTTTGTTTGTCACCAACGGTCACTGAGACGACTGCCAGTCATTTAGTGGCAATTGCAGGAAAATGGCTCTGTGCCAAAAGGCCTCCGCTTTGTCTTCAGTGCCCGCCACATTTAATCCTCCCGTCATGTTTGTGTCTAGAAGCACAGCTGCCTCTCAAACCTAAAACCTTTATTAGTACTGACCAGCTTGTCATAAACAGAAAGCAGCCTACATTTTTTTTTTTTCAGGATCTCCTTAAACAGAAAAGACACTGTGGCTGTTCCTTTAGCCATAGTGAGCCACCGATGGCTAAAATTGTATTTCACCACACGAATCCTCCGGTATAATCAGAGGCACTAACAGAAGCTCAAATACAGCAAAGTGTCACAAACTATTCAATCATAAGACAGCTGCCTCCACGTCTAAACATGTCATAGGGTACCATGCGCTTTGGACTGCGCACGTCACAGTAAAGTGAGATGCGTGCATTATTGGGGGATTGTACAAAAAGTCCTGGACGTGGGGTGACACGACAATGACAATAATATCCCTTTCACTGCTTTCTGGTAGTTCTTTGAGATACAAAAGATAGAGTTTTGGTGATGCCATACACAAGCCAAATGATGTTCATGGTTCCTGGTTAGAAAGAGCTACAGTGGCTACCATATAATGAACTAAACCTCCAAGTTGGGAGTGATAATTCATAGTTCTGCATGTATGATGGCCTAAACCAGGGGTGGGCAATCCTGGTCCTCAGGGGGCCGCAGCCCTGCACGTTTTAGATGTCTCCTCACATCAATACAGCTGACAGCAATTAGTGGCTCCTTGTCAAGCTTTCTGCAGAGCCTCATCATGACAACAGGTGTGTTTGAGCAGGGAAACATCTAAAACGTGCAGGACTGCGGCCCTCGATGACCAGGATTGCCCACCCCTGGCCTAAACACAAGAGCAGTAAGCTCATTAATACCAGGGGTCCAAATCCCACGTCCTCAAAAGGTTACATAAGGAAAGATGTGCAGAACAAAGTTCCTGCCCGTTTAAACGTGGACCAAAATCCACTATAGCAATACCAGAAAGTCGCGGCCAGAAGACAATCGAAATGAGCTCAAACTTAATTATTCATGTTTGTTAGAACTTTGTTCAATTATCGCACCATTTTCTTTAACTATTTTGACAATAATTCAAACAACTCGCTTGAAGATTAGATTTTTGAATGAAAGTGGAATTCAAGTACACAAACACTGGTTGATGTGAAAACATCAAACATGATTCTGCCTATTGCTTTCAGACTAGCTCTCCATCTTTGTGGCACAGCCTCATAATAGGCAAAACTAAAGCACTGTGGAATATTGTGCTTTATAAAAAAAGGCAATATGTCATCAAGGGAATCTGTATCTTTCATCCCTGGGAAACTTTTACCTGAGCCATTGTGTACAGAACAAGCTTTTGTCAATCAGCAGACCAGAACAAAGCAGAATCCTTTGAGACTACACCCTTGGCTCTCCTCTTATCCAACTTGGCTTCCCACAGATGACCTCTGACCTCCTGACACAGCACAATTCACAGGACTGAGTGGTAAACAGGTCTACATGTCGTGAACCCCATGGCTTCAAAGGGGAGCATAGGGCATCCACAAAAATAAGCCACTCTGAACAACCTTCAGCTAATCTGGCGATTTTATACCAGTCTGACGCAGTTCCTGTTTTGCTGATGCGGCCCTGTTTTCTCTGGTCCTGCAGGTTCCAATATAGCACTTGTCTTGTCATATAGTTCTGGGGTTTCCCCGAGCATGTGCCTGATCCACCTCCACTTCCTTATGTGTATTTGGTGCGTCAATGTTTCCTGGTTGGTAATCGCCAGTAGATCTTCATAACAGATTAACAAAAGCCATCTGATCCCAAGGATCCATATAAAGGCATTTTAAATACAAATTTTACTGATGATTTAAAAGCATGGCTGTGGACATCATAGATCCACATTTTGCAGTCATCCAGAGGACACGAACAACGGCCGTCTTCATGTTCGCAAATGAATGGAAGCTGTAAATGTCATCGTGTTTCCCTGACATGAAAGTATGGTGACTTTTTCCAGGCATCACAATCAAGCAGACTGTTCTTCAACACAGATGCTTTCAGAAGGACAAAAAGGGGAAAAATGTTTGACAGAGAACATAAAATGCCAGAAAACAGTTCAGCCTGTCAAAATTTTGAGTCCATGGATTGAAATCTTCGATTGATGTTCTGAGATTAGACATTTTAATGAAGTGTCATGACCAACAGAAGGGTTTTTTTTTTCTCTTTCAACTGCATATCTATCTGAAAGGCAAGCAGATGTTTGTTTTCATCAATCAGCTAAAACCAATAAACCGTACCTCCTCCAAAGCACATCTCTTTGAGCAGGGTTTCCTCTTTTGATGTGTCCAAAACAAACTCATCGAAACAGGGGTCGGCTGCAGGGTGGAAGGTCCTCAGAGACTCTGTGGCTTTCTGGATCCTAAAAATATACAAAGTAAATAAAACACAGTCAGAAAATCATCATTCACTGCAATGACCCCTCCATTAGATCACCGTTATAAATGTCTAAATGTATTTTTCCATCCAGTTTTGTACTTGGTCGTCATTTACATCTTTCTGAAGTCTAAAGCTAAATTCTTATAAATAGAAATAGTATGCTGCAGTATCATGTTTTTCTGTAAAATGATTCCGTGGTTACTTAAAAGCTGTTAATGGAGATCAATTAACTAAACAACAGTGTTGACCGTACAGAGCAGCACAAGTTTTCCCTGAACTGCCCTTGTTTTGTAACCTTTATGCACGTGGCTTTGTGTGTTCGTGACACACTCCAGTCACACAAACGCCTAATGGGATTGCCACTCTCGACACAAATATAAACAGAGCGACTGCAACAGTTGACTTCGACCAGTGAATACAAAGGAATGATAAACATTGTGTGAGAACATTTCAACGAGTGTGTTCAGTATTTTATTGCGCAGATTGTCTGAATACTCATGTTTACGCCGCAATACGAAAATAATTCCCCATCTGGTAATCTTTACTAAGCCGCTTAATTATTAAATTGACTGTTTACAGCCAGGATTTCAGCTGTGAACAGCTATTTCTGTCATGCTCCTGTTAATGGGCGAAAAGAGAATCTTCATCACACCGACACTCACCGAGTGTACTCCATCAGAGCACTGCAACTTTCTGATCATGACACTGTACTACATCTTCCATAATCAATGTCGTAATACTACAACAGTTGTCATGAAAAAGCGGACCTAAAAGCCGGCCTTCATTACTGGTCATCGAGTCCAAAATTTGATTCTTGTGGCCTTTCTGGGTACCTGATATGCAACTGCTTGGCAGTCTGTACGAAACAGGACTGATCCGTCTCTTTCAGGACCTCCTGGGCATATCCCACCAGCCCGCTGTTCTCCAACATACCTTGGTACTCCTCCACCTGTAAAAGATCATTTTAACTCCATTGCACTTTCACCCTCCGCCTCACAGACAAAACACCAAGAATCCAAAGGCTCAGTTCAATCGTGGAGAATGTGGTGGATGATGGTGAATGTAATGCAAACTGGGTTTGTACCTGGCCTTTGAGTTGCTCGAGTCGGCGGCTACGGGACTGTTCAATAGATCTGAGCATCTCAGACTTTCTCTCCTGCAGAGTCTCAAACAGACGCTCAAAGTGATCGTTCGTTTGACGCTCCGCCAGCTGGCCATTTTCCTTGAGAAAGAATTTAAATGCGATATTTTTAGAAATCATAATCTTTTTACACATATATGACCTATTAAAAAAAAAAAAAAAAAATTTTTTTATTTATATATATATATATATATATATTACAATGGGTGAGGATTAATCTAATTTTACGTCCTCGGTTCTGTTTTAAAATGATCAAATCATAGATGCTCAAGCCGAGGAAACGGGTCAAAGTGCACATACAGAGAATATTCAATTAGCCTCCATCAGTCCAAACCACTACTCTTCTAGACACTGAAAGGCTTATTGTTGCATTGAAACCTTTCCGTTTATGACCGGCATCATAGAAAAAAAAGAGGAACAAGCTCAGTGACAGAAGCCCAGACCTGCGTGAGGGAACCCAGTAACCAAGTGCTGCGCTTCCTTGTTTGTGTGGTTGTATGGTGGTCTTCCTTATTCCTACACAATGTGGAATTGTTCGCTCTTCTCACACTTATTGGGAGAAAGGATCCTAAAGATTTGTATTCAGTGACAAAGGAGATGAGCGTGTAGAGGAATTAACACACATACTCATTCTGTCTGAGAGGGGAGCTTAACTACACTCAAAGGGATGAAATGTACCATTTTATTTTTTGCAAGATTAGACAAGACTTAAAGAGATGTTCAATTGACTAATGAGAATCCTCTTCGAGATGGAGAAGTAAGTGAGCTTAACCCTCTTATTGCTCTAATTATATTCAGGCCGCCTGGATTCCTTTTGATAATATGGATGTAGAACAGTGAAACAAATGTACACTGAGAGAGTGCTTCTGTCCCGTTCTCCAACTCTGGCTGTTATTTAATAATGCTTCGACTGTACTTGCTAGAAATCTGTGAGGCGCTGGTGCACGTTATCGGTGATTGGAGGGGCATACAGTGCAACAGTGGGACTCATTGACAACTATGATAATTATTAGTGAGAAGTTGCAAAACTTAATGAACCTGCTTCATGATGGCTAGCAGTCTATGAGCTACAGTTATGAGAAACTAGCTGTCAAGACAGGAATACAAGGGTGAGCACCTGAAAATGAAAGTGGACATGACATTTTATTTAAAAAAATTAAGTCCGAAAATAATTGACAGGTTTATTAGAGTCATAATTTGAAGAAAAATCTAATATGGTCTTGCTCATTATCAAGTCATGAGACATTTAGTCTTCCGAGTGGGTTTTTAAAGAAGACAATAAAAGGTAACAAATGAGGAAACAAAAAAAACACTGCAGCACACAATGATGTGTGTGCAGTGTGAAGAAGTGTGAAGTGTACAAAAGATCCTGCAGCAGCAGCACGAGTCAGTTTCCTCACCTCAGTCTGGTTGATGAGCACCTCCAGCTCAGTAATCTGAGTCCTGACCTGGTCCTCTTTACTGATGAGGTAATGGATACTCTTGGCTAGCTTTTCCTGGAGAAGGTAAAGGAAAAAAAAAAAAAAAAAAAAAAGATCAGGAGCATTCAAAGTGCGTTATATACAGTCTTAAACTCCACATGACAAGATTTATCCTGGAGGATATCTGTGCTGCAAACTGCAGACATATACTGTTCTTACTTGCTCATGCATTCACATACGCAAAAGTGAATTCTGACGCAGGTCAGTTCGGTCAGAATTTGCCTGCTCTTGTCTCATTCCAACGGCACCTGACTGATGAGTTTCTCACCATGTGCAGGGTGACGCTGCATTACTGCTCTTCGAAGCAACTGAAACACAAACCATTTCCTGGCTGATAGAGGTTTCCCGGACTCTTCAGGACATCCAATACACCTATCTGCAGTTTACAGATACAATTCCCCGCACAATCAAGGCAAACAAATGGTCTCATCAAATATTAAGCAGCATATTGTTTGCGTCGACACAAAACGCCATATTGGATTTCACAGAGATTCGCCTCGACTTGTTGAACCACCCAGCATCACATCACAGCCTTTCAGATGAATGAAGTTCATACCCACAAGAGTGAACTGCTTTAGAATACATTTAAATTAAACCTATACTTGTGAAAGGGTTGCTGTTTTGTACGTTTCCTCATGCCGTCATGGCAACCATACAGTGCTAAAGCATAGTCTCTGGATGTTTTTTTCCATTTCCACGAGCTAAGCCAAACACTTACACTGATTGAAATGAACTCTGCTGAGGGGCAAAAATCTGATGCCCACACGTGAGATTTAACCCACGTAGACAGACGGGGTTTTGGTTTCCCCAACAGATTGATGTTGTGCGACTGCAGCCGAGCATAGAAACCGGTCAGACATTAATATTACAGCAGGAGACCAGCAACCCAAGGGAACAGTCAAGAGTTGGGTGCCGCTCAACAAAACGCTTGCTCTGAAGTTTTGATACAGTTTAAATATGAGCCAGGATTCATTTTATTCCTGAAAATCTGGTCATGGCATGCAGAATGATGCATTTGGTTTGTGCTCCATTCAGACTTCAACCAGACCTGTATTCAGTCATGCCAACATGCATTTGGTGGTGAACCAAAATCTGCTTTTCACTCGACTTTGTCTGCGTTATTACCGTACAATACAGTCGACAAGGCAGTCACAATTCAATACACAAAGAGCTAAACGAAGACTAAACTCAGATTAAAACTTCAGTTTTTAATGTTATAAAACACCACTTTATCGCCATCTGGTTGACACACTAGTCTATTGAATATTACTTTCCAACATAGTGCGCTTATTTGCACAAAAGGTTATATCCAAAATGCAACATTTAGATTTCATAAATTGTAATTGCATTTGATGCCACCAGATTTTCAAGTGAATTGCATCATAGCAGCTTTGTTAAAGCCAGGCAGCACAACTTAACCGTTTAAATTCGGTGTGCGGCAAATCTCTGATCCTAAACAAGCAACTCTTGGCAATAAAGGACCTACTGATTATAAACAGGAAACGCTTTTAGTGTTAAAACTACAAAGAACTCTGAACTACACTTCTTAATTTTTTTTCTCCATCACTGATGAAATGGCCCAGAGCGTATTGATCTGACATGCAGAGGGTCTGGTTACCTTGAGGATTTTGTAGGCACTGCTCATAGATGTGACCTTATGGTTGGCGTGAGATCCTCCCAGCTTGCACAGGTGACAAACAGGTCGCCTGCAGACTTCACAGTACATGTTCACCTTCTCCATCTCGTGCTCGGGACACATGAGCACCTGGAATTGTTGGGAGGAAATGTAGATTATTGTCCCTGAGGAAAACAGTTTCTTGGACGCAAGTGCTACACACAGCTGCCTACTATACAGTTACATGCGGCATAATGTAGAGAACAACAAGGAGGTATAATTAGACCAAAGAATTCGTGCACATTCAACAACAGTGCTGGCCGGCACAGAATTTTGTAGTCTGGTTGGACACAGATTAAAATCTATCTGAAGTGAAACCAGAAGGTGAAAGAAGAGTCTTGCTGAGTAATTTCCTGATGGGCCTTCAAATAAGTTGGATCAGCACTTCCTCATGCCAAGATCCACATTAGAATGAAAAACATTAGGCTGCTTGACAAACAAGCTGATGTGCCATGAAAGCTGAACTGCAAACTCAGTAACAACATTTATGGACAAGATGTTTTAAATCACAGACAAGACGTTAGTCCTTCCACAATGATGCAGCCTTTTGTGATGACAGTTGCAGTTGAAAAACACAACTCGTCTAAAACAGCCATTTTTCTTTTGCCGCCATTTGCAAAAATTGACAATGATTGCAAGTTAGGTGAAAATTTTACATTCTCTTTATACTACTACCTCATTAAATGTGTTCTGTAATTACTTGCCATGATGAGCATACTGTATAATACAGCTCTGTTGTTGGAGTTCTCTTCTTTGTAATTGACTTCAATGAGGCAGCCCTTTAAAAACTACGAGTTCACTCTTGGTTAAAGAGACCTGCTATGTTAAATAACACTTAAGTTACCCTATCTTCACTAGACGGACATGTTGATGCATGCTAATGTTTGTTTATGATCCATGACAACTCATCTCCCGCAATGTTTACAGTCCAGAGTCGTCCATCTAGACAAAATAACAAACACAGGTGAAGACAGTCGTGACAGTACTTACCTTGGGTCTAAAATTCGTGGTGGGTCCCACATACTCGTGCTGAGCCTTGGGCGTACCCCAAGGATGGTGCAGCTTGAAGCACTCGTTGCAATAGCTGACCTTGCAGTCCATGCAGCTCTTTGTGGCCTCCTGCTGCTGTGGAGGTTTGCAGATGTTGCACATGATGGCGATGGCAGCACGGGCGGCCTGCCGGTAGCGCTCCACGATGTTCTCCAGGGTGAAGTTCCGAAACAGCATGCTGATGCCGCGCTCGCCCAGGTCGATGTCATGCTGGCATCCCGGGCACGGGATGGCGGTGATCCGGGGAGTCACCGAGCCCCTGCGCCACCCCTGTGATGAGATTGAACCTGAAGGAAAACGACAGAGGTCAAGTGAGAAGAGTTCATGAGTAATTTGTTGGTCCAGCCTTAGTCTGTCTGGCAGTTTCCACTCTTGTCTGAGGCCCCATTTTGACATGAGAGATATAACGTCCAATGACCAAGTTATTGAAGGGATAGCCTTGAAGTGTCAGAACTTTAAAATTCTGAGTTTTGTTTTTTTTAAGATTTTGAGCTGAGAGTCAAAGGACGATCTCAAGGCAAAAATGCCTTTTGACATATAAAGCCTTCAAAAATAGGGCCCCAGCATGTCGCTCTTCTTCATTTCCAGTGTTACAACTACTTGATAGATGCATGGATGTATGGAACAAGACACCAATACAGGCAATGCATCAAGCAGTTGTCAAACACAGGGAGGGGGGGGGGGGTCGAGGAAGAAAGAGAATAGAGTAGTGGGGCAGTACTGAGGAAGTTCAGGAGAGTCATGGGGAAGATGGCATCCTTGGAGCTTATACACCGTCTTGATAAGAAATCCAAGTCATTCATTACTGAAGGAGTGAAGACTATTTGAAGTGCTCACAATGATCTGGACAAAAGTTGCTTTTTTTCGTAAGTGATGATTGAGAAAAGAAAATATGACAAATGAGCAATATGATGAGTTACACTGTGCTACAGAGACAGAAATTAAAATTTCAAGCAGTTGAACTTGTATAATGCATGTCCAGTTCAATGCATCAACACTTTACAATGTCTCCTCTTGAAGCAAATCGGCTTCCAAGAGAATCTCACAATCCTGTGCTTGTTACTGATGCAACAGCATCGTAACAAGGCAGCAACACAGTAAAATGAGGTGGGACCAAACAAATGTTAAACAAGGTCACGTCACAGGGACAGGCAGGGTCTGTAAAACACACTGTTACCACAATCAAAGCCAGCAAACTGAAGTCAGCACACGCAAAAAGAAAAATATTGCTTCACGTTTGTGGGGGACAGGGGAAGCGAGGAGTGCTGGATTTATCTCGGTTTGCGAGCCGGTATTTCCGCTCCGTTTCCGAGGACCTGAAAATTAAATCAAACACTCCTCAGGTAAGTGAAACACAGGAAAACTAGTTCAAAACGACACTTTTGCGAGAGGGGAAAAAAAAGAAAAAGAGGGTGCAGCAGAGGGGAAAGCAGTGGCAAAACGGCAAACTATGAAACATGTGTATCTGTGTGGATGCCATGTGACCGGGTGTTGTGAGCAGAACTGAAAGCTGTGACGGTGAAGAGACGGAATAATACACACAGGTCAGATCTTTTGGCCATTTGCTTGTGAACTGAATGACTGAGCGTTGTTGCTCGTCCAATCGTACCTCGACATGTCTTGACAAATGAGAAATTAAGGTTGTGGTGATGTTATAATGAATGACGATGACACTGCCTTGTTAAAACAAGTATCTAGTATTATAGCAGGAATGGACCACTTTGTCTAAATTTGGCCCCGGGACTGAAAGAAACACATTTTTGTGGCACTTCAACAACAGGGACATGTCAGGATTAATATGACATTTTAATTTAATTTTGTTCGTGTTGTTCTTCGATTGCGTGAGAAAAGTTCAAATGTCGTTAAATGATTTGTCTTCTCATAACCTGTGAATCTTTATGCATTTTATCCAGGGACAATTAAGTGCTTGACATATAAGTTTTGTTTCCAAGGTGAATCTAATTTTAGATTCAAGAAATGTTTGTTGTCGGACGCCCACACAAAGATTGTGTGACGACAATTTGAATGAAAATGAAGAAATGCGCGAGGATCTCTTTGTTTCTTGGCAAACAAACTATCAATCCAATATTATCTTTTTTTCCTGAGGAAGGCAAACTGTAATCCCTGTCATCACCTTTTTAAAATAAAGTTACTGGGATCCAAGAGGGGAAAAGCGAAACTTTGTGTTTTTAACATTTGAAAGCATGACATTTCTCCTTAAAAACATCCACCGAGTATGTCAGACTCCACGTTGGCTTAATAGGACCAACAAAGCCCGCATTCACTTGTGTTTTACTTGGCCGGCCGCTACATCGTAAAATCATCAGATCTAAAATGATTAGAGGTAGGCTCAAACAGGTCTGTGTTGCTATAAACTCTTCCTCAGACACCAATGATGATTATCAAGTGAAGCGTTCACAGCACCCTGAAGGCAAACATGTATCAGTCAGTAAGACCAAGTTAAGAATCTTGGCAAGCCCAAACATATTGTAAGCTCCTACTCACTAGGTGTGTGTCTGTTCAGGTCCGTAACAACAGAGACCTACAGTTCCCCGTCTCCATAAAGCTGCTTTACTCACTACCGTGATTTACCAAATGAATGCAAAGCCTCGCTCGTGTACAGACGCACACATTCCTGTCCCACTTCAGCTCCTAGGAAACCTCCTCGCCCCCCGTCCTCGCTAATTTTAGCCTTTCAATTCTCTCCTAGCACTGGACTCCCTGCTCGTCGGGGACTCTGCCTCAGTTTCATTTACAGCTCTGTTCCAACTGCTACTGGGCTAGCGTCTTGACATCCCGAGTAATCACCGCTTTTAAATTTGTCTTGCATGCTCGGTGGACATTTTTTAAAAAGGGACTAATAATTAAAGCTGCATCGTGTGTCTCACAATCACCTGGAGCAAAGTAAAATCGCATGGAGCCAGTAATGAGAGTTTGTATGTTTGTGTTGACAGCGCTAAAGTAAACTATGTAGAGGGGAAAAGATAAAAACCAAACTAGGGTTCCACAGGAGGTCTAGTAACTGTACTCACTACTACAGCTACTCAAAACACGGAGCCCGCGTCTACCTCGACTTCCAAACGACCTTCGCACTGAGGCTGCAAGCAATGAACAGAGAAGTGAGGTGAGACCAACAAGGAAACCATACATAACATGATGTGACGTGTGAAGCAAAAACATTGGAGAAACAACAAAACCAACTAAAAATGTGAACCAAAGCAAAATTGTGTTAAAAAAAATAAAAAAAAATTTAGTGGTGATGCAGTTCAGAGTGAAATACAAACCAGACCATTGAAGTTGCTCATACAGGATGTGAACGGTTATACAAAGACATTTGACTCTTGATTTCTGAATGGTGGTCATGTTCAATAACGAAATTACATTTCTTAGACAAAACATCTTTTACTGAATTTAGATTGCTGCCCTGGTCAGAGGTTCCGCTTGTTTTGTGCACATTTGGCAAAGGAAAGAAGAGACCCAGCTTCAGGTTTGGAAAGCAAAACAGGAAACCGGGAGATGGTTAGCTGTGCTCGGTTCACATTACCATTATGAAGCTAAACAAGACAACTCGCACCACTGCCTCAACTTACAAATTTAGCAAGGTATCAAAGAACATTTGAATGATTTGTTTAAAAAAAAAAAAAAAGCATTTTTACAGTGACACTACAAACATTTATAGAATAACCGCAGATTTGTGTGAAGGAAACAAACCCCCCCAAAATTTTAGATGAATTTAGCTTTTCAGCGAGTTAAACAGTGTACATGCGCAATACTGAACAGAAAAATAAGCAAAAGAATATCAAGAGGTGAAGATTTTTCATTTGCTTAATTTTTGGTTCGGCAGTTTCTCTAAACCTAACAACTTTCACATTAATCCTGAACTCTGCAATTTGAGGTGTGTTTAAAAATGCAACAAATGTGTTCGAAAATCCTTGCTGAACTTTATGGGACCTAAATAGCAAATGTCCACCACATGAATAGACCCAGGTTAGTTGGGCCACATTTGTATTAGCACTCACTCTCGTTTGCATTACCTGAGCTGAGTCACACCCAAACTAAAAACAGGTGGAACCAGGTCCTCAATAAACTCTGAAAACACAAACATCTTATTTGTTTGTCACAAGATGGTCGTCATGCAGGAAACACTTGAACATTGCAATTCCGAGCTAACCATCTCCTGGCCATGCATTTGTATTCAGTGGTACAGCGGCAGCTCCGATTCCTTTAGGGGCGCTTATCAATTCTCAGGCCGTTGAACCGGTGCATCTGAACTGCAGTTGAAGTGACATGAAGCGAAGTCGAGAAACAATAATGCTGATGAAGGTTGAGTGACCGTCTTTCTCCGTCCCGGCACAGCGGGACTTGTCCAAGCTGCACACAGACAAATATAGTCTTAAATCTTTTCTTTCTCTCCCTTCATCTAATCCCTCAGTCATTCCTCACGGGCAGGTTGTGTCACCATGGCGACCGATGATCTGATCTCCCAGTGGCGCAGGCATGGCGCGAGGCGGGCCAGTTCGTTCTGGTGGTGGTGTCAACGTGCCTGTAGCAAACTGTCGGAAGGGCTTCCTGCAGGCTGCGAGTAAACTGTAAATCTGTGTTTCATAATCTGCTGATTAAATGCACTTAGCACAGGAACAACCGCACAGAATAATCCCAGAGGGAATTCCACTGAAACATGACTCAAAAACACATCATCCCCACATACAAAAATAAAAATTTTAAAATATGAGAAATACCACTTAAATTGACCACTCATCGGTTTCGATGCAGAACGAGGACACGGAAATGACAACGGGACGACTTCCTCATGTCCACAACGTGGCCTTCAGCGCAGTACGAGATTTGTTTACTCAAAAGCCAGGTTTGGTTATTTCCTGCAGCAACATATGCAGTTCTGTCCGGCCAGTGAAGAATGATCCCATTCACATTGAAGAGAAGCACTTTGAATGAGGGGGGCCGTGTTTGAGGGCCCCAGCCTCACTGGTTTTAATAAAAGTTGTTCTTGGATCATTTCCCCCCCCATCTGGCCTTCCAATTGAGATTCTCAATGTTTGTCTGTGAATTAGCATTTCATGATTTACAAGCAAAACTAGGTATCACCCAGTAAAGGCTGTTGATATACAAGAATACTGCTTTCCATCTCTCGAATCTACACCACACATGATGGATAGTCTCAAATCGCATACCTTTCTGTGCACCGCAGTTTTATTTTTTGTTTTTATGAAGTCAGGAAGCATGCCAGTATTCATCATCTTAAAACTCACAAGAAATCGTTTTCATGGGAGTGATTTGAGGTCTACATTCATTGTCGCTTTTTGAATTATGTCCCATTGCTTACTAGTCCAAACTCTATACAGCTTTATTGACAATTTTTCACACTGTAAATGGGGATTCACAGCATAAGAGAAATGATTTCACAAAATTAAAGGTTTTCATTCACAGATACTGACTGTAATGTCCTTTTTCCTCAGATAAACACCATGTATTTCCGTTAAAAAGGTATGCAGTGAGGCCCAGCTCTGGCTTTGTCAGCAAAAGGGGGGCATGGGTACAATGCATCTTTATGGAAATGGGCCGGGAGCCCGGAGCCCTCAGAAAGCAGAAAGGCTGCCTTGTGTCCTCTGCCGGTCTCAAGACTGAGACGCTGACCTGGTGGAGCCGGGCTGCAGCCGTGCCATGTGTCGAGCAGAGAACTTCAAAAATGTTGTGACAAGTTAATTTAGCCGCCTGCGGCCCACCTCAACTGCCGCTCTCCTTCCTTCTCTACCCTCAGTCAGCTCAGCTAGGTTTAAAGAGTGTAAACTGCTTTAAAAAGGAGCTTACAATTGAGCTTTGTTCACTCATGTGAATATTATACACACACATAAACACTGTATATCTGATTAAGAGTGAAGTGAAAATGATAGCTTATCTTGTTTATTTTCTTATAAAGGAGGGGTTTGCTGCCCCGGGGCATTTCCAATCAGACAGAGAAAACATGCAGGGCTTTGAGAGAGCTTGTCAACACTTCTTTTCTCTATCAGTAGCCAAAACTGCAGCTTGTGAAGACGCAGAGTTTTCGTTAATGAGCCCTGTAAATGCCGACAGGATTAGGAAAGTGACGAATGAATGCAATTGCCTCGCGTTTGAATGGTGATCTATAAATAAATGTGCCTTGCCTTAAAATCACTTTCATGTTGGTTTTATTTTACCTGAACAGGACAAAGGAGTGCCGGTGTGTGCACCACACAAAATATCCCTTTAATAGTCGGCTCATTTTCCATTTTGCAAAGTTTTCACAAGCTCATCTAGTCTCTACCATAAATTTGCATCGGCTACAAATTTGCTTGTTGGTTCCAGAAGTCCTTGTCGCAGTGGCACTGCCTTTTGTAAGTTACTGAGGTAGTCAAGTACACCCTTCTGTTCTTATTTGTAATCATATCTCTAATCGAAAACTATACCAAAACTTCCAATTATCCAATATGTGGCAGTACTCAATCAATTGCGGAACAAACTGCCAGTGAGGTAGAATTAACCTTAACCTGATAATTCACATCTTTTCTATAAATTCTCAGCCATCAAAACCTGTTAAATTCAGAAAATGAAGTGCCAGTTCAGAAACATGCAGTTGAGATTAGCAAAAAATAAATATGAGAGAACATCCGCATTATCGATAAGGAGCCATACTTCCTTTTTTGAAAGCCTCGACAAATGTCATAAATTGCATTCCCTATGAATAGATTAAAAACTCCATTAGGCTCATATAACTGCACTTATAAAATCAAGCAACCCCACAACATTATGAGCATTGCTCTTTTTAAATGCATCTTCCAACATTAGTAGAAATCTGAGCTCCACTTCCAACCACCGATAAAGCCACATTACAACAGCTTCTGTAAAGAATAACTTCCACCTGCAAGGACAAAAAAAAGAGTTTAGGTCCCTTACCCAGAGCCCCACCTGATCTCACAAGCCTGTCCAGCCTCTCCATGGACGGGGAGGGAACCCGGGACCTGGGGCTGCCGGGCAGCGAGCACTCGGACCCGGCATCAAAAGAGTCTTCGTGGTTGAGCATCAGCAGCTCGCGGACACACTTGTGGCAGACGCTGTGCTGGCAGGGCAGGATCAGCGGGTGGGTGAAGAGCTCCTTGCAGATCGGACAGATCAGCTCCCTCTCGATGTTTTTGATCGGCACCTGAAGATGAAGACGGGACATATGAAAAATTTGCCAGACAAAGGATAGAAGAGGAAACACTTTCACAAGCAGGATTTTTCTTTTTTCTTTTTGAGACTACAACTGTTGTGAACAGCGTGTAGTAGACACATAAAAGCACACAGACAGAAATAGCATCATAGATCAGTCTGGAAAATCTAGGATGCAGCTTTGTTTGATTTGCGGAATGAGAATTTCAGTAGGGCAAGATGAGAGGCATATTTTTAGAAGAAAAAAACCCACCACCAATTACAACAGTCCTCTCTGGGAATTTAATGAAAGACTGCAGCCATTAAACAACTGCAAAAGTTAGTGCATTGTGAAGAAAGAATAATGGTGACAAAAGATGAGTTGACGGAAGCTCCTTTTACACAGATTGATTTCTGAGTGAATCATGGCATAGAAGCAGCTCATCAGCACGTTTTTTTTTTTTTTTTTTAATCGTTCCTGAGACAATGCAAGTGCTTGTCAAAACATTTTAATATCTTGAAAACGTGGATCAAAACAAACTGAAACGTCAAGCATTGTCGCAGATTCCTCCCTGGACATACATTTATTTCCACCGTGTACAATCATAATAACAGCCAGCCGCAGTGTCTTAACCATGTTTCTGATACATTACATAAGACAGGATTAAAGCCGGGCTAAATATAGATAAACACAGAAATACAGGCGGTCACGTTTGAACACAATCGAAAAGCAATCCTTGGAGCAGAGCTGAGCTCCGGATTCTCCATTGATTTCAGCTGCTGTGATACAACTTCACAATAATCAAGAAGCGACGAGTCCGTGTGTTTATAGACGAGCCCAGAGTGATAAAGGGAAGTTTAAACAGACAAAAAACAAAAGGGGGGGGGGGCAGAGAGTGGTGTCCTCCAGCCTGTGGGAAGCCAATTGTTTCATACTAAATAAATGAAACAAAGGCTGCCTCAAGCAATGAATGGACGCTGCTAACTTCTTTCTCTTTACACGGCGGAGGAGCTGCAGTCTGGTGAACAATGGCTCTTCTTGATTATCCCGCACAAACTCCATAAATCTACTTTTTAACCCCCCGTAAAAGAAACTCACCACGATCATACTGTTTCGCCGCATCTCTGCAGACACGCGGTGAAGACGCCGCTTGTGCGCGTGCCTTAATGATAATAATAAATAATGAAATAAAAAAAACAAAACAAAACAAAAAACAGCGCCTTGCCCAGCGTTTCTTTCGATTGGGGCTAAAAACAAAACTTCTCTGGAGCTAAAGATGCCGACAGCGACGGCTGAGTGAATTTAAATAGAGTGACGCCTCAGCGGAGGGAGGGGGGCGGTGAATCAGCACAGCACGTCCCCGCTGCCGGGCGCGTCCCCGCTGCAGCTCACAGAGGGAGGAGGAGGAGGAGGAGGAGGAGGAGGGAGGTGCTGATGCCTTCATGTGGTCCAAGTAAACTGTACTGCGTGCTAATTGTCATTCATGCTCATTGTCGTCACTACAACTAATCGTTGTAAATCATCAGCACTGTTTTTTTTACATGTTGCACAATCACACTTGAAGTGAAAACTATGCAGCAGAGATCATCAACCTTTTTCAAAATGGTCTTCTAAATAAGTGTACAGTAAGCACCAGATTAAACTACAAAGATCACAAAAAACACGTTTCCAAGACGTCAGGATGTTTACCATCCTTTTTTTCTTCTTCTTTTTTGTTTTTTTAACCTTGTATTCAGAGCAGGAATTGTTTTACAAAACACACATTTACAAAAGAAAGTCGTTCCAGATCTGTGGTCCAGGATCCTCTTGAAAGGCACCAGAGATCACAAGGGGGGCTCAAAGCTTTGCTTACTGTAATGTGAGAAATTAGACTCACACACAGTGAAAACAACAATAACACACTTTATAGAACCTATGAAGTGTGTTATTGTTGTGAGGCAGAATTAAGTAGTGCGTTTTAAATTCTTCTGCCAATGCCACTTGCTCTGCGTTGGCAGATGGTCTCACGGCTTCATGGAAGCTTATTCCAGATATTCCAGCTCGTCACAGGACAAAAAAACAAGGAAAGAAGCAAACACACACTTGCATACAGGGGCAATTTAGGTTCACCAATTACACGCACACACGGGGAGAACATTCAAACTCCACACTGAAAGGCCCGGCCAGGAGTTGAAACCATGACCACTGCACCACCTTACGGCCCTGTTGTATGTGCACCGTCACAAACTTGTGACTTCACGTGGATGTGATGCGGACTGCGATGGCAGTGATTGACCCTGTGCACTACATCATTTCTGGTTTGTTCCGTAAAAAAAAAAATGCAAAAGAAATAAAATTGTATTTGTTCTGAAACGGTTGAATTTTAATAAAAACAAATCCCATTTAAATCAAATGCCTGATGCTTTCATCACTGTCCAACTGTGTCACGACACACCACCATGTACTGGAAAGTAAAATATACCAGTCAGTTTCATGACTTTCAAAAGCTCAATGCTGTCCAGCTGTTTGGTAGTAAATTACTGGGGCAGAACTTCGAAAGGTCCAGACTGCCCTTTGCGTCCTATTGATTAATCGTATAGGCTCCAAACCGCTCATTGCTTTTAGTTTGAAGTCGTCTGTTCTGATGTGTTATAGGGACAGTCGGTGTGTGTTGTAGTTTTTGGCTTCACTGTAATGTTTTAGCAAAACAAAGCTTGTAGAATTACTTTAAGTTTGTTATTATTCTTTTTACAACAAGTTAAGAGTCACACTGAAATATAACAGCAAAGAATGAAATTGGTGGAATTTTCAAATATGATGTAAAGCAGCTTCCTTTGCCTGCACTACCGTGTGAGCATAGAAACTGGATTAGCAACAGCAGTTAAAACAGATGTAATTGTAAAATAAAAGTGCGAAAGTGCCAACACATTATTGGTTTGGTGCTAACACAAAAAAAATCTGTTTCCACTCTTTACAACGCTTCCGATAGGAGCCACGTAACATATGATACAGCTTCTGCTCCCTTTGGTGTCAGGCTGCCTCCTATTAATAAAGGGGATTTATGACCTGGCAATTGCATGCTGCAGTGGTTATTGGTAAGTCTTCAATTAATTTTATGACACAATGGGGCCTTGCAAGTCAACCCAACCACGTTTTGGTGTGTGAACAAACGGGTTTATGTCACTGCTGCACAGGCTTTGGAGGGGACATTTCTTTAGGAGTTAAAGTGACAGCTTCCACAGAGATACCATCAGCTCTCGCCTCAATGTGACTACATAGCAAGAACAGTTATTTGTGTGAGCCTGCTGGTTTATATGTTCTCCGATTCCCTCCTGCAGTCTTGAAGCAAATTGCATGCGGGCGTCAATGTGGCTGAATGATTGTGTGTCCCAGTGGATCCTCCCACTCCCAACTCTCATAAGGATGGGTGTTCGTGTAAGTTTACTGACAGATGTGAAATATTTCTTGAACTGTGTCATATCTGGATCATTTCTATCATTTGACACCCTGTCCTAAATCTGCTCACAAGGAGTGTTTAACATAGACCCATTTATTGTAATGGTAGTGTGAAATTGTAACCTATACCCTGTCTAAACTCACTCAATGGTCGACTGTCCGATGTACCTTATCAGTTAAGAAATCAGAGTAAATCTTGTCGTGTTTTGTAGAATACAGGTCCAATTCTACTTGCTAAAATGGCTGATTTCAGTAACCATATCAGTCCAGTGACTCAATCGCGTGTGCAATCTGCATTTTATCACCACGCATTAAGCACACAGCCCTTCATATATGCCTAACTGACTGACACAGATTGTGCCAGCAGCAGAGATACATTATAACACGTTGTGTCAGTCTGGAGTTGGAGAAGTGGGTGAAGACTTCCCCCTCTGTTCAAACACACCTCGGTAACCCGGTGCCCTATCTCAGCACGCAGCTGCTGCTGCTGCCAAGTGTCCCACATATCGATGGAGCTCTGTGATCTCCCTGCAGCGCGAGCAACCAACACACACGGCAGAGCCTCTAATTAAAATCATGTTCATTGCCTTTTTCCTAAAAATAGAACAGGAGCCTCACTCTTTATGAGCCTCGGAGCTAAAACGCTGCAGAAATTAGCCTTCATTGATTTCAGCTTGAACAGCAGCAGTGTGTGTACACAGCAAAAACTAGAACTCTTACCAGGTATTTTAATGAGGTTTCTCATCCAAATAGCTTATCACACATGTAAAACACAATCATGTAACAAGCAAGATTTAGGTGAAATAAAGGGCTTCTTAAATGACCTCATTTCCACTTATTATAGCATATTTTGGTTTATGAGAACAAACCTCTGCATCTCACTGAAAACACATGTGTGTGTCTCATATTGCATGTGACAATTCTGACTAGAAACGATACCAGGGGTGGGAAATTAATTGTGCATTAAAAACCATAACTAAAGTGGAGGGCTCAGTAATATGTTGAATCCAGTACTACACATATATACAGTATACATGGCAATTGTGGCTAGCTACTGTTTTTGCTTTGTACCAGTCGATTTATTGTATTTCTTTGGATTTTGACTTGTGGTGTCAAGTCACATTGTAATCTTTACAAACAGCTTTTTGACACAAACTAAGTGCAAAGCTTTAGTTTTGACCTAAGTAAATATGCAAGATAATGCCCAAAACATGGATCCTCCACAAAATTCTATATCAGAATACAGATTAAGAAAGATAAAGATGAGCCCAAAACCAAAAACTACCTATTATCCCAAAAGAATGAAGCAACCACTTATATACAATTAAAGCAGATGTATTGCATTGATACATGCATCGATTTATATTTCCTTATTGACCTCCAGTCGACCAGTGAGTCAACCAGAAAGCTATGTGGACTACACAATGGCCAGGTTTGAACCAGACAACAAGATAGACAATATTTAGAGTTATTTTGATGCATTACCACCTCAGATCTTACATTGTTTTTTGAAATAATTATTATCTAAGAAGTGATTTTGAAAGAAATGCATAGTTTATTCATCAAATGCTTGCAGGTCAATGTCCAGAGGTGACCCTTGTCTTGCCTTCCTTATTGAGTTAAATGTTCAGACATAAGAGGAATACTTTTAAACTGTATTGATAGAATAGAATAGAATAGAATAGAATAGAATAGAATAGAATAGAATAGAATAGAATTTCTATTTTATTGCATTGTTAGCATTGGATATATTGAAACCAATATTATAAGACATTGGAAAACACTACACGGGAATAGATCGTTTTATTATCAATTCACTGAATAGAACATGCAGATTTGAATGGCTCACATTTTCTTGAAATATTAGTGCAAAATTTTATGTCAGTCCACACTGTGCGATGTTACCATAGAATAGAATAGAATAGAATAGAATAGAATAGGTGTTTAACTGTTGCTGAATGACAGCTCAATAATGATTGAAATCGTGTCGCATTATGAAGCCAGACTATGCAAACTCAACATTGGAAGAATAGAATAGAATAGAATAGAATAGAATAGAATAGGTGTGTGGGAGCATGCCTCTCCTGCCGGTGACAGCCGTGCAGGCCGGCTCGATGGAGCGTAAATCATCCGGATGAGACTCACCTCGCCCCGCTCGATGCGCTCCACGATGCTGGCGAACTCTGTCATGTCCTCGGAGTCCGACATGGTGATGGTGGCACAGGACACAGGTGGGCAGTGTGAAGAAAATCACCCGGAGGTTTGAAAGAGACAGACTCGACCGCTTCACAGGGGAGGTGAGATGATATCAAGAGAGAAACGCGGCTCCTCAGACCACACTCTCCTCCTCCTCCTCCTCCTCCTCACCATCCTCCCTCCTCCCTCCCCTCTCCCTTGCTTTCTCTTTCTCTCTCTTTCTCTCTCTCCCTCTCACAGGCTTATGTTTGTCCAAAGAGTCTAGAGTACATGCGCCGGATGCAGGTTTATTTTAGTGAGCCTCGTCTTGGAGGGAAAAACCCCGCCCTGGTGTCTTCAGTCGCTCCCTGTACCATCTCCCTCCTCAGTGACCATCTCCAGCCGCGACGTCTCCGCACACAGGGCTCTTTGTACCCATCTGATCTCACACCTATCGACTCCACACTGAACGACTTCCCTTTAATCCACCAGTCACTACATATAATCATAATCGCAGTGTGTAGATTAAGGGGCGGGGTCTTCTATCTGTTCCAATAGTCTGAGTCATTGCACATTTACGCACGGCTGTCACAGCGCGCACCAGGCATATGTTGCTTTAAGGGCGGGTTTATGGTCCCAAAATGACGCCGCATCGTTTTCTTTTCCTTTTCTTGTCCGTGAGGGAGGAGTTGGCTCCTGTTTTCTGGGAGACATTAATTGGCTCCTGAAGATGACACGTTCAAACTGAGACGCACTGAGCCGGAATGTGACGCGAGCTGCGTGAGGCAGGATTAAGTTGTGCGTTTTTAAAAATGTCTGTCAATGCCACTTGTTCCGGGTCACCAGATGGTCTCACGGCATCATTTGAGCATATTCCAGATATTCCAGCCCATTGAGCATGTGGAGAAGGGCGAGCGTCCAGCCTGACTAATAACTGTTACCAAAAAAGATTCCAAGCACTGACTTGATGACCCGTGTGGAGGAACATGTTACATCTGGAGAAATCTGCTCTCCATGAAGGGAGGATCCAGAGAATTTTACCCACCAGGGAGTAAGAACAATATGAGGTCATTTATAAAATGACAAAAATGAAGGGTGCCACATGATGTCTTTTTGATTTAGTGGGGGAAAAGTTTGTGTAATTCCGTCAAAGTGACAATATGTCTGGTTTGAGTGACACTAAACATCACTTGGGATGGGCTCAGGCTTGAGAACCAGTAAGGCCTGTTAACAGGTTGTAGAGCAGTGCACCCGTGGCTCTCAGTGCTCCTGCTCATCTATACGATCAGCAAAAATGACAGTTGACTTCCCCATAAAGAGCCACTATAAACCACAGTGCTCTTCACCCAACTGAATAATCAATATAGTGCACTGATGGTGTGTTTTACTAAGTGGGATTGATTTAAGGTAAATAACTACAGGAAAAGCAGCTGTTACATGAGCATATACAAGTTGACCCAAGGGCCTGGAGATCATTAAAAATGAGACGGCCATATCCCGTGATGCTTCAAGCAAGATGCGGTGCTATTGTAGAAGCAACAGAACAAGAATGAAGGAGCACCTGCAGTGCTTTGAGGAATAGCTCTACGTGTGCTGGGCAGCAAGGGTGGTGGTGATGTCGGCTTCAGGTTTTAGTTGAAACAGAGTCTACCAACCTTACTAACCCATATATTCACATTTTATTTAGTAGAAATGTGAGTACAAACTTTGAGAGACACATTGTACTTTATCAATCAATAAGATGACATAGGAAATGTTCAGTAGTATAATTTTAATGGCTTTGCAGTAGCATAACCAGACGTATGTCTTGAAAGAGGCGTGCAAATGTTTTTCCAAGACATGTATGACCAAGTCCAATTGACCTGATTCAACTGCTTTGAAAAAGCTCTGGGTTAAAATAAAGATGGATTAGTTGTGTATAAATCGGTCGTCTATGTTGTGTACGTTCGTACATCAGAGGATGACATCACAGCATCGTTTATTAAAAAGCCATAAGGCAGGAGGCAGAGGAGCATTCACGTCCCTCGCTCTTGCATTTTGGTTGGATCAGCCTGGCAAGGTGAAAGGAATCTGTTGACTAACCACACCCAAACTGCAGGTGCAGCTTTCTGTCAAGGGAGCTTTAGCAGACACTTCAGTGTGTAATGGTGCTGAACTCACAGGGGAAGCCAATTCCATTTCCAACCTCATCTCTCCTTTGTTTTAGACCAGTCAATAAAGTGTGACAGAGTGAGATCTGGTGCTTTTTAAAGTTTAATGACCTCAATACACAGGGTGGAAATCAGAGTGCCACAATACCACCATGGTCGAGATTGTGTTACCTTATCAAGGCCAACAGGGAAGTCTGTGACTGCAGCAGCTCCCAGGTGGGTCTTTATGTGTGTTTGCATGTGTGATCTACATCCAGCCAAACTCCCCCACCCCCACAGCTTTTAATTATATCTCAGTCACTGACCAAGCTAAACGGGGGGAGCATCCGAGTGCGGCGTTCATCCATGCTGAAGAAAAATTAGAACACAACTGAAGCAAATTAGGAAACAGAAAGTTGACAGTTGTCATCGCTGAATATAGAAATAGAGAAACAACAGTTGAGTCACTGCAGACACATCCAGTCACCCTGTGAAAGGAAACAAGGCCTTCAATGAGGAACCTCAGCTGCCGAGGGAAGCAATGATCCCATAATACCAAAAGATGTATTTAGACATATCTGTTTGACCTGAAGGAGAGGAAAGTGCATTATATTGTCATTAGCAATGTCTACATTGGAAAACGTGATTTATAGCAAATTAAAGACCGAGAGAAAACACGTTTTAAAACATTTAGATCCACCTGATGCCAGAAAGAAATACCGGTACACAATTTACACAAATTCCTAACAGAATTTTCTAAAAATCAAGGGATGGATAAAAGGTGTTTTAGTTAAAATATCAGTTTTGAAATGTGAACAGTTCGGGACACTTTAAGCTTCAACCGCTTCACCTCCATTAAACATTCATAACTACCATCTAGTTTTGGGGATGAGCAGCCTTCAACTCCTGCAAACCAGAGCTTTTTTTTTAACATCACAAATGAAAATAATCCCACAAGAAAAAACCAAGACAAATGTAAAATTTAGTACAGGTTTTATTTAACAGGAATACAGCTTGCACTGCCAAGCTAGGATCAACAGAAACGTCCTCAAATTCAAAGCTGAACAACCACAATACATCACATGCCAAAGGTTGCATCTCCATCCTCCTCCAGCCGTCACACTCATGTCGCTGTAAACAATTTCTCTGCTTGAGCACTTGCACAATAGAAGTCACATATTTATATACATTTACATACAGTATGTATCTATACTCAAGTTCTTTCTACAAAGCATAGAAAAAATAAATTCCATTACATTTATACATTATGTATATTAATCAAGGACAGAGCAAGGGTTTACGATTGATCCGTGTGTGGCATTTTGGCTGCGTCTCAAAAACCCTCCGCAGTCCTTTTTCATATCTCTCCGGACTGAGAAGACATTAAACAGCAGCTCTGTGAAGAAGCGCTAAGCCAAGGTCCCACCGTGCCTGTGCTGCGGGAGTGAGAGCCTCTACTGCAGCGTGATGTGGCAAAAAAAAAAAAAAAAAAAACCAGAGAAAGACGCAGCCCTCATCTGCAGTAAGCGGCAGCTGAAGCCATCCAATCTTTCATCCTTTTTTAAAGTCAAGTAAGCATTTATGGGTTCTGCCTCAATGAATTCCTCTTTCTTTCTGCAAGATATCAATCAAAATTAACAGACCAAACAGATTCTGCTCAAAACCCACTTCCTCTGGTCAGTTTATGTCCGATCGTTTCAGCAAATTCAACGGACGAGGAAAAATGGGTGTGCGTACCAGCAAATCGCACTTTTTTCCGTACTTTAATCACATCGTCTGTGCAGAGCAGGAGCATTCAGAGAGCAGTGACCCACAATAATGCTGCATGAGGCACATTTTGAAGTCAAGTTTGAGCTGTGAGACCAGGTGCGCGTCGACTTGAGGGCAGACACACAACCTGAAGAACCTGTGAGAGAAGTAAATGTCAGGCCAGGAGACGTATGGGACTCCAGATCATTGGATTTCGATTGATCCGACTCAGCAGCTGCTGAAGCAGCAGTGTGCTTTCTGTGCCGTGGATTCAGGACAAAACAAAAATGTAGACCATATTCTTATTGATACATACAGTATCTATAAGATATAACCATGTTGGTTACTAAAAAAAACATGATTTGATTGAACTAGAATATCACATTTGTTGCATCCGAGGCTCAATGTAGCAGGTGCAAAACCTGAAAAAAATATGAATACTGGAACCTGACCATACATGCGACAGGATCAACACAATAACAAAAACAACAAGATACGTCACAAAAAGAAAAGGTTGATGAGGGTAATGCTAGCAAAGCCTACAGTAAGGAGCCATAGCAGTCATATTGGCTGAAATGGTTTGTGCACCAAAACAAGGCTGTAGAACACTTGGGGGGGCGGGGGGGTTCAGAGAGGAGAGTCTAGCCTTCGACAGTTTACTTTTAATAATAGATGCTTCAGATTATTTATTTATTCACCTCTTCTCTCCTTTCCTCCGTCTGCCTGCTCTGCATCCCAACCTAAAAAAGCCGAGGATGTTAGAGGGGAAGGAAAAATAAGGCCAGATTTATCTTTCGTGGTGGAATAAAAACCCAAGGATTTACCACTTCATTATTTAGCTCCAAGCTGTGATGCACACGGTGAACTCTCGCAGGTGGCAGGTAACAGACAACTGCATGTCTGCTGCTAAAAACCAGGAGCTCTCTCAGACGGAGGGAGCAGGTGTTTGCCCAGACAGTGGGGTGAGAAGAGTAAAAGGGCGGGGCTTCAGGAGGAATCAGTGGAGCCGGGCATCAAAGTCGACGCAAAAGGCAGAAGACAAAGAATGTAAATGCCAGGATATCATTTGACATTTAAAACTCTGTCATTCCAGTTTGTGACTCAGGTCAAGGAAGTAAAGGCTGAGCAAATGAGGTCTTGAATGAGCTCCACACTGCCATAAAACAAATATCACCTATTATACATCAGTCAATACATCTCATCACCCCAACACACAATCGCTTTGTAGATTCCAGCAAGATGAATATATGATTTGAACTTTTAATCCATTTTCCTCCCCAGAGATACAAAACATTATGACTTGGGGTGTTTCTGAACAGTTTCAAGTTCATGCCGTGCTCATGAGCGCGAGGCAGAGCAGACTGTACCGAGACAGTGAAGGCTTGGACCCACACAGCTGCTTCAGCTTCCTGACCCTCAGTGGTAAACTCCGCTCATGCTCTTTGTTCTTTGTTTTTGCCCTGCATCCTTTCTATACCAAAAATAACCCATCAATTCCCAATGCAGATCAAAGGAACATATTTCCTCAAGTTATGAAGCCATTGTCTTTTCTTTCTGCTATTGATTTGGGGGCCCGGCTTGCTCCCTGAAGGGAGCATTGAGCATAATGTTCAGGTCCAGTGTAAGGAGCCTCAGGACGGGGGAACATCACTGACTCTTGAACTACCTCCTGGTAGGAATAACAGAGATTTCCACGATTGGAATCCAATTCCCTTAAAAGATGCAATGTGCTTCTGCTAGACGCACACAAAAAGTGTCCGTTTTGTCCTGAAATGACAGGCTATGATGCTGAGGTGTATTGTTGATATTCAAGAGGGCAAGGCAAGCAAAACAAAAACCAAAAAGAAAAAGGAAAAACTGTTATCTGGCAGAGTGCCTTGAATTACTTTGTCTTTAAAAGGTGCAGTATGTAAAATGTAAATATTGATGTTGTACTATTAGTTTAGTATTATCAGTCCAGTCCTTCAAGTTTTTAGTCAGTAACTGTAAAGAGTTCTAGCCTCTGTTGAGTTTACTAATCAATCCGACAGGCGAACTGGTTAGCTTGGTAACCTCAGTACCCATAACAACCTCACACAGACATTCATTGAATGACATTATGGCTGATTTCTTTAATTACCTTCATCATTTAAAGTAAAAAAAAAAAGAAAGAAAAAAAAGAACACACACTGTACCTTTGAAAGAAAGCATAAGCGCGTTTTCCCTAAAGATGAGAACATAATGTTTGATTGCAATGTAACTGCAACGAAAGCAAAGTCATTGTTACTGATGTGACTCCAGGTTAAAGACACAGCTTCGACATTTTCTTTGCCTCATTAGGATCCAAAACTTCAGATGAAGAATAACTTTGACAAAGAGGATGTTTCTTATGTCCATGTAAGGTGTTGCTCCTTGGCTGGGACGGTGAAGCTAACTACAGTGTTGAAGCTAATGAGCCACTGGCTACAAAAGGCCATTACTTAGCAAGTTTTGCAAAGAAACGGAGGCATCTGGAATTTCTTCAAGTTTCCCGCAACTGAAATTTGACTTTGTGGCACATCATTTTTCTTCCGACAAATGTACACCGTTATCAACTATATGTGCACTAATAACAAGGCAGCGAAAAAGTGCGGCTTATATTGCTGAATGGAAAACTTGCTTCAGGTGGACTTTTGACGGCCTTCTTGATTCCTGAAATTAGCAACCTTCGCTGGCGGAGCGGCCAAATGGCTTTGAGTCACACAACAGAAGTCTGGTTCGCCTCTGGCTGATGAACGGGAGAGGCGCTTGCTCCTCATTACTGAACCTGTTCAGAGCCGTTCGTCGTCCTGCTGTCAGTGCTGTCGGCTGCAGCTGCTGGTGCTGTCCTTCCACGTCTGCTGCAGCTGCTGGAGGTGTTGAAAGGCTCTCTGGGTGATGTTAAGAGCTGGGTGGACCTTTCTCAGGCTCGGCTCACCGATCAGAGAGAGGCCACACAGTCCTAAGTAGGCATGGAGAGGGTCTGACGGCGAGAACCGAACGAGGGGGAGACGGGAGAAAACTGGGTCAGTGATGTTCACAGCAAGAGCGTCTGTGTTTGTGACAGCTGAGTGTCACAACAGATCCAAACAACACATGACGGTCACTGTCCCCCTCATTCGATATTATTCAATTAACACACCGAGAATTAACATAAAAGTCCTGCATTGCGTGGAAGCAGTGTTTTTCACTGCACTGCGCCTTTAACTGGACATGAATAATTCATGTCGGTTGGTCTCCTGGTCGTTTTTGATCCCCAGAGACGAGAGTAAAAGCTGCACAGGCCAGTAAGTGGCGCTCTAATTGAATTATAATGAAATGACAGGTGATTGACCACGGACATTAAAATCAATCAAAGCACCATTAGCAGCATCAATCAGGAGCCAATGAGGAGTCCAACTCCATGCCGCTCACAAGAAATGTCCACGTTTCCATTGTAATTTGCATCACAAAATCATAATGCCCATTGTTCTCAAGCAAATAAATAAGTCATGCTCGAAGTGATCGTTCACATGAAAGCAGCAGAAGCTCTTTAAAGGACATTTCTGTTTCCCAAATAAACGACCTGAAATATTCATCCCCGAATATTCATTCTTCACCTGCCAAGAAAGACAGCAGCTGCTACCGGCGCGAGCCACACTCCAGTTTGACATTTTGCTGGAGACTCTGTGAGCCGGTCCAGTCAGAAGATCGTGTGCTCATCACAACAATGACCTTGCCAGATGGTTTGTTGACAGCAATGAATTGGCAGGACGTCAATGTTGTTAAATGAATGCTGACTAGGACAAAACCAAGTGAAATGTTTTGGATTAACTTAAACAGAGTCATTTCATTATGCTGAGATTTTGACTTGATTTTAATCAGAACATGAGGCTTGTTGTAAACATGTCTGGAGTTGTATGGTCAACCTTCAGCCATGTGGTTTAAGCATTTTTCTTTAATCCATGGTCAGTCCTTCCTCCGTTGTCGGTCCCTTCATCTTTCATATTATTTCCAGTCTGAAAGATACGATGGCTACATAAAGGTCTAATCTTTTATGCGCCATACATTCACAATGCCATCCATTTTGATGATGAAAAGGCAAGCAACAGTGAAATGACAGAACTGATTAAACTCGTTTTGAAACAACTACAACTTCCTGTAAGAGGCAAATGAAGCAACAATTACAAAGTATCTGAGTGGAGTAACAATGTATTTTCGCCATTCTATGGGGAATTTTCCATCTCATTAAACAAGTTTATGTGCTGTTCCCATCCAACTCCACCTGTCTGCAGCAGCAGCGTCTCTTTTAGTTCCTAAAAGTCTCTTTTGTTAACCCATATTTACAAAGCTTTGTTCACTTCGTCCCTGGTTTCTTCCACCCCGTCTGCTGAGCCTTGTTACTGTAACGTGAGCGGCTCCATCGCCCGTGCCCTTGGGCTGCCCATGAACAATCTCCTCATCAATTACTCATAACAAGAGCCGGAGAGAACACACATACAAGCAGACCATTCAAGTTTCCGGTTTCAAGAGCTTTTCCATTGATCTCATGTAAAACTGCCATCCACAACTCCGCCCCGACCTCTCCGCACCTGCGGAGGGCAGGGCAGAAACTATTCAGTCCAAAGAGACAGAAACCGATTCTCAAATTTGAGACGCTCAACGTGAGAATTCTGAAGCGACAGCCAAGTTTTCTTTACTCGTGCAAAATCACAAGCTCTTCCACACAAATAATTCCACAATAGCACAACAAAACAAAATGTATTAATAAAGTTATCACCTATGCTCCGATTAAGTTTGACCATAACTGCTTCGTCAGTCAGTTTAGAGGAGAGAGATCAGATCTGCATGAGAATCATACATCACACGAGTCACTGGTCAGTTGCATTCTTTCTATATAGTCCGGAGGCATTGAACTCATCATTTAGCTTTAATCTGTAATACAAAGCAGATCTGCATTGCGTGTCCTTTTCACACAATCATCGAAAAATATATCCGCTACTACGATACAAGATTTTCAAAAAAGGCAGTTACAGCGTGTGACAGTTGAAGGTCCAGTCGTCTGTTTTTCATGCACCTTTTCCAAGATCTCCGAGTGTATTGTGCCAGATGTTCAAGTTGTAGACATTTACCTGGGTGGCTGTCAGGCCACTTGGCGAAGCCTCCTACTAACCGATCCTGCGTGGAGAGGATGAAGCTCCTGTTTCTATCAAAGTTTGTGTATTGGAAAACATCTAACAGCTGGAACAGGAGAGAGGAAGAAAGAGAGTCAGAATGATTCCACCACAATGAGATCCATCTTTTTCGCTCTGAATATACAAGCTGTGCTTAATAATGCTCACTAAGGTGGTGACTTGATGGAAATCTTTACACAAAATATGTCAATATACTCACATTTCTCAGTGAAAAAAAAGTCCAGACTAAATGTTTGCCATCCTGCACTTTTTCCATATATAAATATTTTTCCCCAAACGTGCATTTTTGTCCCTCTGGCACAGTTCTGACCCAGAAATTCACAGTTTCCCTGATTTGTGTTTTTGCTTATTGCTGACTTACTCATTGCTCTTCATCTCAGTTTTCTGGATCATGTGTGTTCATGATGCACCTCTAGCATAGTTGTGACCCACATGGTGAAAGGTTTTCTTTTTTTTTTTTTTGGGGGGGGGGGGGGGGGTTTATGTGTGGATATGGAGATTAGCTCCCGACTGTGTTAAATCAACTTGATTTAACTAAACACGTACTGCACAGGGGAAGGCGTGCGTGAATGCACTCGTCTGTTTACCTCGAGAGTAGCTCCCACCCAAAAAGAGTAGCACGTGTCTACAGGTTTGTTGGGTCGTCCGTGAAAACCGCTCTGCTGCCTCATGATGCACCAGCGGCGGATCCTGTCCAACTCCCGCTGACTCAGCGCCTCCTCCAGGCGACCCATCAGACATAGAGAGGCGATGGCACAGTACGTCCAGCCCCCTGGAGCAAAACACACAGTGAATGTGAGCACTTTGTGTTGAAATCGAATTAATTCAGACTAATCTCAGACATAAACAGAAAGGTTTCTATAGTTTACTCTGGCGTGTTCTCATGGCATGTGACTCCAGGATTACAAGGTGCTGCAGCAAAAAGAGGGCACATCTGCATGTGGGCTCATTTCATGAGAAGTAAGTGATAGCAGGCTGCCAACGTCTATTCAACCGGTCTCCAGACGTCATCATGACCCAGAGCGCCGTACAAGCTTTCATCAGCCTGAATACATTTAATTTCCAGCAAATGTGGAAACAATGAAAAATCCCCCAAGCATATTTAAGCATAGAGTCCACCACCTACAAATAGCCAAAAGAAAAGGAAGGCATTGAAAACAAGGAGGAAGCAATTAATCAAAAGCGAGTGACCATGAATATGTACACATGAAATAAGCTCATTTAGTTTCAGCAGGGTGGAGCAGTGGTTTGTGCTCTCGCCTCACAGCGAGAAGGTCCGGGTTCAAATACCAGCCAGGGCCTTTCCGTGTGGAGTTTGCATGTCTCCCCGTGTGTGCGTGTCCAAAAAACATGCACGTGAGGTTAATTGGTGACCCTGAGTCGCTCCCAGCTGTGGCTGTGTGTGTGGTTGTCTGTCTCTGTTTCCCCGCACAGGATTAAAGTGGTATAGAAGATGTATGGATGGTGTCCAGCGCATGGCTTCCATCATGCCATGTTTCACATAAGGATGTAAGGGTCTGTGCAGGGTAAAAGCTGGCAGTGCGGGACCTTCCAAGTGCTGAAAAAAGAAGCACTTAGAAAGTGGATTGGTACTGGGAATCTATAATGTGCCTCCACTGACAGGTGTGTGTGTGTGTGTATGTATAACTGGGTTTAATTTGAGCAGGGGGGGGGGGAATTAACGAGAACAATGTACTGTATCTACCGAGATGGATTTTAATAGCTCATCCTTTAAAGGCAGCCACTTTCACACCCTCCACTATGACGCTGCCAAATGGTTTGAGCTCCTGTGAACATTTTGGTTACACAATAAAGCCACTGCTCATATTTGCTCACATTTGAGCTGCCAAACACGACAATCTCTGCACCCTAAGAAGTTACTTTTAATACTTAGAAAGACCGGAGAATGACTTTTAAATGGCTTTAAAAGACAATCACTCTCACCATGCGACTCTCTCCCGGATCCCTGGCCAAACCCATTGTCGTACGACTGCAGGGAGAAAGAGGAAGAAGTAGAATTATGTAAAGTAATTACCAAAGAAAACACAAGACAGATGAAAAGAGAAAAAAAATTTTTTTTAAATGTGAAGGACTATGGCCTTTCATGACCAGGATTTGATACTATTGCGATATATATATATATATATATATATATATATATATATAAATGACATATGATGCATTTCATGAACAGATTAGTGTGACGACAGATGAATCAAGAGCACAACAACATCAACTTTAACCCCAGAGATCTCATTTTCACATCATGATTATTCATGTAATTTACAATATCTTTTTTCTTAGATGCAATCATTTTGAAAATCTCACAGAAAGAAAAGTAAGACTAAAAACACAGCAGTCCAGAAACTGAAACAAAGAGGATTCATAGAGAGAGAAACATTTGGATCTGCCAAAACAGCCGTTCAAACTATTTTAGAGAAGAACACCTTGTCTTATTAAATCTACTCACCAAACTTCCTCGGATATACTCAATGGCTTTCTGGATGTCCATGCCTGACCAGTCATCCAGCATGTAACAGATACTGGCCGCACAGTAAATAAACCGGATGTCATTTTCACTTCCCTCTGGCACAGCGTAGAAACTGAAAAGCAGACAAAATTCACAAGGGTCACGCACATTACAATACAAGAAATCAGCTCACTTTACACATTTCAGAATCTGTACCACGACCTATCAACAGCAGGCTTTCAGTGCCAGACAGGGTAATGTGCACAAGGAGTGCAAGTGTGTATTATGGCTGCCCGGCCCGGATTATGATCCAGGAGCTCCTACAGTGTGATCAAATGTGAGTAAATGTCAGGCCATGTTAGGACTGCTCGTGCTCTTACAGCCGCAGGTGCTTTGATTCAGACTCAAAGTGTCAAAGCAGATCAGTGTGTGTGTGTGTGCGTGTGTGTGTGCCCTGACCTGCCATCTTCCAGCTGCAGCGTTCTGAGACCGGCCAGACAGGCCTGCTTGTTAACCCGACTCAGATCATCTCCAAGTATTAGCAGCGAGCACAGTCCGGTGTAAGTCATGGCCACGTGGCCGCTGTCGTATGGGTGGAGCACGCCTGGACCCTGAAGACGACACCATAGTGAAATGGTAGTTTATTTATTTGCATTGAAGAAATACCAACAAACAACAAAATAGATTAAAAAAAATTTTTTTTAAACAACTACGTAATAACACTGATTGCTCAGTATTCAGATGCTGGTGAAACGCTAATAAACTGTGCCCAAGGGGGATAAAAACTTCCCAACAAAAAAATGTACTTAGACCGAGTTGAAAGAAAAAAAAAAAAAAAAGGGGGCTTTCATTGAATCAGAATGTTTGATTCAAAACAGTATGCGGTGAAAAAACAGCAGTACCTTAGTGCTGTAAGGAATTCCAATATGGGATGATCCTCGAAACCCACACCGGCTCAGGTTACATTCTGGAAGCGAGAACAACCAGCACATTAATAAATGACGACATAAACTGGCACTCCTCTGTTTCACTTTATTTTATACTGATCTTCAATAAAGTGCGGCAAACATCATGCGCCATTGAAAATGGTGCACTGTTGCCACCTGCTGGCTGAGGGAGGATTATTAAGAGAGAAAAAACAAAAGAAAAACTGCAACGTGGACAGCATGCTTTAAAACCCAACATTTAAAATACTTTAGAATGAATCCATTGCCAGATCTTTAGGGGAAACACATTACACTTATTGCCCTGCTGACAGACTCCTAAAATCATCCACGAGATATAAAGTTTAATTCCCATCTTTACCACCTGCACCCATTACCATGTTGATATGGCTCAGCTGATGTAAAACTACTTTCCGCCGGTCAGCTTTTGGTTTGAACACCAACAGCAGGCTAAAGGGATGAGGTTCTTCTGCCACAGATGCAGGTATTTTACATACATTTACATCAGATACAGATCGTGTCTGTCCTTACACCTGCTTAAAACCCAACAACAAACTGTTAGGAGCTCAACCAGTACGATCAAAAATGTATCTCCATACTGAAGTCGCATTATAAAATCTCCGGTGCCTGCAGTGCTGCACTTTCTTGTCTGCTGACAAGAAACACACCAGACAGCAAACATATGGTAACAGCTAAAGCGAGGCCAGTCAAGCAAGGCTATCCCTCCATGATTTCTGTTGATGTCTCGAATAATTCACCGAATGGGCATTGAAACAGATGGCACAGAGTGGCTTGTTAGAGACAAAATAGTCATTAAATATTTAGAGTCCAACTTTCCCTGTAGGGGACGGGTGCAGCTGTAACAGGTTAAAACCGGAGGAGGATACCTGAAGGCCGCGGTCTGTTCTGCAAAACAGCTACAAAACTATTTTACAGACCTTCAAAGTTTGACTACACTGAGATCCAACAACATGACAGGTCTTTGGTAAATGGACGACAATTATATCTGATGTTTAATTGAGGATTGTGTTAGTTACATGTGTTACTGGATTCATAATCCCATAAATGTTAAATAGAGTTCACAGTCACAGGTCACCACCTTGATTTAAATGAGCAAATAGGTAAGAGTCTCCTATTGAATAATTGCTGCCGCAGCGATTATCTTTCAGTTGGCAACCAGTTATTTAACCCCAACTAATGCAGTGATTAGCTTCTCATTTCTGTAACAACCTAAATGAAAGACACTTCCCGGAGTCGTGGAAAAGACGTTAAGTCTGCTTGAGAAGGGTCAAATCACTGGCAGACAACACACATGTGGGCGGAGACAGTGCAGCTCACACAGACACAGCAGATTCTGAACGCAGCTCATATGACTCAACATTTAAATCGCTGACAATCAAGGAAAAACAGGGATGTGGAGCCATAAACTTTGAATACAATGTTTTTGGACCAACAAGACCCATGTGGGAGTGTCAAAAGCTGTATGATATGATCCCTTTAAACATGTATGGTTGAAGAAAACATCATCTTTTAGTCTAGGTAAGATCTCATGTTTCAAAAATACTGTTCCAGTGTCGCTCGTCAATTCATACATCTCATACATCAAACAGACTGGTGTGACAGACTTTCAGGTTTTAACCTATCAACACCACAGGAAAGACAAAATACGCTCATGACAATTTGCAGTATGAGATAAAACTAAGTAGCAAATAAATCATACTGTGACTCTTTCATTGCGTGACATAAGATGGAAGGTGATTCTTGTTTTGCATGACTAATCCACAAAGTATATGTAAAGAGATTATTGGATAATTAAACGTTAATAAGTGAGCGACCATAGTCTATCTTCAAGGATTATTATCTATTCAGATCATATGATATTATTTCTTCACTTTGCAATGACAAAGCAGACTGTGAGTGATTTTCCACCATTGAGGAGAAGTATAATTAAAGCTCCTGTCAGTCATAGCACGTCCCACACTGGATGGTTTTAAAAGACGTATCCAGAAATACCGGGGGCACATCACAACAGTGAAGCGCAAGTTCAAAAGTCAGGGTGAAGTCTACAAACCTATTAATATCCCTCTAACCCTCTCCCTCTCTCTCTCACACACTTGTGTGCGCAGCAAAGTTTATAGAGTTGAATTTTCTCTAATGGCGTCAATGAGCACCTCTAACTAAATACAACTATTTCATATCATACATCTCGAGTTCGGATTTTTTTTTATACTCAATGTTAATATTAAAGTTTTTACTTCAATATAAATACTAAATACGTAACATTTACACGATATGCGTGACAGCGCTGGAAGAACTGTATCCATCTGCAGGTAGATGGGTCAGAGTTTGTGCTGTTCAACACACTCGCGATTGACTTAACGGCTTACGTTCATACATGCTTTTCATGTTCTACATGATCTTATGCATGCTTGTCTTGTAGGTTGTCCATTTGAATTGGATGTCTTGGCACTCAGTTGTGAGAAGCTGATCAGATATTTGACTTACGGTCGTCTGTGGGCAGAACCTGTAGTGAATAGATCCACTCGATCATGAGGTTCCTGTCGATCATATCAAGGGCATCCAGCACATCCAGACCCGAAAGGGCAAAAAATATAATAGTTAACCTGGAATGAAAGCACATTAATTAGCATTAATTGTTTTACATTTTTACCCCCACAATTTATTAAGGTCACACTGGTTTATTGGCCTTGCCTGGCAGATAAGTAATCCCGGTTTTCTTGCAGTCAAAAAAAATGTGCACATTAAATTGGCTGATGTCTGTAAACCTCCAGTAGGTTTGAACTGGGTTTTCTTTTTTGTGTGATGAACTTGTGTAAGGAGCCTTTGGCCATAGTGATAAAATTGGCTCCAGCAATCTGTAACCTTATGAAGGTGGCATACGAGATGGAACGACAAGTTATCCACCAAGGTGGTGTGGTGACTCTGTACGGACAAAATAGCATTAAATGAACATGTGAGAAGAGGTAAATTGTACTCCCGCCAATAAACACAATAAACACAACATAACACAAGCCTAACTTCGACACTATGCTGCCTTCTCTGGACACTGTTCCTTCACTGATGACTGATACAAACTCTCTATTACCCAAGTATTGCTGATCTCGCCACTGGGGGTTGGCATAACAAATGGCACGTGTTGTTCATGATCAATTAACATATTTAATTGATCATAAAATTACTGTAACGCGCATGTCTTCTTCCTAATATAAGGAGTCAGAAACCGTAACATCACGGACTCGCTTGGTATGACAATAGTCTTCATCCTTTTCGCTCTCGTTTATTTCCCCCTTTCTCCATGTCGCAGAAAGTTGAGAGTCGTGGCAAACAATAAGCACCTCAGGTGGATCTTAAGACCACGTTTATTAGATTAGCTTGTAGTTAGATTGACAGGAGGTGGTTCATTTGACCCTCAAGTCACAGCAGATATGAAGCAGTGTCGACTGTGAAAGTGAGCATGTTCAGGTTAAATTACATTGATTCCAGCTGATGGCTGACTTTCATTCGGCTCGTCAATGTAACTGGATTCAACCTGACACACACTTGCAGCACATGTGTACATCAACAACACAGGCAAGTCAATATTTGCTTTATTTCCCCACAGTATGAAACTATGACACAGTCGGCTAAGCTAACAGCACTAGCCTCCATTCAAACTGCTGGGGAAGCGCAGCTAGCTCCGATGCTAACCAACTTCCTCAACAAGACGCAGGGAACGGGTCACCGCTCGTCACCCCGGCGGACTAACCTCGTGGTCTCCAGCGACGCGTACCTCTCCGGCAACACCTGGAGCGTCCTCTGGAAGAACCGTACATGTCGATCTCTTAAAAAGTCTATTTGCTCAAATTCTTCAAACTGGCTCTCCTCTTCCGCCATCTTTGAATCCGCCCCTATCGGGAACCTTTTCCGGTGAATGAAGGTTCCGACCGGAGAACAGGGGCGGTGACACAACACAGCACGGGGAGCATTCTGAGTAGCACTGGCAGTGAGCAAGAAGGTTCAGCTACTTATATTTCCCACAGCAAGGGGAAGAATCTTTCAGTTCCTGCTCCTCACCTGTGGAACAAACTTCCTAAAAACGTGCTGAAACAATCACTTCTTTTGCTTTCCAACAAACCATAGATTTTCCTTCTTTTGTTTTACCTTGACATTAACATGTTTACCCTATTAATTCTCTTTTTTATTATCTTCTTATTAATACATTTGTTTTAATGTATTTCCTTGTAAACCATTGAATCGTCTCGTGTCTGAATGGTGCTATATAAATAAATGTGCTCCTCCTTGCCCTGCCTTAATCCATTTGTAGCTTTGGGTCTGTTAGTTATGTCTTTCAACTGTTTGAATTGCATCTCTGTTTTTACTTTTCCCTAAAGAAAGACAGTTTCAGGGGTTTAGGTGTGTCTTACCTTGCCAGACACTTTTTTCTATTTTTTATTAATAAATAAATAAATAATTGCTCCAAATCTGGTTGAAAGACATTCATACTAATGAGATATATGTCAATTGAAGTAGCCTCTACTTCCATCACAACAGAAAAGCTGTTTTCAAACGTTTTGCTTGTTTTCTGACCAAGGAGCTTTTTCATAGCTTTAAAATGCAAATTATTTTTTTGTTGCTTCAAATCATCAAAGTTACACTTTCTTTGAATCCAGTTAACTTTTTTAGAATCATTTAGAAATCCCTCACTACTTAATATCCAATGCCACTGTAATAACCAATAATGGTATCAAAAAGACGAACCCACAGCCAAGAAATGGCTCACAGTGGAAAATCCAGGTTTATTTGATGTGATGAACAACACAAATATTGAAACTGTTTAAATATTTTAAGGTATATTCTTCTTTAATTCAATTTCATCAGACATTTCAGGCCAGTTGAGGCCAATTTCTCACAGTCCTTGTCTCCATGTTGGAACAGCTCTGTAAAAAAAAAAAAAAAAAACAGGATTTCAGTGATGAGCAGTGTAAATCACCATTTTGAATCAAATTACCTGAGACAGACCTATGAAACATCTGTAACATGGGCCCTGCGTCTGTTGAGGGTCCTACGTGTTTCATCCGCTCCTGCCATCCTTTAGTGGGGCGGGTTAGTCGAGAGGGGTCTCTGTTGACGTGACCGTCCATCTGAATGTGCAACCCCTTCATTTAGAAGACTGACAAGCGTTTGTGATTACATTATTGTGCAACTGAAAAACTCTCACCTTCTCCTTCAGCTTCGCAGTAATTCTCTTCTGTCTTTCCTCCTCCTCTTGTTCCCTCAGCTGCTTTTCGTGGCGCTTCACCTCCACCTTGTGTAAATCCTGCAGCAAGACACAATCAAGCCTCACATTTCAGTGTGTTGACCTCAACTTAACAAAAACCATGCTCTCACGCGAAAGCTTTTCGATTTCACAACGACCACAATGATCCATACTGTCGCACCCTGTCACTGAAGTGTTTGATGCATTTTGTCGCCTCTTTCCTTCGCTCCTCCTTTTCTCTTTCTTCCTTCTCTCGACACCTCCACTCCCGTTCCTCCTGTTCCTCTCTCTTTTGTCGGAGCTGCTCTTCGAGGGTCAACTTCACTTCCAGCTGGCGGCGGCGCTCCTCCTGACAAACAAGGATTAGTGTGACTGGTGAAAAGCTCTTGAGGTCAGCATCCATCTAAACTTTTATTTCTTGGATTGTTTGGCGATAGAATTCTACTTTTGGGCTCAGAAATGACAGAAAACCTGCTCAAAAAGTGACACCTTTTCTCGTCTCTGTTTTTGTATCTCTTCAACCAGCCGCCGCTCCTCTTCTCGTTCTTCTCTTCTTTTTTTCTCTTCCTTCCAAGCCTCCAGTCGCAGCGCAAGCTCCCTCTTGTCTTCCTCAATCCTGAAGCAGAGGAGGACACATTCACAGCCCGGTTGATCCATTAATCAATGATTGCTTCACTTCATTTGTTGTTCTGGTCTCGTCCATGTCTGACTGACCTGCGTTGTTTCCGTTTTGCCTCCTTTTCTCTCCTTTCTGCCGCTTCTTTGTTCAGCTGGTCCTGTATCCTGTTCAGCCGTTCTTGATTCTTGCTGGCTTTCCACCGCTGAATAGCCTGAGCGTGACATCAACACAATGGAATTAGAATAATTTGAAAACAAAAAGTCAAAGAAAGGATCAAAACTTGGCCAAATTGTTTTCTGAGCTCAAGTTTTATACATTTAGTTGTCATAAAAATATGTATTTGTAACTCTATGGACCATATTTATAGTACTGTAAACCAATTCACTCACATTAGATCCACATTTACAATCTTCTGCCATCTGCTACATAGATTAATTACTAAGAAAACGCATGTATAATATATCGGACTGTCCACAAACTTAACCATAATGTGTGTGAGCTCTTTACAATCTGTCTTCTGAAGCGCTGTTTGTTTTTGTTTTTTTAATTACCGGTACTCTGACAAAAAAAAAAAAAAAAAGTCCAAATCGGAATTAAATTCACTTTTAAAATTAACTGAAATTTCTGACTGGTTTAGCTGAACCCTCATTTACTTTACCAATCAAGTCTTGCCCATGTTTTGACCACGGCTCTCTGACCTCTCTCTTTTTGCCCTGCAGGCAGAGCAGCTCCTGATGCCAGTCCTCATGCTGCTCTATCTCCTCCAGGGTTTTGCCAGGCAGGTAAAGTTTGGCCTCTCGCCTGTAGGCTGGTTTCCCACTGTGTTTGTTCCAGACCTGTAACTCCAACAGACGAGAGAAGTCAGATCTTCAGGTGACAGACTTTTGGTTTGGAGTCTGGGGGGGTCAAACCGCCTGGATAAAGTCATGCAATTACAAAAGCTTCACGTTTAGGGGCGCTGTCACTTGAAAAAAACGCTGACCAGAGAGGAAGAAAAGAAGAAGCATGACACATTCATTGGTCTGGACCGAAAGTGGAAGACCCATCCCTGTAGCCAGTGGTGGCTAAATGCTAATTGGTAGCCACGAACAACAGCGATGTATAGCCTTCAGAGTTCAGACCAGATATAAATGAGTACTTACTTCTTCCTCACTACTCCCTATCTGCCCACGAGACGCTTTACGAATTGTTCTTTTAGTTTCTGCTTCTTTGAAATCGTGTTAGCTTTGTTTGTTTGATCCAGATTGGAGTTCAGGAGAGTTCTCACACATGCCCAAATGCAGCAGACTTTCCCAGAATGTCCCTGAAGTGAACTCCAGTCCGGATCAAACAGGGCTGGTGTGAACGCATCCCGAAATTCTCCTTCTGTGAGAGTCTCCGGAACATATGAAAGCCTTACTTTAAGGAATGCTTGGTGATCGAACTGGTCCCAGCCACCATACAGGCCTCCAGTCTTGTGCAGAAAAGCCTCCAGTGCTCTGACCTCTGCTGGCAGGTCTCTGTCCAGCAGTTTGGTCTGAATGAGAAAGGAAAGCGATTTCGGAATAAAGCCTCCATCCTCTCCTCACTGAATCAATGATAGACATCAGTTAGAATTCTGACAGTGGGACGGCGACGATCAGTCAGACCTTGGCTGAGGAAGCAGTGTGCACTCTGAGATTGGGTTTTACAGCAAGGCTCCAGTTTTCAATCTTCTTCTCAAAGGCAATGATTTCCTGAATGGACGTCCTCTCCTCCTTCAAAAGCTCCTCACAGCTGAGAAGAACAAAGAAACACTTCATGATATTATCATTTCAGTGCCTCTGTTCATATTTAAATTGGAAGCTGGCGTTATTGTGTATTTTCACCATCTCATCGTCTGCCTACTCTGTTGTACATAACCTTATTTGTGAAATTGTAATTGTTTTGTGTATTGTGGTACCGAGACCGCTGCTCCTCCTTTAGAGTGTTGATGGAGATTTCCACCTCTGACATAATTTTCTTCAGTCTTTCAATCACTGAAAATTGAAATAATTTCACAGAAATGTAATTTTTAATCTCGTTTTATCGTCAAAATGGTCTCAACATGAACAGAAACAAAAACTCCATGATGATTTTCTTCCCTTATCTAAGAAATACTCTTCGATGGAATACTTACGCTCGGGAGTTGGTTTCACATCAATTAGATGTCTCTGGAATTTCCTCACACCGTTATGGATCTTCACGAGCTCCGTCTGAAGATGCAACTCTAGAAAAACAAGAGCAGCTTTTTTCAATCACAGAGTATAGAATGTATTTAATGCACCTGTTCGACAGAGTGAAAAGAACGAGTTGAATAAGTCTTCAGATGACTGAAGATGCATTGATTTTCAGGTCCTTAAGTCTTCAGTGGCTCCGTCACTATCGCAACATGAGTGAAAAGTTCAAATACTACAAAACGAAACTCACTCTCAGTATTTCTCTCTTGTTCCAGCATTTTCTCGTAGTCGTCCAATTCTGCCGATAGATCTGTCCATCCATTCTTTCTGCACTGCACACTCAGCGTCCTCTCTTTCTCCAATTTTTCAATCCTAAGCAAAAAACCGAAGTGAAACAATTAAATAAGAATGTTAAGATAAAGTACAGATAAAAAGTGAGACATAGATTCATTTCAAAACATAATATAAATCTATGTAAGGAAAGTGTTAGTGTAACAAAATGATAATTCTGATCACATTTTAGAAAACGTGTACATAAAATCACTAAAAGTGATATAAACCAGAATAAGTAAGCAACAAATACTTTATGCATGTACTTGTTTGTCGTTATCGGACCCGTATTTCAGTATCTATTCAAGGTTTTATCCCAATGCTTTAACAAAAATAGACATCTCAAAAAACATGACATACTTTAGATTTCAGTTTTACTTTACATTTAAAATGATTTGTTCATTTTCCCTGTGATATTACATGTGATTTGAAATTCAAAACTGTAACAAAAAGATCAAGAAAACCGACTGTTTTACCAGAGAAAAGGTGCATATTGGGTGTAATGTCTGTAAAGATGAGGGTGAAGAAGTACGTGACAGTTCAAATTACAGTAATGATGGAGCAGATTCAGACTGGCACAACATTAACCTACCCATGGACAATTTCAGCAACATTTGAAATTGTGCACTCAACAGCTCGAAACAATAGTTGGAAAGGTCTTTGAAAAACTACTACTTTGAATACTTTAACTAATTTATTCACGTTTTACTTGATGAAAATGTGTGAAAAGAAAAGGTAAAAATACAACACTAGACACACAAAATAGCACATTAAACTTTCAGTAAAAAAAAAAAAAATGTATCCGTTAAAACCTTAATTCATAGAATTTAGTCGCAATGCTGGACAGTAGTTTTCTGAGTAATTTCACTCACAGCCTCCTGTTGTTCTCAGCTTCTCTGAGAAACTGTGTAGTTTTTAGCCGACGTGCCACACCATCACCAGAGACGTCTACCTCCTGCCAGAAATCAATTCAGAGACAGAAAAAAAACACAAGATCATCTTAGTAGAATGGATAACATCGTGCCATGCCTCTTGTAACACCTTGTCCGATAATGGGAGCACTATCATGTGGTGGTGGCCAAAGTAAGTGACAGACTCACTACGCTGCATCCATCGTCGGACAAACACTGCAATGTCACATCAGGCAAACATGAACAATAGGCAAGCTTCTCAAAGTACTACTTTAATTGGTAACGGATGTAAACTGTGTGATTGAAAGGCAGTCACCAACGCATGAAGTGGAAACATTAAATCAATACAGTGTCGCTCCCCGAGACGAACTATTTTAGTAAATGTTACCTGCTCCGTCGCTCTTTTCCCTCCGCTTACTTTAAAACACATAACACGCGTAACATGCAAACAATAAACAATAAATAATAAATAAAGTAGAAGTTACCGGATCATGTTGTCGCGTTGTTGCTAAGGCGGCCATGTTTCATACGATATAGAATGAAAACAAAGTAAACTTTATTTAAAAGCACATTGAACAGCCCAGCGTTTCCGCTTGTTTACCAGTAGAGGGCACTGTGCAACACTGAACCGTTCCACTAAGCACAGTACAGTACAGTCATCAGGACTTAAACCATCAAACGACAACACTCATAAAGTCCAGCGTTCTTCATGATTCTGCACAAATAATAACAGCATAAAACATGAACAAAGAATTATAAATACTCTTGGGACATTTTTTAATTCAATAGAAAATATCATAGAGCTGCAGACAATCACTGAAGAAACATTCCTTCAATTAAAATAATAACTGTGAATCTGGTGAAGCAAGAAGAAAGAAAAAGGGCTTTGAAACCACAGGTGTTGATGCATTGACAAAGAAGGGACATTGCTGCTCTCAACAAAGACAAAATAAAGACAGCCTTAAATGAGAGTAACCTGTTTTAAAGAGGTATTATTAAATGCAAGTTTGGGAGTTATCTTCTTCTGTTGATGTGAATGAAAATGTAAAAATGTGCATCTATATGCAGGTGAGCCAATTCCATTCAGTACACTCTGGACAGGTTGCAAATACAGAGAGCCAGATGATCAGACAGATGTCCAGTCACACCCAGGAGACATTTAGGGTCATCAATTAACCTGACATGCATGATTCTGGACTGTGGGAGGAAATCCCAGTAGAAAGGCCTCGACCTACTGTATCTCAGTGGTTTCAGTAAAGTACTCAGAGAAGAAGAATCAGGGAAAGTGGAGTCACCATGTTGTTGAGAGAGTGACCTGTAGGTGTTCCCCCTTCACCATGACACTGTAGGAGTGTCAGACAGTTGTGTTTACAGGGCTTGTAAGGTGAAATTAACACATGATTATGCATCGGTAAGTGTTTATACATGTAACTTTACATAAAAAAAAAGAAATATAATAAAAAGTTGCACATTTGTGTGTTTTTTCATCCTATTGAATGACCAATGGGTCTGTTAAATCCTCAGATGTAAGTTGTCACTATACTTTCTGTACCGCAGTCTCACTGTGCCATTAGTTTCCTACTCATCCACATCTCTCAAATAACTGCAGTCAGAAACCTCAGTTATTTCTGAAACAGTTTTTTGTTTTTTTTTTATCATGAGAGCTGACAAAGTGAGAGTCGGAGAGAAAGAGATGAAGAAAGAGAGAGTAGTGAGTATAAATAGAAACCAGAATCCATTATTGAGTGCAGATATTGGGGATGGTCTCTCCCGTGGGTGCCGAGGCAGAGTTGTCACTGCAACATAAATATCCACTGCTCTCCTTAATGAAGAAGATTACAAGTTCCTGTATTCATCCTCAGCAACTCGTTTAATCTGATGAAAGAGACAATCAGATGGACCCTCGACTGCTGATCACAACAGAACAGAGGAATGGGGGGTGGACTTCCAGAGCAGAAAGTCTATGTGTATAAAAAACAAAGGTAAAGGTCAAATAGTTATGATTTAGACCTGAAATATAATCGCTCTATTTGTGTCAACTATTTGTTTACTTCTCTTACAGCTTGGCAAGACAAATATTGACTCAAAGTCCTCTTACTGTCAGACGTGTTTGTCCTCCTCAGCCGATAGAGTTTACTTAACCGGGTTAATTCAATTACTGTGTCTGAGTAACTTGTGTGTCTCAACCACAGCAGTGCAAAGGGCATCCGGCTCTTCTACTCGTCGTAAACTCACAACAACAACATTCCAAAATAAAATGACACAGACAAAAACTTTAATGAATAACTCAAATCTATTTTTTTCTTTTTAGAATGGAATAGAATACAATAGAATACAATAGAATAGCTTGCTGCTTCCTTGGTTGCATAATTTCTGCATGCTTTCGCACATTCACTTTTACAAACTTTCCACAAAATGTAACTGTGTATTTTTTCTTTTTCTTGCAGACTGTCTCTGAAATCCTGTTATTTGGAGCTTGACCTTCAGTGTAGTTTTAGGGCTCAGTCCAAATAATGGCACAGCCCTGTGTCTTTGACACATAAGGCCCAGATTGAAGCTGATAGTTGACAGAGGGAAAGAAAGTACGGATTTGAAAGGGAAAATATGACCTTTGGCCTCTACTTGCATGATCAGGGGTTATTTGGTAATGTTATGAGACTTGATCCTTGTAAACTGAGAGGTGAGTTTCGCATTCTTGAAAAGTGCACCTTTGGCTCGTGAAGAGCCTCTGTGCCGAACTTTAAACTGGACTGAGGCGCAGATACAACACTGAGCTTTTTTTAACTATGAACCAAAGACGCATATTTTAATTTAAGGCTTTGCTTTTTTTGGTGGACCTTAAAACCCCTGCATAAAATAGACTTCAAACAAGGCTCACACCCTCTGACAGGGCCTATTGAGGCAATGGGTTCAAACATGTCAGCCTGGTTAGTTTATAGGTTTAATACATCCAATAGACGAGTTCACCTCTAACTTCAAATGATCCACTTATCAAGAACATAAATGAATGAACTATATCTAAACCCACATTAGCTTTATCATGATAACCTTGGTTGGCATGGCAATGGCAAACACAACAATAAAATGCTATTAAAATGTTGCATTTCTCTTTTTATACAAACAAATACGGCCAAACAGCCTCAGTTTAACACAATAAGGATCAGCACTTGGTTCATGTTTGGTAAATATAATGTTCTCTAGTAAACCTGTTGCCAGCCACTATTTTTCAGTTTCATGACTGTACATGTCTCAATAAAATAAAGAGCTCTAAATAAATTTTAGCTTTTGGATCCCTGTGGGTGAGTTTGGCCCCATTGTCCCATGTCTATGAAGCTGATGAACAAATTGTCCCCATTACTCAGGTCTGATACTGTCTAGAATCTGCTGTTCTCAGTGATATTTTACTTGAGTGGTGCGAGAGAGTTATTGCCAAACCAGTAGTGATGAATGAGTGTGCCCCCCCCCCCCCCCCCCCCCCCCCCCCCCCACACTGGTCGGAGGCGACCGGGCACGTGCACTTTGCAGAGTTGGTGAGCTCGCAAACCATGTGCGTGTGTGTGTGTGTGTGTGTGTGTGTGTGTGTGTGTGTGTGTGTGTGTGTGTGTAAACTTTGGTGCTGCTGGGTGTCTCACGCACACACACACACACACACACACACACACACACACACACACACACACACACACACACACACACACACACACGCACACACACGCACACACACACACAAGTTCACTCACCTGGAATCATACACAAACACTATTTCACACTAAGTTCACCAACTGAGCCCCTTAACCTCTCACCCCCTAAACTTGTAAAATGCTCAAACTTAACCCCAACCCTTAACTTGTAGTTTTAGCCTTAACTCCAAATATTGACCTTTAGAATCCTACAAAACTTTGTGGGGTCAGACCTCACAAGTACAGTGTGCTATGGGTTTTAGGTCCCACAAAATGAGTAAAAGACACACACAGACACACACACACACACACACACAAAGAGTTCTGACACCTGCTGTAATTGTAGACGGTGTTATAAAGCAACATGATCTGACTGCATACTGCACATGTTGAGCGTGTTAGACGCAGACTGGTTACGAGGCAGTGTAGGCACAAACGTTTCCGTGTGTGTGTGTGTGTGTGTGTGTGTGTGTGTGCGTGTGTGTGTGTGCGCGTGTGGGTGTGTGTGTGTGTGTTTGCATGGGGAGTAAGACTTGAGCGAAGGCAGCGGGAAAGTGATCAGTATAATTGCTTTTCCTGCTGCGCCTCCATCTCGTTCCTTGTGATGTCAACCTGTCAACATTTGTCTGAATGTGCGTTTTGATCCACATGAGCCCTCGGCGTGTTTGAGCCTAAACTTTGCACTTTACTTCTTGCATGTCGTGAGGTTCCATGCTTTCACCTCCTTTCCCTTCTGACCTTTCTATTATTTTTCAGAGAAGGAAGAGATGGCCCATTGGACGGCACCTGAGGATTTCCGATTGATTATTTCTGATCAGAGAGGAATATGTTTATCATGATCGGTAACATGATGTCACAAGGCTTCATTCTTGATTGTATTTTATGTTTAAATATGGATATTTATATTTTTGGTTGATCTTTTATTAAGATGATTTTTATGATTTTTCTTTTTATTATTATTATAATTATAATTATTGTTGTTGTTGTTGTTTTACATTTTTAGGACTTAATTTTTTGCAAAGAATGTTCAAGTTAAATTTGATGATTTCATTGATCCCTTCTTCTAACCTTCCAATCAATACCAATTGCAGATTTCTGCACGGTCTTCCCTGCTGCTCAGGCAGGACAGCATGAAATGAGCTGCAGTTTGAATGAAATAAATATCAACATATTTTTATTAATTTAACAGAATTACTTGTTTTTAAAATATATACTTGCTTGTGATACAGCTTTTACATCCAAGCAATAGTCAAAAGTACATTGATTTGTAGCATTTACTCAACAAACCAACTGTAAAAATATACATAACCTACATGTTGACTAGCATTTAATAACTCTCTGTTATACATCTGATGTGGACTTTCTCTGTGTTTCAAAGTCAAATTTGTTTGACTTTGAAATACAAATCAGCAGAAGTTTTGGAAATGAATGTCACCTTAATGACCTTGAATGTCACTCTTGAGGGGCGCTAACCAGACACATTTTCAGTCGTATGACGTTCACTTGGCTGATTTGATCAGGAGGGCTATGCATCCTGCTTATCTTTGAGAATGTCATAAATCTGCCAGCACTTGGTCGCTCACGGTAGCACTCCTCTGACCGACTGTGGCTTCACTTATCCATCAGTGAAGCGATGCTCTTATCCAGAGTGCCTCTCGCTGTGCCATAAGCCCTTACCTCACCCACACACTCCCTGCCCTGATGTACAGTGGAGATATCCTCACACGGCCTGCTGAGAGAGAGCTACATGGTCCTGTGTCATAGTGTGGTAAAGGATTAAAATTACCTTTATAGATAAATGCCTTAATCATATTATCATAACATCATGACCACTGACAGCTGTGTGGAAAATGTTCCCTTTTCATTTTTCTGACAGTTACTAGGATGTATTAGACAGAGAGTAACATAGGATGTTAGTATGCAGACAGGCAGTTCTAAAAAAAAAAATTTAGTTTCATATATTATATCCAGATTCAGAAAATCTGAATTTGCCACTAAATAATAATGTAACTTACTTCTTGATGCAAAAGACAAAGATAGGACCAGAACTGCTTGCATGTGGGTCACCGTCCCCCTTTGACTAAAAGGATACATCCCTCAGAGCATCATGACTGTCACAAGACACACACACTAAAGTGTGCCACAGACTTTAGTCTCTTGAGGACACTTCATACACTCACCCATTGTTCGTTGCCTGAGTTCACAGTGGTCCATTACAGCAGCCGTGACTTGCCTCCTACTTTTGATAAACCTTAGTTTTACATGAGCTGATCCAAATGGTTTTACTTTAATTGGGAGTGCAAGGTGGAGTCGGCGCTGTTGATTAACAGTAGTAACACTATTAACATATTAACATACACAAACAAAAAGAGGCAGAATATTGTCAGTGTGATACATCATAAACTAAACTACTACGTAGTCGCCCAATACAACCTCACTGATAAACATAAATGAAAGCTGCTCCTTTGGATTTTGAATACATCTGTAAAATTACCTTTATAAGGCTAATGCAGCAGAAAATGACTTGTTCATTCATTAAGTAATTTTAATGTATGTAATTTGAGTATGCCGAATGCTGTAACACCTAATACTGAAAGTTGTATTCACCTAAAACTGACTTTCTTTGTCCTCATTTCTACTTTAGGTATACATTTGAACTTTTGGTCTTCTGTTGTCTTTACAAAGTTTTGTCTGTAACTGCTAATTTTATTCGCCCTCAGTCTAGACTCTTTCATCGAGCCAGGCCCTGTGCTGGTCCTGTAATCTTATGTATAAACTCACTGAGAACCGCTACAGTTCATTCTTGTAATATGACAAGTTAAAATTGTTCAGTGTTTCAATGCATTTGTTATGAATATGGTTCACTGTCATCTTGCTGTGAATGAAACAAAGGTGCACCATGATCCTCTGCAGAAAGAGTCATGCATGAAAAAGCCAGTGGACGGACGCAGCCTGCAGTTTATAATCATGTTATCTTCACGACTGCAACTCTTGAAATGTAAGAAGCATACATTTAACGTCAGCACATATTTATTACCCAAATTGATCACATTTAGATTTTTGGTGAATTTTATCCTGTTCGGACTGGATGGTCAACACTGTGGCGTTGTGACTGTTGCAGGAAACATTTGCTTAACTTAAAGGCTGGAATCATTGGGGAGCGGCCAGTCTGGCACTGTTCAAGAGTCATTTAATCCGCCAACTAACACATCTAATAATTAACAACTTATAAGTTGCTTGTTTATTACATTAACCAGACTGCAAAAGTGTGACTGGTGGTTTCACAAGGGAGCAGTTATTGGCTTGTGTGCTTCCAAGTGAAAAATTACAGTTTCGTATAACTCACTGGTATTTAATGCTGAAAGACTGAAGTATCATGCATAGCACAGATTGCAAAAACTGGTATTGAAATATACTTTTAACATATGTTTGTGCACGGTCTTTGCAAAGCTAACTGTATTCTTTTTCTGCCTGTTAATGGAGTGCTTTCACGTCACACCTTTCTTCATATATATTGTTTTTAGAATAAAATGAGATTGCTTTAATGGTTCCCTCAAAATATTCAACTTGTGTCTTCTCAAAATATTTTCTTCGCACAACTAGATTCTGAATGAAGCCTAAAAGAAATGTATGAACTGATTTAGCCTCACTATAAATAAACTGCCACTGACTATAAACGCCACATTTTCTTCAATTTGTTGGTGATTATTTGCTGAAAAGTGTTTCTATGAGTGTGTCTGCCAGAGAGAGAGGGAGAGAGAGAGAGAGAGAGAGAGAGAGAAAGAGAGAGAGCGAGAGAGAGGGGGGGTGATAAAGTTACAGTGATGACCTGTGGGGCTTAGAGGAGTTGATTGCAGACGTGCCACTCAGGGTTCACAGAGGGTGCTTGTGGTTTAATGAGCAGTTCTGACGCTCTAAAGTCCACACTGGTGTCACCCTACCGCCAGTGATTTATCAACAACCAAAGCTCAGCAGTCAGAGTGAACACTAGCTTCATAGAGTTGGCTGAAGATGACTATCAGTTGGGGGGGGGGGGGTGGAAATGATATCAATAAGCTTTAAGATGAGACTTTTAAACTCAAAAGCCAAAGGCATCAAACCTTCAATATAATTAGTTTGGTGTGATGTGAGGTAAAACACCTCAGCACTGACAGGAGTTTAATTCCTGAACTGGGATTGCATTTTATGTTCTTGCATGAAGACAGATCAGCTGTCCGATCTGCGTCATTGGCCACACCCTCGGTTTGTCCCACATATTCACTACCCTATGACTGAGCAACAGGAAACAAAATCACAAAAACACACTGGATGAACAACACAACAGCCCTCTATATTATGCACAGCCATTTATTATAGAAATTGCTTCACAAAAAACCCCCAGACACACCCCATTTCAACTTTGAAATAGCAAAGAGCCATCTGCAGAGAAATAAAACATGTCTACTTGCCAACTTCCCAAACAGATTTTGTTTTAAAGAAGGTTTCATCAAACTTTTAACTGTGGACAGTTGTTCAGATTTTGGGGATGTTTATCACAGCTTACATCCTATTGTTGTAATGACACCATAGGCTGATTTCCTTTGACTTCCAGAACCAAAGCTGTGAACCCAGCTCAAAACTGCAATAATTGTATTATATTAGGTTCCATTACGCTATGTAGTGATACGTTGCACTGTATTGGGTTGTGTTCCATTCAGCTGCATTGCACTACAATGTGTTACACTGTGTTACGTTGTTACCTGTCCATTCTGCTATATATGATATATTACTCTGGTGAAGGTAAAAGTGTAAAGTTATGAAGAGTGTCACATGCCTTTCTCCAAGGCTGCTGCAACAATAATTAGACCCCCCCCAAAAAAGGGCAGCATGAAAAAATCTGTGTGTAATTTTACCACCCATCAGCTCTCACCTGGGCTTGTGGTATGTGATAAGGTTCTGTCTGTGTTTGAAGGGAAAGAAAACTGCCTCCCGAAGGCAAACAAGGAAAAAGAAAATGGAATGAAAAGAAAAATGTTATGGTCTGAAGATAGGTGTGAGCCGTATCACTGATTAGTGTGATCATGAGTAATGGATACCAGCAGGCAGGAGCATCTACTTTATCCCATGTACACTGGATCTGTCCCTGTCTGTTCCTGGCAGCTCAGGACCAGAGCAAACACTGCCATCACTCTTTGAGTAAATTATCAACTGTTGATTTGTGCCAGGACACAGAGGGAGAGAGAGACTGTGTGTGTGTGTGTGTGTGTGTGTGTGTGTGTGTGTGTGTGTGTGTGTGTGTGTGTGTGTGTGTGTGTGTGTGTGTGTGTGTGTGTGTGTGTGTGTGTGTGCGTGCGTGCGTGCGTGCGTGCAGGCATTTTCACACATCCAAGCCATTATGCGTCTGGACACTGAAGGTATGACATAACTGTCCAGCAGGGAAAATTCGAGAATAGAATAGAATAGAATAGAATAGAATAGAAGGGAATAGAATAGAATAGAATAGAATAGAATAGAATAGATGTCACCTGGTCATATTAATGATGGATGAGTTTTATCAGAAATCAGCATTGCACATTTTCACACATGTTGTTGAAAGACTGAGGTGGTGGCCATGACAGCTCTCTTATCAGCAACGGTTTTCGCCCACATACTCTGGTCTGTGTTTGAATCAGCACTGCAGAGAAGCAGAGAATTTGTGGGGAAGGTACAGTACACGCTGATTAGATAGAAATGGAGGTACCTTGTGGAAATTATGGATTCTCAGAAGAGTGTAGGCAGCCCTGATGAGTCAGTGTTTCTTTGTGGCAGATGGTTTGGCATGGGCAACAAATGTGGGCACAGCCAAACATTTAGACTGATCGAGAGGAATTGTTGTTCAAGATGTATTTAAAAAGAGAACATTTTAAGCTTTTTACATCTGTTGCAAGCTTACATGGACTTCCACTGTAATGTTATGAATGGATTTCATTGAAGGTGGCAAGAAGTTGATAATGAAAACCTGTTTACCACAGATATAAACTCAACAAATCTAGATCACAACTGGAATGTTTTCCACTCCACATGTTCAGTATTTGCCAGAGAGAAAAATGATAAACATGAGCTGTTTGTCTTACATGACACGACTCTTTTTGATTACTCATCATGATATGAAAGGCAGTACAGACGGTGGTATTTACCTTTTTTATGTCTTGATTTCTCCTCTTGTCAAACCTACAAAGCTCTTTGTAAATAAATGTTATAAAACTATTTCCTGCATGTGAAGTGGAATTGAAACTTGCTCCTGACATACAGTAGAGTAGTTTGTAAAAGTATTCACACCCGAGACGTTTTTCACATTTTCTCACATTAAAATCACAAATATAAATGTTTCCTCATGAGATTTTATGTGAGACCAATATAACATACTATATTGTGTAATGGAGGGAAAATGATAAATGGTTTTCCAAATTTGTGTGGCATGCAAAAATATTCAGCACCCCTGACTCAATATGTTGTAATGCCACTTTTAGCTGCAGTCGTAGCTGCAGGTCTTTTGGGGTATGCCTCTACCAGCTTTGCATGTCTGGAGACGACTTGTTGGGGTTTTTTTTGGTGTTTTTTTTGCAAAATACCTGCCTCACAATACCCCTGGATCAATTCCGCACTGTAGGTATGTCTGAGTTGAGTTTGCATGTTCTTCCTGTTTTCACTAGGGACTCCCACAGTTTAATGGCATTCATGTTACGCTCATTGGGGAAGGTAAATATCCCTCAGGGTAATTTCCTGTATTGTTGTGTTAGCAATGTGAACCCAGCCATCAGCAGATGGGATCAGCAGCTCGACCTTATGGACTTTGAAACCGTTGCATCACGTCTTTAACCAATACATTCTACTTGTATTTTAATCCTTTTTCACAAGACGCATTGTCTCAATGTATATCTTTTCCTTTCCATTCTTGTGTCTTTATTTAGCACCAAATGAAGTGGAGCACTGGTTAGCACTCTCTCCTCACAGCGAGTAAGTAATTTTCAAACTCAGGCCAGGTGTTTGGAGATATATTCTATATTTATTAACACTGTGCATTAATAAAGAGTTGTGAGGCTTGTTGATCAATGGAAAGAGCATGGAGCATTAATCCCATGGTAGGAAGGACTAAAACATGGGGTTAGAACAGTCAGGCCAGGAGGAAGAAACATTTAGTTTTGCTCAATCAGATGGACACTTTATGTATAGTGCATGCACTGTATATCTACCCCACAATTATAAAGCATTTTGTTGAACATGTGGTCCTATTCTCACACACGAAATTCCAAATCACATTTAGTCTGATTCCTTTACTACACAAAGAGGCATTCATTCATTTATATTGTTTTTCACAAATGCACCAGACGAGACAACTTTTCACATATTCATTATTCAATATTCGATCCCTGAGGCCTTCAAGGACATCACACCAGCACACTTTGCACGGTGTTGTCCCATGCCACTGGAGAACAAATGGCACAAATCGAGGACAGGCAGAAGACTGACCAGCAAGTGTAAACGACGACCCCTCCCTATCGATTTGACCAACCATGCTGGAAGCATGCTGTTTATGTCACCAATAAAACTTGTTAAATTCAATATTGCAACATCTATTTCAAGGAGGATGTCTGTCCAAACAGAAGTCATTTTTGTGCAAGCTTTTGCAAAATTCCGCCAAATGATCAAATAAGAGCAGGGTCCTCCGATTTCCTCCCCCAGTCCAAGAAACATGCAAGTGAGGTTAATTGGTGACCTTAAATTGCCCCGAGGTGTGAATGTGCGTGTGTTCAGTCCAGGGTGTACCCTCTGCACAATCCAAACGTCAAGACAAGGGATAGGTCCGCCACGACGTGTAAAGCCCTATCATCTTATATAGCTATCTGCTCTGCAGAACAGAAAAAAAAACTTTATAGATATTCGCATATGTGTGAGAGTGAGAAGGGGGGAATAACGCTTGAGTAAATGATATGGAAGATAAAGTTAGTTTATGACTTCCAGCGGGATCTCAGCGTCAAAGCTAAAATCTTGAGGTTCACAGCGTCTGGTTTCCGGAGCCTGAAGTAACAGGCTGATTATTCCTCTTGTAAAAAGGCCTTTGGCTTCTCTCAGCGGTGCTCTTACCAACTGTCACTGACTCTCAGCGAGACTTGGATTTCAGAATGCTCTCTCGCTCTCTTCCTCCATGTGTCTGTGCCCACACAGCCGCTGATATAGGCTACCCAGGTTACCCTGAATGCCACGTGTGGTCGTACAGTGAGATCCCAAGACGATGAAACAGATCCATTCCTATGTATCTTTAGTGGGGACGTGCTCTAAATTTGCTTTCATCAAAATGGAGGCTTAACTGTTCGCAGAAGATCAAACAAGGCAACAGAAGTGGAAGCAGCTGTACTCTTTGTCACCTCATTTCCAAAACTGTATTTCAGCGTAGGTTATTAATTGACCCACCATGAAGCCTCAAACACATTTTAAATGGGAGTGGATTTTTTTTTTTTTGTCTAACTCACCACCTCAACATAATCAAACACTAAACACTGGCAGAAGGTACAGAGAGGAGAGATCACATACTGCAGGAGAGAAACGTGCAATACTCCTGAAATGCAATTGTTACATATGAATGGATGAGATGGGACAAACTGACAGAAGCAATAAGAGTCTCAAAGTAATTCAAAACCATAGCAGCTTAACTGCAAAGTAGAGACTGTATTAGATTCACCAACTTATTATGTGCTGGAGCAACAGGTTTGATACTGACTAGATATACTATATTTATTCTCTGTCCAAACTTCACAATAAGGGGGGGAAATTAATAAAAGAAAAAGAAGCATTGTGTGTGTCTTATGTATGCTGTCCTCAAGTGTTTTCATGATATGACTGAAGATTCAACACTGTGAATTAATTGGTCTGAGTGGCAGTTGAAAGAGGATGAGCCTTTGAGTGTGAGTGTGCTGTTTGTGTATTTGTTGTTATAATCACTACCATGCCAGCTAATTCTCCCCCTATTTATATAAGTGTTGTTTAGACAGCTGACTCAAAGTGGAAAGTCTCAGTGCCAGTGCACTTGGAGCGCCACGCTCACACATCAACGCACGTACACACAAACGCACTCACGATGGAGAAATAATTCTTCACAGTAACACACACACACAATTAGAAGTGCCCCCTGGTCCAATCAGTGAGTACGTGTGTGTGTGTGTGTGTGTGTGTGTGTGTGTGTGTGTGTGTGTGTGTGTGTGTGTGTGTGTGTGTGTGTGTGTGTGTGTGTGTGTGTGTGTGTGTGTGTGTGTGTGTGTGTGTGCTTGCTTGGTGGACAGTATAAGAGAGGAAAGCGAGGCAGAGACCAGGCTTTCCAGTCCAAAGCCGTATCGGGTTCAGACCACACTGATCCCCATGTTAATACCCTGCATATCTATTTTAGCTGCAGGGTCTCTTATGTAATCTGTCACGTTTTCCCAACACCACTTTCTCAGTCACCACCTTCTTGTTTTACAGTGAGCAGGTGCTCCTTTGACCAGTGTGCTCTCAATGCATCGGCGTAGACAATAAAACAGAGCGAAGCACTCGAGTACATCGGTGGAGAAGATAAGCACATCTGCATTCAAACTTTATTAAAAGGGACAAACAGGTTGACTCTCACTGGTTTCCCCCCTGACTCCTGCTATCTCACTCTTTATTAAAAGTGTTTAGATCTTGTTCTCTTTCATTTAATTGCTAAATGAGAACCTGTTCGTTCTTCTCAAGCATATCAGTCCATTCAACTGTTCTTATCTATTTCTTATCAAAAGACTATTCCTGTAAGGGTACATCCTCAACACACTCATGCACGTGCCCACACACACTGGTGGAGAAGCCCATGCATGTGCAGAAAGCACATGCATGGGCAAACATTGCACAGAATAGCAGATTTGAACCAGTGACATTCCTGCTGCAAAGCCACAGTGCGAAACGCTATTCTATATTTTCCACGGCTTTAGAAATGCAAAACAGGAATGAAAGAGTTAAAGTGATATCAGCCCCAGGGTGTAATTTCTGTGTTTTCTCATTTTTTGCACTGTAACATTATTATGCTGGTCTGCCATGTCGCCAGAACCCGACTGAACCGAGTGGCACATGGGGACAGGCAGAGGCACGGGGGGGGGGGGGGGGGGAAGAAGTGTCTGGTAGTGAGGAGAGTTCACCTGCAGGTATTTAGAGACAGAGAGGCATGCTCAATGTAGGACAGCTTTCCAACAGGGCATTATTCAGCCCTAAATTTAGACAGGACAGAAGTAGGCTGAGCTGACAGCACTGCCAAAAGGCCATAAAATGAGCAAAGTAATTTTGAGCCATATGCACAGTGAGCGAGCATTCAGGTTTGCTCTTCCATGCCTATTGTTCAGGTTTATCCAAGTATCTACACAATTTGAACATTTTAAAACCTGATTACTGATTATATCAAAGTGACAACGCTTTTCTTTATGACAAAAAAATACAATGTCATCACACTAAATAAAAGGAGCATCATATGTCTACATGTAAAATATAGTGCAGACACATGCAGAGCGTTTTTGCCTTTGCCATGCACTGAGGGATACCTTCTCAAATGATTTTGCTATAATGCTTGGGATCAATAATTTCAACTCTGTATGACTACAGATGTTTTGTTGAGGTACTCCTGCATCAAAAGATCAAAACAACAATTACTGATGCTGATCATATGAACATGTGAAAAAAACAGTTCTGTGTCTCAATAGTGATATCAGGTGAAAACAATATAATTTCATGTCCTATCATTATGATGTCAAATAACATGTCCATGTAGTGCAAATATGTGCAATGCAGTTTTTCTAACATTAATATAATTGTGTTAACTATGATGTTAATAGTCATGAGAATTCACTTTGAAGTTACAACTCTATCCTAAAAAAAGTGAAAATATAATCTTTTATCTGTGCTCTAATGCATTTTCATGTGCTGTAATCTCAAACAAATCTATTTTATCTTGAGGAGATCCAATATCAATATTACCCACAGATAGGAAAAAGGGGTAATCATGACAATAAGAAATCCGGCATTAGTTTTAAAGGTTTTCATTCAGGTCATCACTACTTCATTTACACTGACTTATTTAGAAGGAGATTCATCAGCCGTATGAGATGTCAGTATTGTTTTAGGAAGATTTAAATAGCTCTACTCTTCAAATATGAATGATGTACATCAGAAAACAATACCGAGGACTCTCTGTCTGCTTTTGGCGCTGGTAGAAAGTCGGTATCTTACTCAAAGCCAACTCATCATGGAAAATTCTCATTAACGTCATTCCTGGGACTTCATGGGCAACCCTCTGACTCACTACACCTCCTCATTCCTGAGCTGACAAGTGATTTTCCTTCCAAATGAATCTTTGTCTTTTCTTCCATGGAAACCATGTATTGTTTCTCCAGCTGTTCCCTGTCATTTCTTTCTGTACCTCTTTTTTATCGACTGTCCATCATTTCAACTCTGATATGAGGGCACTATTACCTTCCTGTGCAGAGCCACAAGAATGCTCACGTGTTGCTGTGACAAGCCTCGGCTTATTCCAGGTATTTTGACCCAGAAACACTGACACTATATAATTTGCAAACGATCATCAATGAGTGAACATACTTGCATGAGAGGATCTGGGTTAACTGAGATTAACACGCCTGTGATAACAGGTTGGAAACGAATGGCAGTCCGGTTGTTTCCCAGCCACCAGGAACGTGCCACTCCTGACATCAGATAAAAATAAATATATAAGTGTGTGTCCTCTTTCACCTCATGTCATCTGTGGTATTTTTAGCAGGTAATACTGGTCCGAGGTAGTTATAAAACAAAACGGCGCCGTTCAACTAGCTCTTCTTTGAGCCATCCAGCCAGTGAATGGCATTCTTGATGGCATTATCCTGGTTCCACTTTTGAAGCCTTTCACCTGAAGTTCAGGTCACCCAATAAGTTGTTGGGCAACATCCAAAATGAGATGCAGCCAGGATTTTGTGTTCCATAAGAGTCCCACAGTATGGCGTCAAATTGCAACCTGCTGTTGCTGCTTGTTGCTGAAGGCTGGTGGAAAAAAAAGTCCTGAAAGGTTTGCAAGGCCGGGAGGATGAAACCCCCCCCCCCCCCCCCCCTCAAACCTGTACTGTCCCGCCTCAGCAGCTCAGAGTGTGCACGCACGCACGCACGCACACACACAATGATCATGACTCATTTAGAAATTCCCACTCGGTACTTTGCTTGAGATCCTGGTTGAGTCACGGCTGAACATGCAGGATAGGTGTGACATTCAGGGACTGAATGCTGCTGCTGCTACTGCTGTGGAGGAAACAGGTGGTGAACGCCTCGCTGCCAGTAAGGAAGACGGAGGAAAGAAAACCCACTTCATCTTTGCCTCTGAATATATTTAAACTGTGGTTTTTATATAAAGTGATAAATGCGTAATCAAGACTGCATTTGACTCCGTTAATCTTTCAGTTTGAGGAAGCTGCTTTTCGCAGGTTGACACTTTACAATTCCTCCGTATCATTATGTTACATTAAATAGAAATTTGTGAGAAATGAGGATCGCTTTTTATTAGTCGAGAAGTTCATTCATCGTTTCACTGTGTGAGGCTGAAGCGCCGTTCTGTGAGCTAAGTGCAGACACATTGCCAAATAGCATCAAGTGAGTAATTGCTTTTGCAGATATTTGCATAAACTAAAGTAGATAAAATGTAAATATTCAAACTCAGTGAAAAGTAGGGAGTGATCATGAAAGTAATTATAGTTCGTCTTAAGGAAGACAGGAGTGTGGGTTGTGCCATTTTTCACATTTGTCAGAATATCTTGTTGAAAACTGGACCTCTTTAGAATTCAGTAGGTCAGCAAAATCCCCTGTGTCAATCCTCCGCTATGTCGAGGTCAAAAATATGTTTGACTGAATTTGTGCTACAATTTAGCTTAACATCTGGGACTTGAAGTCTGTGCGACAAAGTTTCCTGCTCAAAGACACTGCCAAAAGAAACTGGTTTGTGATGCACTGGCCACTCAAATACCGAGCATACATAAACTTTATTGGGAACTGTGTCGCCTCTTTTGAAGCACTCACATGGTTCTGATCTAAGCCAAGAAATTTATTCAGTCTGTCCACAATTGTTTCCATTGATTTTTGTGCTGATCTTCATAGGCGTAGATTACATTCCTCGCCAAGTCATTGAAAATCACTCGCAGTTTGTAAGAAGCTTAACAGCAACGGTTGGCCGCTGGATATGGAAACAAAATAGCATCTGCATTGGAAATTGTGCATCTACAAAGTACAAGAAATTGAACCTCCAATGATTAAATTTTAGGTGGGTGTAATATAATGTGAATGCTGGCCAAGAAGGGTCAACGTGACTGCAAAAACCACAACTCAATAGCAAAGGCCACAACGGACGGTGACCCACAACAGAAGTCTGGGGGACAACATTTACTCACGGACTATTTTGATTACAGTACAGTTTGATGAAACGTAAGTAAAACACTGATGCTCGATGATTGTGATTTTTTCCCCAAAACAGCAATGTTGGTCACTGTGTTGACATTTTTATATGGTTATGTACATGCTCAGCCGTCCCTCAGAAAATATTGTCCCCCGGAAACAAAGCCCGTTCTTATGTTTTTTCCGACTGCTGTGCACTTCCGTTGTGGGTTAAAATCCGTTGCAGCCTTCGCATTTGCATTATGGCTTTTGTGGTTGTGTTGACCCTTCTGGGCCTCCGTAGATGCCTCTCATCAATCAAGTAATAGGAGCAGGAGAGCATAACATTATTTCTGCACCAGAGGAAAACAACCTCAAACATATGAGCCGCGTTTATCAAGGACTACCTTAGAGGGACAGCTCGTATTGGACAGTTTGTTGGGAATGTGAGAGAGAACAGGTAGAGATGGTTTTGTGTATAAAGGAGATGAAGAGAAAAGGAGGCTTAGGATGGAGCTGCTGGTCAAGAGGAAAAGAAGGCCAGTGAGGAGGTGCATATATGCAGTGTGGAAAGACATGCAGGTGACCGGCGTGAGGAAGGAGGATACAAGGAATAGGAATAATCCTGAAATAAGACTATGATCATGGAAAAAAAAAACTTCAACATGCTTAGCCGAGGTTTAAAAAATGCTTTGCACAAGTTTAATCAAAGATTGATGATGCTTTATGGGTGAAGTACAGACATATCCTTTTTTTTTTTTAAAGCCCCCTTGCAGGCTCCCCCAAATCAGCTTGAAACTTTTGTACATAATCTTTGTGAGGCCACGTTGTCTGTCACATAAATGTTGTGAACTGGGAATGGGAGCTTCCCAAAAGGTGACTCCCCGAGTCAGAGGCTACAAAACCACCGCATGGGATTTCTTTTATAGCCCATTTCAAAACCATGTTGTTGTGAGGCAGTGCATGTCACTGATACGTTTTAACTGGAGCTGATATTGAAAGACGATACAATAATATATCGGACATTATTAACTTGATTTATTTCTCTCATGAAGGCAAAGCACTTTCAAGTTGTCTTTAAGCAACGGGCATTGAAGAAACAAGCCATAAGTTAGCAAGTTTTTATTTGGGGTAGTTCTCAGAAGTGACTGGATAGTGTGAGCAACCAACGCCGCAATGTCAAAGGTTTTCTGGACCCGGTCCAGTGCAGAGGGATCTTCAGTGCAACGCCTCGCAGCTCAGATATCTGGAATGGGTCCTCTGCTCTGCGACTGCAGTCAACTAAGCAAGAACATGGGCGTCCACGGGGAAATTATAAACTCCTTCACCACTGTCGTGATTTTACGTTTTTGGACATTTATGACCACTCGTATATTCTAGTGAATTGGTGTATCTCGAGCAATCATCCATCCGCTTTCCTGATTTAGAAAGATCTCTACCGACTATGGACCAGAGAAGCAGAGTACAACCAGGAGAGGTTGAACTTCAACCTGGCAAAAATAAAGAGAATCACATGGCAATTTATCGTCTTCGTGTTTTTTTGTAGTTAGGATGAAACACTTGGAAACATGGAAAACATGCAAGACTCAGGTTCTTATGACTTCATGAGTACTGGTAGGAGTAATTTATTTTTCCCCCAGAAAATAGGAATTCTTTAATAAATGTAGTTTGAAAGTGTTTTTGTCCTAAATATGTAATGTACAACTACACCAATGAAATATAAATGGAGCCTCTTGCTCAGTTGTAAAAAGAAGTCTTATGTGTTCAAGGACCTCTGGACTTCGGTAAACCTGAAATATACAGACGGAACTCAAAATAAAGACATTGGGACAAGGGCACGTGTGCAACATGGATTTATTGTCAAACTGGTTAAGACATGAACTTGATTAATGCCATATCAAATATTAAACTCCGCTGTAGTAAAGTGCAGAATCAAATGAAGTTGCCCTGGGAGTCCTCGGTACATTTTCTCTGTCTGTTTGTGAAAGGTCAGGTTAAATAAACTGCAATATGAAACTCTACAAATTATGAAAAGCCCTTTTTTTTTCCAACCCACACATCTAAAGCTAATGTGCAAACAAGATAATTCACAAAGCTTTACTAATCAGCCCCCCCATTCAACTATCTTTGATTCTCATGTAATTGGACACCAGTTGGAGAAAGGAAGAGGCTGATCCTCGCTGTAGTCGAGGTCAGAGTCCCCACGTGGCGACGAGAAGTCGCCTGCTGCGATTGGATGGCTGATATAATGCAGCAGCACAGTGGGACTCAAAGGTAGGCGATACCCTACTCTTTTCCCCCCCCCCTTCCCCGTTTTGATCACGACGGTGGCATTTATATCGGCCGTGTACGAACATTAAGAGGTCACTTCTGTGTACAAGCCTTGCGCTCCCCAGCAGTTGTGGAATTTTGGCCATTGTGGTTTTTAGTGGCGGTCACGATTACAACAGAATCCCAAACAAGCACCACGAAACCGAACTCCTGTCCTCAGTCTGTGTAAGCCTTATATATTTAAAAAAAAAAAAAAAAAGTTAGAGAGAACACGCTGCATACAAGAAACACTGTGTGGGATGCACACACTTTCAGAAAAACACAGTCGTACACAAGCAATCAAACTCATTCGCTCCTCTATCAACAATCAGTAAGATGGTTTTGCATCCCTCCGGCCTCTCTGAGTGAAGCCGGTGGATGCTGAAGGAAAACGGCAGCAATGAGGTAAACACAAAAACTCATGAGAGATATTGCACAGACAAGTGCCGGCACAGAATACAACAGTCTCTCTTTTCCAACAGCCTAGCCTGTGCATAGGAAGAATAAAGCACTTATGGTGTTCGCACTCATCATTAAACCCTTCTTGTAAAGCTTTGTTTCACTCTAAAGTGGGAACAAATAAAATTAAAGTCCAGAAATCACTTCACTTGGCAGATATTCAGATTTGCATGACAAAAATAAAACTACATGTATCTGTAAAAGTAAAAAAAATGAAGAGGAAAAAAAAAAATTAACCAATTCAATGACTGAGGAAGGGTTCATGACTGTTGGCAACAGCAATGGGATAACCACACACAAAAAGGTATAACCTGAAGTCCCAGCATGTGAAGAGATGCCTCCACTCTTGCTTTGAGAAGAGGCAATGTTGAGACTGGGCTCGAACCAGCGTGGAGAAAAATCTCTCAATTTTCATTCAATAAATAGCAATGCGGAATATGCAAAAAGTCTTTCTTTCTACCAAAAAAAAAAAATACATAAACCCTTTTTTTCTCAGTTCATCTGGAGATACAACGGCTTGTCCATGTAGCCCTCGGCTCCTAATACATCCATGTAGAGCACACAGTGGTTCTCTCAGAGGAGGAGAAGAAGGAGAAAAAAAAAAAGTCTCAAAATTCCTCTGCGAATCCAATTAGGTTTCAGTCCATCCAGGACACTTTCTGTGCACGTAAATCTCCAAGTGTATTGAATTGGAAACCAAGGCCATGTAATGGTCTCTGTATTCCTCGGAAAGACCTCGTGGGTCAGGTGTTTAACTATGATGTGCAACGTCCACTCCTCCCACGCTCCTTTTTGACCCCCCCGCCCGGCCGTCGCCTCCACTCTTCTCCAACCATTATCTGTGGAGCAGGACGAAGGCCTCCAGTTTCTCGGGGATGTTTCCCCGGTAGTCGAGGCTGTGCTTGATGATCGTCCTGGCAGCGAGGCACTGCAGAGTGGTGTGGTTAATGGGCTGGATGACATTCCTGGCCAGCTCCTTCTCATCCAGCATGTCGCAGGCCGTTTGCTTGAAGGCGTTGGTGCTGTCGAAGTGACTCCCGCAAGAAATCAGCAGGTTCATGATGTCGGGGTGGCCGTTAGACGCCGCTATGTGCAGGGGACTGGAAGGGACAAGGACAAGAAGAAAGACGGGATGACATGACATTCCACACTCAGAATTCCGCCTTCATTTCAGCCGCTTCCTCCCTCGTCAAGTGACTGCAACCTGTGCTGGAGACTTCAGTGCGGGACCAGATGTCAACATGTACATCATCCAGGCCAAATAATTCAATTCTCCAACTTTATTTTACGCAGGCCTCGTGTAGGATTAAAAACCAGAGACGCGAGAATTACAAAACAAATGAACAAATAACAATGGCGGTAAATATTAAGCCAAAAACCAAACAAATAGTCAAACCTGTTATTGTCTTCATCTCTACTGTTGACATCTGCTCCACACTCCAGGAGAATGGACGCGACGGTGAGGGAGGGGAACTTGCAGACAGGATAGCGGCCCACACAGGTGGTGTTGCGATCGACAGCCAGGTGTAGCGGGCTGTAGCCATTCTTACCACACGGGTGGAGCTTCAGGAACCTGAATGTGTGGAAAGATTGACATTTCAGTGAAAACAAACAATGTAATTAACACATGACGACAGTGGACATTTGTCCTCTCAGGGAGTAGAAGGCAATGTGGATCACAGTGTCCAGTTTGGTTTTTATTAAGAATTTATGATGGATGATGAAATTGAACCAATTTTATTGTTAAAAAAAAAACAAATCGTAAATTTTGGTCAACGGTTCTGGCTGGCAACACTTCCTACCATGAGAGCAGACACCAGGCAGGGGAAGAAAAACTATTTTCAGAAAGTAGGTCATAGAAAATTATTGGCAACCCACCCCCACCTTCTATACACAACCACATCCATTGATAAAGACAATTTGCGGCTAAAGCATTTCTACATGGAAACAAACCTGTAGATGGTTTCCTTCTTGAAGTGATCCTGCTCCACCGTACATGGCACCTTCTCCAACAGACAAATGAGGTGCAGGATTATTGAGAGGGCCTTGCTGAGCTGAGTGGCATCGGGCGGCATCGGTCCAATTGGTCGGACCGCTCGCTCAATTTCCAACACACTCTTGGATAGGATTCCCATCAAGTCCTCAAATGACACCGATGTCCCCAGGAGCCCCTTGGCCCGGTCCTGGAGCATGAAGGAGAAGAGCTCTGCGAAAGATAAGAGGCTGGAGGCCGTCATGGGGCTGAGAGGGTCCAGGTTGCTCTGCTGCATGTCCAAAGCATACTTCCACAGATTGATGCAGCGCTCAAAGTTTCCAGAGTCGGCGTAGACGGCCCCTCGATACCGGATGTAGTAGGAAGTGTCGGGGTGCTGTGGGCCGAGGATTCTCTCGCGGATGAGCAGCGCTTGCATGCGCATCTCATCTGGGTCAGAAATCAGCCCATCCAGTTCTTCTGCGTTTGTCACCTAGAAAATGATAAGCGAAAGAACGGCTTTACCCTTTAGGAACTGCAGTGAATGTTTTGTTTGGAACACACGTGACCAAAATATGACCACGTCAGAAACAGACGGACTGGATTCAATGGAATTTAGAAAGGTGATCGACGGGATTAACGACTCACCTCCTTGGCGTAGTCGTATGCCATGATCAGCTGCTTGGGTTCTGGTTTCTGGACAACGTTGTTACTGTCCGTGTACCTCAGGTCCATGGCTCTCTTCCAATATTTTAAAGCCCCAAGCAAATCTCTTTTCTTATCTACAAACGTGGCTCCCAACAGTTCCAGGGCATCAATGCGCTCCATGTGACTCGTCTATAGAACAGAAGAAAGAAGGAAAGACTTCAGTCAATTATTATCGTCGCTCAGGTAAAATAAAACCACATCCTCTAAGGAGAGAAACTCCACTGCCACTCAAAGGGAGTCGGACCTGCTGGTGCATCGTTAGGTAGTCCACGATGTTTGTGTGGCCCGTGACGCTGGCAGAAAGCAGCGGTGTCATGCCGTATCCGTCCTGCTCCATGGACGCTCCGAACTGCAGCAGCATCCGCATGATCTCCAGGCTGCCCGACTCGGCGCAGTCGTGAAGCGCCGTGTTTCCTGCGAGCAGAACAAGACGCGTCTTGCGATGAATACACAGATTGTTATATTTTTATCCCGTCACAACAAAAAGAAACACTCGTCAGAGAGCTAGCTGGAACTCAGGGGCTGGACAATGCTACATTTATCTATGAAAATATTTTTGAAGGAAGACTTCCTGATAATGTTGCTATGAGGCGCTAAGAAACCTTTGTGTTGTGCTCCAAATATATGAAAAGATCGGGGACAAGATTGCTGCGGATGTTGCCATGAGCCAATTTGTTCAACCAGTGATTCCAGAAAGATGTGCCATGATTAGTCCGTCATTCCGAACACGGCACTCAATCCGATAGAGAAATGACGACTCATGATTTCTACAGCTCTGGTACAACTTTATGAGCGAGTGTGCTTCAATGAAACTGCACAGTGAGAGACCTGGGTCCCTCTGCTGTGAGCATAGGCCCATTGGCTCAAGAGCAAGAAAAAGCTTCAACCAAGCGTCTGTCTCGCTCTGTGACTTTAAAAATAGTCCAACCTGTTTGCTTTCACTTGGTGGGTGTGTCACAGTATGGGTGAAAGCTGTAATTGACGTGCTGGTATTCTATAAAGCCATCAACACAATGCTAACTATGACATGCGAGTTCATGTTACGACAACTGCACACTGGAATAAACACACTTCCCTACCCTTGGCACTCCGAGCTCTCTGAAACAATTACACACACACCCCCAAACAAATTACCTCAACATGTTCAAACGTGTACATTTTTCTTTACCTTTCATTCCAACCCTGACAAATTCAAGCAGCGCTTGTGTCTGAAACACATTTGCATATTCAAGCAGATGAGCTGAAGCAGGGTTAGTTTGGGATTCACTACAACTTGTATGGATTCCTGCCACAACTACAATTGGTATTCCAACTTTTTTTGGGGTTTGTTTTTTTTGTTTCCCCACCATGACACAGCATTTTACCAAGAATGTAAACGGATGCCGGGGCTTTGTTTGCTGTCATGACAAACTCATTTGCACAAACAAAACAAGTTAACCTGAAACTCAGAAAACCTCTCCAAGCCCAGGGATTAGTCTGAATACTCTTGATAGACCGCCAAACAAGAAATTAGGTTAGCTTAAGCCCACAGAAGGAGCGAATCGTACCTGCAGTTTGTGTACTAGAAGAATTTCTCAATCAGAAATACTCTTTTTTTTGGGGAGTGTCCGACAACACGTTGCAGCTTAATTGATGATTCACTTGACTATTGTTATAACGCTTAGAGCTCTTTTACCCCCCTAACCTGCTTCCGCACCTTCCTTCATCAACACAAGAGCCACTGTTTGGGAAAACGTTTACTCGACACCCACTTTTACAGACTTCCATCATGCTGGTTCGACTCTGCTAAGTGAAAGCAAACAGTCGTCAAAAATGACTTAATTCAGCCGTGTTTTTGACAAGATGGACTGATGTTTTTAATGAACAGTCTCAGCACTCAGAACTTATCATGATCTGACTTGGAGCCAATGATACACACTTTATTGACTGGCACCCATTGAAAACATGACAACACATCACATGGGAGTATGAACTTTGTCATCAGTCATAAAATAGGCGAGGTTCAGGTGAGCCTAAAGATGACTTGCAACATTGTTCTTCCAATTAAAATTGGAAAGCTCCCAAAAGTGGAATAACAATGTGTTGACAGTGATCACCTGGAAGCCAGTCAGTCAGAGGAATCAACAATGGTGCAACACAAACTTTCAGTCAGTTCACTTTTAAGATCCATTTACAGCCATACATTCAAACTAATCTTGACTGTCGTGCCTCATCAAAGGAGGGCCAACACTTTGTGTTCAGTTGTGTACCATGTATAATTGGCACCTCAAGACGATTTTATAGAGTAAAACAACAATTTTTAATAAATCACGCCACATGTCAGGTGCCAAAAGCACCAATTAGGTCAAACTCAAACATAATTTCAGACACACCCAGTCGAATGCATCACACCCTTCATAGCCAGCTTGCATTTTTCCACTGTTGAACCAGAAGTACATACTTTTATGCCAAGTCACTCCAGACAGAAGGATGCAAATGATGGCCCAACGGATATTCTCGTCTTCTTGCATTTACAGCAAATATATTCAGCTTTTCTTAGCACTGCCACCATAGGAATGGTAATTTTCTTTGGCAGGACTATAATCGCCACACTTCCTCAAAAAATATTTGACCATACTTACTTTCTAATTTACATCAAGAAATTCCAAGTCACATTACATACCTTGAATTAGGGCTAGGATACATTATTTAGTGTAGTATGTACAAATATAGCTTAACTCTTTAACGGTACATTTCGCATCTTTCTGAGGGTTAGTCCTTACCAATAAATTTGGGGATAATTGTGCCACCAACCCATTTGGTGGCTGGGAGGCAGCTGTCTTTCAACTAGGAAGTGTTAATCCCCTGAACTCCTGTCCTCGCTAATACAATGGCTTTAACCTTTATTTGATTTCTTACTGAAGGAACTGGCTGTATAATCAACTTCTAATCAGTGTGGTTTTGAACTGAAATGCATTCCGATTCAGGCTAGGTTTTCTTGGCTCAGTTTACGGAACAACAACAGTGATCAACTGGCTATATTCGTCTTCTTGGAGATATTGGTCTTCCACCTGTCAGAAAAAAAACCTCAAAAACTTGCTGTGGAGCAAAGACTTTTAAACTCCAAGGTGTTTGTTGACTCACCCTTCACACTCTTCCTGTTGACATCTGCGCCTTTCTCCAGCAGGTACTGGGCGATCTCCTTGTGCCCCTTGTAGCAGGAGATCATGAGACACGTGTGCCCGTGCCTGTTGGCCACCTCCAGGTCGGCCTTGTGCTCCACCAGGTACTTGACAATGTCCAAGTGTCCGTCGAAGCAGGCCGCCCGGAGTGGGGTGGAGTTGGTGAGCGTGGTGCTGTTGACGGAAGCTCCGTGGCCCAGCAGGGACTGGACCACCTTCAAGTGTCCCGCCGCGGAGGCCGCCCACAGCGGGGGCGCCCCCTCGATGGTCTCCCCGTCAAAGTTCACCGACCCCCCGACTTCCACTGGGGCGCTGCAGCACTCCAGCAGGTACTCCACCAGGTCCAGGTGTCCGTAGCGGGCGGCCATGAGGAGCGGCGTGGCTCCGTTGGTCTTCTCGCCCATCAACTTGGTCACATCGTGTCCATCTTTGTTCTCCAGCAGTTTCTGGAGGAGCCGGAGCTTCCCGTCCCTGGCCGCGTTGAACACTGCCGTCTTTAAATCCATGTCCGAGAGCTCCTCGCGCGGCTGCACGAGAGACGAAGCCCGGTGTCGGTGGAACAATGAGGCCGGTGGAGGTGTCGCCGCCGTGGACCCCTTTGTTTACAATCAGCCCTCACTTTGATAACGGTGAACCGCGTAGCCTCGTCGGTCAACAAGAAGAGAAACCGGCCGCTATTTGCGCGTGAACTCCCACTTTCAAAAGACTATAAAAATTTACTAACGACACTTTTGAGGCGACCCTTGGTCCAATAAAACATCTGTCGCCGTGTTAGCAGGCTGGCTAGTCAACTTCCTCGATCGGTCGAGCTAACCGACTAGCTCCGTTTAGCTCCACTACTTTGTAGCCGACCGAAACTTGTCCCCCGACACCTCTCCTCTTCCGAGAAGCCCTCCCTCACCACACCTGCGTGCTCGGCTTGCCATCGTCCCGCCACATTTCCTTGCTCCCGAGGCGTTATATTTATAAATGCTCTCCCAAGGCCGTGGAGATGGAAATCCACCCCCACCCGTTCCGCCGTGCTGCCGCTAGCTTTAGCCAGGGAAGGGGAAAGAAAAAAAAAGAAATCGACGATCGGTCTGTTTGGCCGAACAAACGGGAGGGATATCCCCGCTATCCGAGCCGCCTCGAGCCCACGGTCACAAAGACACGAACCGGCCGGCGTTACCTTCCTAAACCACGGATAATAGCGCCCATGAAGGCAGTCCTCGGAGAGCTGGCACGGCAGTAATCTCGGCGCAGGAGAAGGTAAATAGGGAAGGCTAACCACCCACGGCTGGACCGGATGATCACGACTCAGTTTCTGTCAAATCACAAACCCAACGCAGTCTTTTTTCTCCGCGGGGCGGATGATTGACGGTGGGGGCGTCCAATCACAGCCCGGGTTTCCCTTACCAAGCAGCCAATAGGAAGCAAGGAGGCGATCAAACACTTCTGTGGGAGAAACCAGATCTCGTCTTTCAGGTTGGAACTTTAAAAAAAATAAATAAATTACAGTCTCACAAAACGACAGAAAAACAGATAAGACATGCGTCATCTGTCCCAGCTGCATCGCAGGGAAATCTGAAATGTGTCCTGCTGAGTGTAACGGCCTTGATTATGTCACTCCCTACAGGATGAAAAGAGTATGGCCAGAAGGTCAGTACTAAAAATATAACACAAATTACAGAAGCAGCAATAAAGACACAATATCTCATCATGCAATTGCACATTTAGGTAGGTAGCAGAGCTGGAAGTAACACTTACAATTTGTATTCTCCTATAACTCCTCTTATTTTTCTTCAATATATCTCAGTTGCAAGTACTGTTAGTAAAAGAATATGAGTACATCATCCTTCGGTTCAATTAAAATATATACGCTTCAATGCACATCTCAGTCAAACAAAAATAATTGTCAAAATTACACTGAACAAATGTAAATAAAAGGCACCCATTTTCTTTCTAGAAAAATGTATCAGCAGATGCAAATGCAGATCACAATGTTTGATCATGAATTCAAATTATGGGCATCCTCCATCACTACAACATGGTTTGGAGTTTATTAAAGCAGGACTCAAATTACATACGTGAATAAAATGCTCTCAGAAGTGCAAATACCCAGAAATATGACGTCATTACAGTTTTGTGAGTCTTTGTTATTCGCTGCTTCCAACACTGGATTTAAGATGTTACTGGTAAGCAACAGAAGCAGATAAAACCTTTTACAAATACACTTGAAAAGAATAATACAGCTCCCTGTTGTGTTTGATTGCAATTCTTCATTAATTTCTTGACCTGTGCCATATAATTTTAATGAATCATCTGCATATTTTCACATCATATCCCTTCCTTTTCTATTTTTAACGAGCAGCCGATTCTACCTTTTTCCCAGTGTTGACTCGGTTCTGGATAAGTTCCCCCCAAAAATACACAATTTCTAAAACCATCCCATTGTGTTTTCATCAAGAGCCACCTTACTACAGTATGGAAATGTTAACTTTAACATAGCATATAGTTTTAGACTTTCTCTATCATTGCATAGACTGATGAAGCACTCAAACAGTTAAGTCTGTCCTCATTTGAATAGGCGGGTAAAAAGCAACAGACTGTAATTATAATTGGAACTGCAATGACTTTGTGACTCATGACCGCCACCCGAGACGCCACCGATCCTACACATCTTAACTTCTACTTTGGTGAAAATGAATTTCTACAGTTTATTCTAAGGTTTTTAAAGTCCTGGTCTGTGGTTCTTGTATTTTGGCAATACAGGGAAGTGGTTTATTCAGGCGTTACTGACAACTACTGTAAGTGTTAAAAATGATGACAGAAGTACATGGTTCCACACTGAAACAGGAAGTTTATTCAGCCACCTCAATAACTTAACAAGTCCCCATTGAATTAAAGTCCAAGATGATTTTAAGATAATCTGAGATTATTAAAGGATTATCTTAAAAGTGACCTGTCAGCATACAGACCTCCGGGAAATGCCAGCATTGTAACACATAACAAACCAGACAGCAAACACACAGTGAGAGGAGAAACAACAACGAAAGAAGCATTTAAAATCAATGGCTACAATTATTTTAGTCACTTAATAATGTTTATGAAAAGTATTAACTTTGAATATTAAAGTTCAATGAAAGGCATTTGAATCATTAAAAGTGTGTTTTTGGTCTCTTTAGGTGCGTTTGGGGTTATGTTTGTCTTTGTCAAAAACAGAAGCTACATTCACGACAAATTAACCATCTAATCTCAGTGAGTAATTGATGTGTTCAGAGACAATTGTACACACGAGCATTCAAACTCGGGCGTTTCACACATTAGCCATTTGAGCAGGTACTGAAATAACTCAGATTTTTGCAAGTCAGAGTGACACAAGCAAAAATGCCTGTGAGCCGTATGTATAGCGAACAAGACGACAGGACACGCCTGCTGATTTTCCACCACGTAGTGAAAATCCCCTAAAAATATGATCAGCATGTTTACAATGGTTTCATTCTACGACACTAGCATTTCATGACATAAAAACAAACAATTGTGGAGGGAGAAAAAAAACAAACAAAATACAGTAATAGCAATAATAGATACAGGCATTAAAAGCTGTTAAAATCTTACTTCCTATAGCATTAAAGTCAACCAGGGATTAAAACAACAGATTAAAACTGCAAATCAAAATGAATGCCGTTTTCTTTTCTTCAAGCAGTATTTATCGCGGCGTGAATTTCACCAGTGCCGTATGAAACAAAGAAAAAGACAATGTGAGCCTACAAGATAAATAAGTTCTTGCATATTAAACAAAACAGCAGAATAATTTTAAATAAAGCAAAAGAATCGATGTCAAGCATTTTTTTTTTTTAAGCTACTGCCAATTAAACTGTTAGCATTGCCACCTAAACCCAGATTCGATAAAGAGCACCAACACCTTGTGACCCCAATCTTCTGACAGATCACTTTAATGAGGCCAATTTGGACAAATTGTTCACCCCAGTATGTAACAAACTCGGTCGGAAACTGACATGTAGAATCAACCTATTACTTTTAAGAACTACAGTCACTCGAGAGAAATAATCTCTACTTTCAACATTTCAAATCCAGATCTACAGTTTCAAAGCAAATAAAGCACAAAACAAAACAAAAATATCTCCTCTTCACAGTGATCTTTAATAGCATTTTTTTTTTCTATAACCAGGTACAACCTTTGTGGGTCAATCATTTTGAGTGTGAGTTTATGGACTGTTCTGCAGTAAAGAACAACCATCTGTAGATTACCTTAAATCTAACACCAACATTCACTCCTTTGCTTGTCTCAAAGTAAAGTGATGGCTGAAAAACATGGAGCAGATGATAGGACAGAGATAGATGTATAAAATAGATTGTGTGGAAGGGGACACACACAAAAAAATAAGACATATTTAGAATTCATTCCAAATATTAAAATTATTTGAGATTTGCTTCAACTGTATGACCAGTGCTCGAACTGCTTCAAATACAGTCAAGTCTTTCTTCAATTATCAGATCTGAAAAAACAAAAACAAAATTCAAACACAACTTTGTCCCTCAGGACAACTTGCATGAGGTTTCTAAGAAAAGCAGCGCTGAATGAGGACGACATGTCAGATTGTATGATCTGGCAGTTTTGATATGATCCAACTTCCGATCAGCGCTGCTGTTCTTAGCCGCTCAACGAACATAAACCCAGATACAGATGAGAAAGTAAAGAATCGCATCCCAGAAGTCAGAGGCCGTTACGATCCAACGCGCGTTGTCGTGGTCTTCTTGTCAGAGAAGAAGCTTCTGAGCAGCACCACCTGGCTGATGCTGACCACCAGGAGGATAATGGCTTCTCCAATGGACCAGAAAGCGACGCGGGTATTCAGGTCCTCTGCCCGACTGCGTCCCTGGGCTTCCCGGAGGCGGAAGTGTGTCTGGTAGTCGATGACTGACTTCAGGGCCTCATGGATGGACACGCATGCCGATTCCATCTTGAAAAAGGTGAGCAAATAGAAACACAATTTATTTTATTTGGGTACACAGATTTTAGAGGATGGAGTTACTCAGCAAAAATGCAATAAAACGGAGCTCTGATGTTTTAAATATGGTGGCTGATTTAGTCCAAAAATGAAAAAGTCGCATATTTGTATTTATATTTTATAAATCCGAGTTTTCCTCTCTTCTAACTTTCTTGCAATACTACGTGTGGCAGCGCATCACAAAACACATCGTTGGCAATTCTAAATTAGGCGAGAAGTAGACTTCTTCTCCTTGACATGAAATGATTCTTCCCGACACCACAGGGACTTGTTCTCTAGCAGGACAATGTGCTTAGAAAAGGTCTGCTGAAAAAAATACGGGACTTTATTGGATTCAACAATGTTTTTAATGCAGGTAACATTCGTAAACAAGTGGCATGTTTGTCAAAAACTGTGACGGGGAAAATAAAATACCAAGAAAGGAATGTAAAAATACCTTGCATCTGTGTTTCATGTATAAATAAGACGCTGATGCAAAACATCTGGCTGAACAGACGCTGCATGTAGTATCAGCAGTCGAACAAGGTTTTTGACATCGAGTCACTGATTAATCTTTTCATTGAAACTTTCGGCCCGAAATAAACTTTCCCTCCATAGAAGTCTGACATTCAAGCATACAAATATACTTCTGTGGCTATGAGTCGAAATATTGTGCCTCCTAGTATCTTTAAAACAATGTCTTCAGTCCTTCTTTTCAGCTATACCTATTTTCTGCACATCTCTGGCCGTGTAGTCACAAAAATTTGGAGGCATGCGAAGATAGATGAATACTTTATTCATCCCTTTGGGGAAATTCACATTCTCAGCAGCAACTACAGCAACAGCAAACAACGGCGTTGTTGTGAATACAAGGAATGGAGTAGAATAAAAGAAAGAGATAAGAATAAATTAAAGACAAAGAGCTGAAGCTTTTTCATTCCAAAGTCTGGAACCCATGGGCCCTTGGGTCCCCTCTAGTACCCTTGTCCACATTTTTTTTTTTTTTTTTTTTTTTTTTTTTTTTTTTAAATCAACCAACTCCCTTGGGGGAGTTAAACAGCCTCATGACATGACGGAGGAAACATTTCCTCAGTCTGTCAGTGGAGCAGGACAGGGACAGCAGCCTGTCACTGAAGCCGCTCCTTTGCCTGGAGATGGTGCTGTACAGTGGATGCAGTGGGTTGTCCATGATGGACAGGAGCCTGTCCAGCGCCCGTCATTAAGACACAGATGTCAGACTGTCCAGTTCAGTGCCCACCAAATAGCCTGCCTTCCTCACTATTTTGTCCAGGCGTGTGGCGTCCTTCTTCTTGATGCTGCCCCCCCAGCACACAGCAGCGTAGAAGAGGGAACTCGCCACTACAGAGCGATAAAACATCTGCAGGAGCTTTTTACAGATATTGAAGGACGCCAGCCTTCTGAGGAAGCATATCCGGCTCTGTGCTTTCCTGCACAGGGCATCTGTGTTTGCAGTCCAGTCCAGTCTGTCGTCCAACTGTACTCCCAGGTCCACAGTGTCCCCCTTGGTGGTGATAGGCCCCGGTCTCCTGAAGTCCACCACCATTTCTTTGGTCTTGGTGGTGTTGAGGTGCAGGTGGTTGGAGTCACTCCATGTGACAAAAGTCCTGGATCACTTTCCTGTACTCGCATCCTGTACACGATCGCAGTGTCATCTGCAAACTTCTGCACGTGGCACGACTCCCGAGTTGTATTTGAAGTCGGATGTGTAAAGGGTGAACAGGACCGGAGACATCACAGTCCCCTGTGGTGCTCCAGCGCTGCCGACCACAGCGTTGGACCTACAGGCCCCCAGTCGAACATACCAGGGGTCTGCTTGTCAGGTAGTCTGTTATCCATGCCACCAGGTTTGTGTCCACCCCCCCCATCTCTGTTAGTTTGTGTCCCAGGAGCGGGGGCTGAATGGTGTTGGAGGCGCTGGAGAAGTCCCAAGAATGTGATTCTCACAGCACCACTGCCCCCGTCGAGGTGGGAGAGGGATCGATGCAGCATGTAGACGATGGCGTCCTCCACTCCCACCTCCTCCTGGTATGCAAACTGCAGGGGGTCAACGGCATGGCGGACCTGTGGTCTCAGATCGTGAAGCAGCGGCCTCTCCATGGTCTTCATCACGTGTGACGTCAGGGCAACCGGTCTATTGTCGTTCAGCTCTACAGGTCGTACTTTCTTGGGGACTGGGATGATGCAGGAGGTTTTCCACAGCTGGGGGGGATCCTCCCCTGCTCCAGGCTCTGGTTGAAGATGCGCCGTAGAGGGTCTCCCGGCTCCGTCGCACAGGGACAAACCGTCAGGACCAGCCACCTTCCTGGGATGTAGCCTCCTCGGCTTTCCGCACACCTGGGTGGGGGAGCGTCGGTGCTGGTGGGAGGTGCAGTCGTCTGATTTGGGAGTGAGGAAGGTCAAACCTGTTTCAAGAAGTCGTTCAGCAGGTTTCCTTGCTCCACTCCTCCTTCGATGGTGACTCCCCTCTTCGAGCTGCATCCAGTGATTGTTGTTGCAGAAGCAGCATACAGTTCTTACAGGAACCAGTGTCCATGCAGAAGTTGATGTAGTCCGTGATGCAGTTAACAGCCACCTCAAGGTCCTCGCTGTCCTGTACTACATCCCAGTCTGGTGCCTCAAAGCAGTCTCTCAAAGTGCCACACAGAGGGCATCCCTCGAAGTTAGCCAGGAGTTTTAATACCGATTTTTCTGATATGAAATATTTCTCTTCCTTTACACATACACTCATAGCTTACCTGAGTGAGAGCAGTGACCCTGTTCTCGTTGGGGAACAGTGGAGGGTCATCGCCAACCTGGAAGTCGAAGTAAACCGTCTTGTGTGTGAAGGTTGAGAACTCGTTGCTGAAGCAGAACTTGTAGGTGCCATTCTTGGCTGCTGTGAATGTGAAGCTGTCATACTGCTTCTTCATCTCCTTGTACAGTGTAGTGCTATCTGGATCCTCCAGACGACAATCAACGTCGTAATGTCCACCGGTCACCACCTGGTGTTTGAAAGGAGAGAACAACTATTTATTCGGGAACAAAAATCACACAATATCGACTCACTGTGGAACACTAAAATAATCCAGAAGATGGTTGGACAATATTAGAGTTGAGTGAGCTTGACCTTAATCATATCATCTTATCACCACGCTGGTGGATTGTGGTTGTCATGGGTGGGGGAGCAAGTGTGGCTGTAACTCGCTCAAAAAACGTGGTTAAATAGTAACAGCATGCATTGGATTAAAAAAACCAACAACAAATACTTCACTCTAAATTAGAGTCAGACCACCTTAAGGTTTAAAGTCACATGAGGTTTATCAGTCACTGTCTGACGAAGCAGCATTAAATAAATTATTTTTATTATAGTAAAATAAAATTCAGGGAAATCACTTGATGTTTGAAAAAGTTTAAATATTAAGCTGACCTGGATCTCTGATTGTGTTTGCATTTAATATTTGGTTCCATGTCTTCAGCATAAGGCCGACATGCCTCTCTCTCTCTTCAGCTCTGTTGCATTACATAATTACAATCTACCAGACAGAACACAACTGGAATTTCGTAGATGTACAGCATATAATTAACATCAATTGAACAAGGATTACTACTCAGAAAAAGGGTAACTGACTCATCCAGTTTAGACCTGACCACATGATTGCGACCAAAAAAGTAAAAAATGGACAAGGACATATGAGAAGTGGAGGTTGGAAACACAGCAGAGGTGGGAAAAAGTGAAAAAGAAAGGGCGATGCGTGAGACACGAAGGCAGGAATTTCTCATCGGGCAGAAGTGTGTGCTCCAGGATGCTGTCTCTGACCTGCTCCACAAACTCACCACTGAGTGGTGGTGATGTGTGAATGTGTCCAGTCATGACATCATCACATTGACCATCCTGACTGTGAAATGTCCGTTCACCTTATGTAGTTTACTAAAGCCTTGGCATGTGTAAATATCAAATTTTAATAAATGGAATATGTCTAGATTCTATATTGGGTAGAATTTAAAATTAGAATTGTTTTGTGCATTAACTGATTATTAACGTCAATCTAGTTACTAAGCTGCCTGTTTTCTTACGAAGGCTGCTGTAATAAATCATCTATCTACCCATCCATCCCACCTCTGCAAGGAACAAATGTAGAAACAACAACGTGTTTTCTTGTGAATTTTAACACGAGTTGCGCTGCGAATACTTTCATATAAATCGTGTCAAAAGCATGTCCTTTTCTTTAATAACCAGCTGTTACAAGACGGGCAAAACTAGCAGCTGCTTAAAAGTCTTTGAATCCTGAACGTAAAGATGCCAGTGCAGCTGACATCAAGACGGGGGATATCAACTCATCTTTGATGAACACAACTTAATGAATTATTGACATACAAATGAGGATGAGTCCAGTACCTGAAACTCCAGTGTGCACTTGGTGCCGACGATGATGTCTTCGTAGAAACACTGCTTCGCGTTGTCTGGCAGCTCAAACGTGAGCTCCGAGCCGAGCACCCAGCCACAGAGCAGCTGGGCCCAGAGCACCTGCAGCAACACCCGGAACGATCGACACATCCTGGACATCGATAGCCAACAGCCTCACAGAGAAACCTGCCGCAACAAACACCGACGGACACGCCACTGAATCCAGAGCCGGGGAGACGGAAAGAGCGGCGGAGCGAACCCGGACATTAAACTGTTAGCATAGTGCTAAATGCTCCGCTAGTCGTCGTTATATGTACAGTTGTGAGGCAGCGTGAGATCGGTAACATTTTCAACCGATAGTGGGTGCATGTGTGTTAAACCTAAATGTTACCACTTGGGCTCAACTGAATGTAAACATGAACATTTATTAATTCATCATTGTGTCTCTGTCAGAAGAACCTACTCACCTCGAAGTCCTCACCCGGATGTGACCAAATCTAAGTGACGTGTCCCGGGTGTGGCATTCCATTGGCTCTTTACTGGCATAAGCCCCGCCTTACGCCTGCGTGCCATTGGTCAAAAGAAGAGGGGACAGTGCGCTTGCGAGATCATGTGGGGTAATGTCCACTCGCCTGGTGAAAGGAGCGTCTCCAACGTCGCCGGTGATGGGCGGGCACGCCGGGGAGTCAGTTTCTTAATACGTTACCACATGCTTATTCACATGGAGATTGCAAACGTATATTAGTCGAACAGACACCCCATCCCCAAAACCATAATTCCCCTACTTAACCAGTGCAGTCAGTGTGAATGTGATGGTATGAGGAGAATGTGATGCCTCCTCTTGAGCATTAAGGAGGCATCAAATTCGTTCTTGGTTATCTTGTTAATGTTGAACTCATCCAGTTCGAAAGATTGATGACCTCATCTCATATTCAACGCATGGTTATAGAAGTTCAAGACTTGTAAAACAACATGAGCCTAGAAAACTAAACTGTAATAGTAAGGTATATAAAATAAAATTCATGTAACATCATGGTATATTCAAACCAATCAGCCAGCAAGCTTGAGGCCCAGTTTGTTCTGTACATATAATTAGAAGCCTATACTTTATGGATGAAGCAGTTGTATGTTTTACAGAGAATAAGAGAATTAAAAAAGTATAAGGTGAGACGCAAGTACAAATGAAAGACTGAAAATATGACAAATAACAAAGGATTTGGTAGGTTCCTCAGACTATCAGCAATAGGTGAATAAAATGTTTGAAAAATGGAGCAGTATAAGTCACATGAATAAATTGTGTCAGCGTACTATGTAATGTGCACATACTTGTTATTAGCTGTGTATTTTCCTGTGGATTCTGCAAGGTGCCTCTCTTCACTAATGTAGTTTGTCCAACATATGTCACAGATGATCTACTGTATTATGAATTGTTATAATGATTGCCAAGTCTCTGCTGTGTTCTTTAAACAATTCATGAGACATTTTCTGGTTAAGGGGGTTTATCTGATCTGACAGGCTGACAGTCCCTCAAAAGACAAAGATAGACAGTCACCCACACTCACATGGGCAAATTAGAATAACCAATAAACCTCATATGCAGCTTTCTTTTGTACTGTGGGTGGAAATGGGACGTTTCCGTAACTAATGCACACACAAAGAACTTGAAAATTCCACACAGACAGGACCTCCAGCCCAAATGTGACTAAAAGCTGAGGCAATGTCATGATGGGGCTTCAATGCGAACCACTTCACCACTGGCCATTAAGGAACAAACAGGAAATACTGTCCCCATTTAGGCTGGATAAGGTCTGCAAAACTGTGTAGAATTCCAAGAAAAATTTAATTATGCAGATTTGTATATATTTCATATGATCTTTATTTTACCAGGCAAATTGCATGAGATTGAAATTATTTTTTTCAAGCATACATGGATGGCCAAAAGCAGCATTAAAAAAAAAACGATAGACAGAGAAGACATAGAGAAACAGATCACACTGATATACCTCTTTCCTATATCCAATGGTATATAGATACATAGACAATTCATATAAAGTTAAAAACCAGCCATTTCTTTTAACTGACAACCCCCCCCCCCCCTCCCCCCACCCCTCTCTCTCTGAGCTCTGAGGTATTTCAACAGTTGGCAAGGTCAGTATGATACTCAGGCAGATTTGAAGCCATGCAGCTCCATGAACAACAACGTGAGATGTAAGTTTTACTGTGAAAAATAATTATTAAAACAATACATTTCTTTGGACTTGTGTCACCAATTAACCAGTTTTTCTTTCACCACTTTGGATGATAGACTTTTGGAGATGTTTTGATCCAGCCATATAACCTCAGTCTGGCCTTCAGATTCTTCTTACAAATACCCACTTTTCCTGCTTTCAACAAACAACTTCAAGAATTAAATGTTGCCTGTCAGTGATCGGGATGCTATGGTCATAAAAATATATTTTGGGGAAAGAAATTAACTCACAATGTTCAAGGATGACACATGTTATCCCTCCCCGTACTTTGCCTCCAGCTCTGCTAATGAAAACAGCCTTGGACTGGTATATTTTGATCTTTGCTGGTGCAGTGTAAATGACACAGTGGCCATTCTGCGGTCCCACCAAGAAAGTGTGTCACTCGGGCCAACTAATCCTGAGTAAATATAGAACTGTAGTGTCCGGATAGGGCGCGCCTGATGCAGGATGCGCCTCCAGAACCAGCGAGTCTGAAGACGCGGCCAACCCCAAAAAACCCAAGTCTCGCGCGATCCAGCTGGACGGGATTACAGAGTCGGGACGGGAGGGCTGCATGGGGAGCTGAGACACAACAAAAGACACACACTTCAAGTAACTGGAGGCTCTTCGTTTTTTTTTTGTAAACAAAAGAACATTTAAGTCATCCCCTCCATCGCTTTGCGCTCAGCGACAGTACGTCAGGGGTTCAGCGTCATGCCGAGCAGCACGTCTTTACTGGAGGCCGATGAGGGAGAGTCCGAGGTCCCGCCGCCGCTTGTGCACGCTTTCGCCGGTATGGGCCTCGAAGAGCTCCACGGCATCCAGAGCCAGACCCCCGAACAAGCGGACGACAGCGTCTCCTTCCACCACCACCATCACCATCACCAACAACAACTACCCCCGGTGAGCCATTTCAACCTGCTCGGCACGGTCCTCGACTTGAAGCCCCTGCATCGGCCGCCCTCCGGAGATGAAGCCACCAAAACGGCTGCGCCCGAGGACGAAGAGGCAGAAGTTGGAGCCGCCGATCCCCCGGGCTGCGCCGGGGGCTCGCTGCTGGCGCAGGCCCACCGCCACCAGCACCTCACTCCGGCGAGCTCCGTGGTGCCGTCCGGGCTGGAGCACGCCGAGACGGTTCTGTTGTACAGCGGAGAGGAGCGGGACGACACAGCCGTGAGCGGCGGCGCCTTACCGCCGGCTAACAGCATGGCGATGCTACCGTCCGGCGTGTACGCGGAGTCGGGCTACGAGGCCGAGCCGTCGCTCCTCGCTCGGAGGAAGAGCGTGAACACGACCGAGTGCGTGGCCGTGCCGAGCTCCGAGCACGTCGCGGAGATCGTGGGTCGACAGGGTGAGTGCAGCAGCCTCCTCCTCCGGAGGGCTTCCAGCACACTGGACAGCAACGGTTTTTACGTTGCTAACTGTTGTTAGGACTGAATCTGGGTGGCAGATCGTTTAGGAAGCGGAGAAGTACCCGAAGCGATGTAAACATGTTCAGAATGTTCGCTTTAAAAAAAACAACAACAATTAAATAGATTATTTTATAATGAAAACACTTATGAAACAGAATCGCTAAAGACGACATTGAAGTTGGTCTCTTATTCGACCTTCACGTTACATCCGTTAAGGGGAAAGTTGAGAGAAACTGTAATGAACTCTAATGATTTGTTTATATTTACAGATAGCAATGCCATAAAACACAAAGATCATTTAACTGAGGTCTCACTGTCTTTCACGTGTGTGGAAGTGCCAAACAACTTGGATTTCCACAACAAATTATCCTCGGGTCAAAAAACCCCACAAAAGTCTGACGTGCCCAACCAGGACCGCATTATTTTAAATGGGTATTAAATAGGACTATTCATCGCAATACAGAATTTTCATATTGCTTAAGATTCACAGCAAAGGGCAAATTTCCTCCAGTTTGCCCCAATTCAGGTTTCTCCTCATTGATATCCCTGAAATCTCAAACGAAAATGGCTTGTCCTCCCCATGCTGTTTTACTAATAAAATCCGACAGGACTGCGTAGGATATCACAGTCCAGACACGACAGGTCCGGTTTAGTACTTATTAGTTTCTAAGAACAAACTTAATGTTGAAATGTCGACTTTACCCCCACCTCTTTTGTTTAGTTTCACCTTAACGTCTGTCTTCACGCTCCAATCGGAGGCTAACTTCTGGTGTGTGCTAAATACTAACTTATTGTTGTCGTCCTCACTTGCTTTAACGTTATTTTTCACATGTACCACATACATTTTAACGATATTCTTCCGATATGGCTGAGTCGTTTAAACCTTTTAGGGTCGCAGACATGTAAAGGGTTTGGAAGTAAAACACTAAACCATGTTTATGTAGCATGTTTAGCTTCAACAGTTGATGTTGGCCTGAAAGCAGCTAGCCTAGCACGCTAACTGGGTCAACACCACCCTCGTTCAGCCCCCCCCCCCCCCCCCCCCCCCCCCACCCCCCCCCCAAAAAAAAAAACCTAAAAAAGTTCACACCACTACGTTTTTTTGTCGTGAAGCCGGTTCCTCTACGTCTTGTAGCTTCGAGGGCCGGTCTGTGTCAGGGATGCTTTTGTTGGTGGCTCGCTGACAGGCTCTCCTGAGCCGTGCCTGGTCGTGCTTTGTCTCGGGGGGAGAAACATAAAGAGCAGTGTGCTGCTGCTCTCCATTGCTCTGCCACATCAGCTGTTGGTCATAATCAAGTCCACGAATTAAAAAAAACAAAAAACCCGGATCGTGTTTGAATCAAATACGTATGTATTTTTTGTTTTGGTTTTGTTTAAAAAAACAAAACATTTCTTTTGTGTGTGGTTTAGCTAAACCTTAAAAGGGGTAGCAGGGCTTTTGGAGTCACTAGGTGTTGTGGAGCAGCTGGGGGAGGGAGGGAGCTCTGCAGTGTTGACAACAACAGGAAATGGCTCTGGTAATGATGCTGGACACTCAACCATGGCTGAAAGGGATATTTAATTTATAAGCTATGCTACTTTTATATGCCATCAATGACTGGAAACATAAATGACGTGCCGTTAACTTTTATTGTTTCTCTTGAGTTGGAAAGTTTGTTATGTCTTTGTTATGTTGTAAGTTTCAGGATTGAGTCTTTTTATGATGTGTCGTCGTCCCCCCCCCCCGACAGGCTGTAAGATCAAAGCACTGCGGGCCAAGACCAACACCTACATCAAGACACCGGTGAGAGGTGAGCAGCCTGTCTTTGTTGTGACTGGACGCAAAGAAGACGTGGCCATGGCGAAGAGGGAGATCCTCTCAGCGGCGGAGCACTTCTCCCTCATCAGAGCCTCTCGAAACAAAACCGGCCCTCTGTCAGCTGGGAGCAGTCTTGGGACCCCTGCACTACCTGGTCAGACAACCATTCAGGTTAGTATGTTTATAACTCGTTTTCGTTGAGTGAACTCACAGGGGATGGTCATGTCGGGTGGGTGTTTTTACAAGGTTTTATAAAGAGGAGACTCTTGAGTCCCATGACTTCTGCTGCATTTTTTAATTTATGGCATGCAAGCTTATGTTGCGTTCTTCCATCGTTTCAGGTGCGAGTACCATATCGTGTAGTGGGATTGGTTGTGGGTCCCAAAGGTGAGTCTTTCTTTCTTTTGTATTCCTACTATTTCTTGTGCTGCAAATTGAAGCCGGGTACGGTAGAAAATACAAGGAGGATGGCTTTTTCTTTTGTTTATTTATTTGTTTGTGCCGAAGAAGATTCCAGATTAAGCATTTAGTTTGTTGATTTATCCTAAATGTCTGAATGGGAAGGAACCAAGTTGATTTACTGCTCCTAAATGTATATCTGGGTCAAATAGACTATTTCACCATCGTATATACTGCTCTCTTCAACTTGATGTCATGAGTTGGTGGATCTCATCCCAACCGACTGCAGATGAAGCGAAGAAAAACACAAAGGGACGGATGCTCACAACTACTTATATGGATACCTAACGGGCAATTTAGAGTTGTTAGTTACCTTAAACATATATTTTTAAATTGTAGAATTGTGTAAGGAAACAAGAGAATTCCAAAGTAAAGTGTGCGAACTCAGTCAAGAAATTCATCCTCGGGACAACCTGGACTTGAACCAGAGCGATAAGAGAGTCACTGCACCACAGTGGAACCTACCTAGACAAATACTATATCATGATATTAGAGCAAATGTTACTACTGTATCACATTGATGAAACTCCTGGTGACACAGTATGAAGGATGAAACTGATGGTTTGCAATTTGACAATTTGTTGTGAAACCTCTTGGGTTCAGACAAGTAAACTAACCTCTCGCACTTCTACAGAGTCAATTTTAAGAAGTCTTTTACAGTATAACCCTTTGCATTAGAAAAAGCCTTGCTCATGTGCGCAAAATGAAGCCCTTTCAGGAAGTTGTGAATTATCTAGTGGAGACCAGCCTGTCTTAAGTTACTTTCAGCCTCTTGGAGTGGCTCAGCTTAGAGTGCCTCAGCAAACTCGAAGGTTACATTTTGCTCTCACGGAGTCTTTGACCCCTTGCCCTGTTGACATTACCACCTCGGTGTTGGGAAGCTTGGGGTTGGTTTGTCAATTGAACAGCAGCAGCTCTCAGCCATGTGCCACTGCACCGTTGAGGCAGAGTCCAAACTGCACAGAATTACAGGTTCTTTAACGTATGAAAATAAATGCATTTTCCACCTTTTCCATAAATTTGCACTGGCCTCAGGATTTAATTGTGATCATTACTGAAGGATATCTCGCCTTTGATGGCCCTGTGACATGTGATCTGGTTTCTCTGGAAGGCAGGAATTCAGTGGGCTCTGAGCTTCAGCCAGGTGAGTCACCAGGACAGCCTGCAGCTCAGGGCTGTAATTTACTGCACAGCCCAGCTTCCCCCAACATCAAAGTCAGATTGGTCCGATAACTGCAGCAAAGTCATTGCTGTGAGCGTATAATGGTTAAGCTGTGGTTATGCAGTCTATAGCTTCACTCTGCCAGAGAGAACCTGTCAAGCTCTGGGAAAGTCGACTTGTCTGTTAATGTTTCAGTCACTGTAAGTTATGACCCAACTTTTCTTTTTTTTTTCCCTTTATCCTTCATTTCCTTCTTCGAGCGGTTCCTTATGCTATGAGTGATTTTATTAGGATGTCTTCATGTAACAATATGACGAGAATGAACATTCGTTCTTTCAGGAGCAACCATCAAACGCATCCAGCAGCAGACTCACACCTACATCGTGACGCCCAGTCGTGACAAAGAGCCGGTGTTCGAGGTCACCGGGATGCCCGAGAATGTGGACCGAGCGAGAGAGGAGATCGAGGCGCACATCGCCCTACGTACCGGCACCTGCGGGGGCATCGAGGCACCGGGCGTGGACAACAATGATTTTCAATTCAACGGCACAGATGTCAGCTTTGACACCTCCGCAGCGCCAGCCGGGTTGGGCGAGGCCCGGTGGCTCCACGCAGGTGCGTCATCGCCAGGTGGCGGTGGCAGTGGCGGTGGAGGTGGAGGTGGCAGTGGCGGTGGAGGTGGAGGTGGCGGTGGCTTGGTGCCACTCAACATCAACGGTACTCAGCGAGTCAATAGCAATATCAACAGCAGCATCAAGATTTCTTCCACCTACCGTAATGACAGCTCCAGTTCCCTGGGCAGCGGCTCCAGCTCCGCCGATTCATTTTATGGCAGCGGCAATGGGAACCAAATGTCCGATTTCAGCCCAACCTGTCCATTTAATGCCAACACTAACAACAACAACAACAATAATAATAATAATAATAATAATAATAACAACGGCGGCGGCAGTGCAAGTTTATGGTTTGGTGAGAGCCTTGTTCCTGTGGGCTCTGAGGAGCTGGTCAGCCTGGGAAGTGGAGGCTGCTCCTCAGGATTTGACCCGTTGACCATTTCCACTGCCTCACATTCTGCTGCACAGCCTCACATCTGGAGCTCTTTTTTGGACCACCAGTCTCTCCAAGCCTTTGATGCTCTCCAGTCCCAGGTGGGTAGAAGTCAACAGAGGCATTCCATTAATGGTCTCCTGCTCTGGCATTAAAGAACATCCATCCTTCTTCTATACAATATGGGCACTGTCATTCCTCTCCAAGCCATGCTTTGCGCACCTCGTATAGTTTTCTAGAATAGGTCAATTGTGGACCAGCTTTCCGTTTTGTTGTACTGTAATTTAATACTTCAGCTGGCATACAGGACAGAGGAGGTGGCCGGTCGTGCTTTGCCACGACTGTTTAAGCAAAGCTTGTTTGTTTTCTGGGTGTTTCCATGCATGTATGTGCTCATCAAACCGTTCTCCCTTTGTGTAAAGAAAAACATTGAAAGTGTGTCTCATGAAAGCGACTAAAAGATACAGTAATGACCGAGGTTGGAGAGACAAAACACAAATTGGCATTTTTGCTTAAAAAGCCATTATGATATTGTCCGAAAATCAACTAAATATGAGTCAAATGACAGCTGGGTCACTTCAAAGGTACATTTATTGAAGTAAAATAACTTCTAATGGCATGTTCTGGATTTTGCACCACGTAAAACGGCAAGCAAGAAGTGATGACATAACGGTGGAGTTGATGCAGGACACTTGGCAACAACTAAGCAAACCATCAAACTGTACAAATGACTGACATTACCCGAAGGCTCAGTCAGACTGCAACTTCAGCATTCTTAAATTAGCTGCTACACGATACGGCATTTGTTTTATGGATTTGAGTGTGAGGCTAAGTTTGTCTGGACAATGTCAGCGTCCACTGGATTTGGAGTTGATGACCGTTACGACGTACTTCAGAGGACAAGAACACTGTTATCCTGTAGTCAGGAATCGGAGCGTAAACCAAGAAAGGAGTATTTGTTGTAACGTTTATGTGCAGGGGAAAAAAAAAATGATAGGGACGTGAATGTGGTCCCACTTCTTACCTCTTTGAAATTCTGCTAATTATTCAGTCGGTGTTGTCACTGCAGCTCGGCGCAGCAGTCGCACACTGCGCCATCTCTTTGACGACTGGTCTGAAATGGTCGGAAGCTGTTTGCGGTTGTGTGGTGGCATTGGCCAACCGCAAAACCGTCTCCCTGTACAACTCCTAGTCAAATAGATCTCTAAGATCTTATCGCCTGGTACCGCCAATATCTCAGTCGATGGCTGCCTTCAAGCACGAGCGGTATCAAGTTTGCCTCTGAAGTTGTGAAAACGTTTGCTTTCGGCCGTATTTGTTGTTTAAACAACTCTTGTTGATCTTTTCAGACCAGTCAGCCAGGAACGCCCCGACTCTCTCCGACTTTCCCTGAAGCTTTGGAGCACCCTCAGGCCCAGCGGGTCCTCCGAGGCCCCTTCGGCTCAGCCGGGACCCTGGACGCCCACAGGTTCCCTTCCTACAGCTCAGCCTTTTCCTCTTCCAGCGAAAGCACCGCCTCGTCGTCCTCGCCCCCCGAGTCCTCGCTCTCCTACCGCACAGGAATGGGATTGGCAGGGAGAGGGCAGGAGATATGCATCCACTGTATGGATAACCAGGTGATCGCTGCCTTGGTTCCTTGTGGCCATAACCTTTTCTGTTTCGATTGTGCCACCCAGATATGCCAGGGTCCAGAGGCTACGTGCCCTGTGTGCCTGTCCCCGGCCACACAGGCCATCCAGCTCCGCAATATGTGATTTGTTTTTGTTTTTGTTTTTTAAATCCACCACCTTGACGGCTGATGGCGGGCCAGCTTCCCTTAACACTGTTGTGTGGGGAACTTACAAATCTGGCCCCGAATCATCGTCTTCGCGGTTCCTCGCCCCTGCTTTTGTCCTGTCTGGTGTGTGAGTGACAAAGGTCGGGGAGAGTCGACGAATAAGGAATGAGGTGTATTTAGGGCATAGGTTGGGGTGTTCAGCCCGTTCATGTGCCTGCTATTGTGAAGTCTTCTTCCCTGATTGACTGATGAATGGGAGGGTCAGAAGCCCTCAGTGTAGCATTGGGTGGGTTGGGATACATGATGTATAAATATCATGTTCTTTTTGTTTGTTTGTTTGTTAGTTTGTTTTAACGATGGCCCTGCCCCTGTTGCCTCTTGTTTGCTGTGCTCGTGGTGGGGAAAAGGATTAATGAAGAGGCGAGTACGTTTACGTGGGTCACCACATACGACTGTGTAGAAAAATAATGGTATTCATCTGGTAATTACACAATTTGAATGCTGTAGTAGACGTTGCATATCAAACACATGCCACACCGCGCCGTTAGATGACACGCTAGCCCAGGTTATTTGTGTGCAGACAGCTGGCTTTTGATGCATTTCCGTGCTTCTTAGAGAGAACATGTTTACACACACAGAGCACAAGTCAGTTTTTGAGAATCACTGACTGCTGTTACTGGCATGCTGTTAAAGGTGCAGTGTCTCACGTCATCTTGTCCTCTCAAACTTGTGTTTGGGGGGTCCTCTGGTGAATCCACTGGATCCCCCCCTCAGCCCGTGTTTAGGTTCTTCTGGTCCACTAACCAAATGCTGACTGTGCGCTTTATAAATATAGATAAGGAGTCATGAGACTTGGAAATAAAGAGCTAATCTCAACGCTAAGAAAAACGACTAATAGTTTATCTAATCTGTTGGTATTTCAATCATTTTAATTTGAAATATGAAGTACATTTGTAGCCATAAAACAAGTAAAATCTTACAAACTGCACCTTTTTAAGCATGTAAACACATCCATAAAGGCTTTTTTTTTTCTCTCTCTCACCCAAACAGGTCAAACCTGCAACTACAAAGTTGTCGCACTCCAAATGGCAACCACTTTTATTTTTTTCTTCTTCTGTCCCTCCATCCTTTTTTAAAAAAAATGGTAAAGTACTGGAAGTTTCTCCATTTTGGTATCGCCACGTCGCTTTTCATTTCTATTTAAAAGAAATCGTGTTTACGGTAAACTTGTGCCTAATTCCGTTCTGTGTAAACAAAAGAAACTACTGGTTCAGGAGACGCAACGTGTCTCTCTGTCTTTAAACAAAACTTGTGGCCTTTTTTTTTTTTTGGTTTTGTTTTGTTTTTAAAGCCTATAATTAACAACACTATCTACAAATCCAGACTCGAAAGAACACAAACCGACTGACTGAAGTCTTAATGTATTTCTCCAAGTTCAGCCTCTCTTCTTGGAACGAAGCTTGTAAATCATAGCAACTTCTATTTCTTTTTGTATTGTTTTTATTTGTCAATCTTTTTTTGTGTGCGTGTCCAGAAGCTCTGCTTTTTGTTTGTTTGTTTTTTTACCACTAAACATGATGCCCCCCCTCCTCCTCCTTTTGTTTTTCCTTTTTTTGTTGAAATCTCAGTTAGATCCTTGTACAGGAATCCTTGTGCTGATTATCAGTCAGAAAGATATGCACAGCTTTTAGTTTTGGTAACATTCCTCCTCCTTGTGGTGGTCATTTGCGCAGAAGTTCTGGCCACTTAGTTTTACTCGACCTTCACGTGGGAGTGAAAAGAAAATGATAATTCTATGAAACTGTACTGTGAGGACGGCTGTGATCTGGAACAAATCCCTGTGTTGTACAGGCGGGGGCTGCTGTTTATTTAATGTTTTTCTTTTCTTTTCTTTTTTTTAATAGCCATCTCAATAATACTCTCTTTCACTTGAATGTTGATTTACTTGGACTGCTCCACGCTGTGGCCGACTCTACACGTTGGTGAGCCGGTCAAAACTGAGATGAAGGCCACCTATTGCTTTACTCTTAAATGCCACACTTCTGTTTGCCAGGCCTATGCAAAACTCATCTCAGTGTGGTAACTAGTCAAGGAAGCACTAGATGACTTAAAAACTCCTGGTTTTTTAATTACAAAGCTCAAACTGCTTTTCCACAGTGTTAACCCCCTCACCTCCCGCGTTAATGCTCCGCTGAGCTGTTTCGGTAGTACAAACATCAGCTCTGCTGCTGTTTTCCCGTCTACTGTGTGCAAAGCCTTCCTCATATGTGACCACACTATTGAGTAGTTGGGGCAAGCACATTGTAATTTTTGTGTATTTCCCCTTTGTGCATCGACAACTTAAGGCAATTTTTTTTCTAAAGTCAGGAAATGGTGCAAAATTTGGTGAAAATCATCTCAGATCTTTAGCTTTAAACAACCAGTGTCTGTCGACTTAACAGGATGGAGTAAGTGGACACTTGATTGAAGGGTATTGAAGTAACTGGAATGGTTTAGTGTCAGACTGTGGTGGATAAGGTCAATACTGGTCGTTCCGTTGTGTGGACATTGGACTTAAGTCCCGCGAGCATTCCAGCTGTAAACAGTATTTGGAAGATATTCCACGGCATAGCTCTGCTTGTTTCAAACCCGTTCTTTTCACGGGTGATTGAGTTCTTGAGGAAATGGAACCACGAGAGTCCTAAAAGTGCACCCCCCCCCCCCCCCCCCCACCCCCACCCCGGTCCCCCTGCTCCTGTCCTCTCTGGTCTTCTATCCGTCCCATTATTTTTGACTTCCCTCGGCGCTGCCTGGGGCTGATCTCTTTCCTCGCTCCGTTTCTCTCCCTCTGATGGATCGCAATACACGGTCAGCCCTCAAATTTCTCCACGTGAATCTCTTTTGACATTTTTGTGTATGTATTATATATTACTGTTGATGACTGATGAATATACAGAACTTATTTTTATTTTGTTACATTTCATATATACATGAATATATATTAAAATGTTTACAATAAGATTTTTTTTTTTTTTTAATTTCAAGTGATTTAAATGAATGAAGAGTTGGAAACCCAGAGATGTTGCAGGGGAGTGTCAGTGCTATTTGCTTGTAGTCTAGTTCTTAGTTTACAGTATTGATGATAATAGTATTGATAGCTGCCGTTAAACCTAGTGGAAAATGGAATGTGCATCACGAGCATGTCTTCATACGTCATACCGCCAATGTAAAACATCTCACTGCAACTGTAAAAAGGCCAAGGATACAAGCTGCCTGTCATGTCTGTACACCACCAAATTAAGAACGGTATACTATTAAAATGTATCTTAGATTATCTACATGACTATATATGAATACATATTGTTAAGCTGTACCAACAGTACAAAGTATTTGCTAATTTTACTACACTTTTGTTTTGTATATGTCGGGGGAGTCTTAAGGCATACAAGTTCTTCAAATTGAGTCAGGAGTTTAAAAGCAAACTATATTTTATAAAGGCCTTTTAAGTTATTGCGGCCAAAGCACTGATATTATATATATTTGCTGTAAAGAGAATTTTAAGAGTTTTATTTTTCTGATATTAAAGTTACTTAATAAAGACGGTTTCATTTAAAGCCAAGTGGGACTGCTGTCGTTCATTCATTCATTTATGATGTGAAATGTGTTACTGACGGTTTACGCTCGAGGTTTTTGTGAAGATGTGAATACAAGGGGACAAGCTGCTCGACTGTTTGCAATGCAAATGTACTAAATTTCATATTATTGCCAGACAAGAGCTTAAAAAAAAAATACAAATTTGCTTCCTTGAACACTTAACACCAAAGATGTGCTGCGAACAACGGTCCTGAAACCTTTCACCGGATTTATGAACATGTTTTCATGAATTTCAGCAGAGATCAGCAATTTCGCCCAGTTTTATTTGATGTGCCTGCCATCCCTCCACAAATGTGGTCCATTAAGGGCCGTACATAATCTAGGAGAACAGGGACATCTGCTCCGTGTTCCAGGGCAGTGAGGAAAGTCCTCATTATTTTCTTGCAGCCCTGCTTTTGGGAGTTTTCATAGCCTCCGCGTTATTCTATTGTGTTAAAAGGAAAAGCAAATATGCTACAGACAATCCTCTTTACAAAGGTGAAGAAGTGAATAATGCGGTGGCTCAAAACTTCACAAAAAAAAAAAAATCCTTTGATTTATTCTGTGCACCCGTCTGATCCACAGTTCTGTTCATTGTTGTTGCATTTCTGCTCCTATAGGGTTGAATGGGTCACTCATTAGAATGAGATAAGTTCAAGATTGTCAAATCCTTGCTGCGAATGGACGGTCCTGTTAAACCAGTAATGATTGAAACATTACAAATATTTTCACCACATCCTCTTCAACTAACAGTCCAATCCTGACAAAGATGTAAAGTGAATTAGAATTATGTGAGAGCTTGACTGGATAAAACGGTTAGACCTCCAGGTCTGCACCTGTGAGCTATTCAAACTCGAGCGGTAACATTAGGGTATTTGATGTGTTTGTGTTGTTTTCTGGACATTTTGGTCCAGTAAAGACAGACCAGTTACGAGAGTGACTCATCACGTCACACAGTGGAGTTGCAGGACCAGAACTCGCAGGTCGACTTAATTCAAACGGCGCCGGCTGCTCATTGACTGCTCATTTCATGCACATGTGCAGGTTCTGTGACATGTCTGATGGAGCTCTACACACACACACACACTCAGAATTTCAGGCCATGTTTAATTATATACTCTCACATAAAAAATACAAATAAAATGTATATCTGCAATCTGTCTTAGTAGTCAAGATCAACTCATCTGAGCTGACTTGGCTCCTATAATAACTGTTAATAAAACAAAGTTCCCCCTTAAAAAGGACAAACGCAAAAAAATAAAATGTTTTTCCATCGAACATAAAAACTTAGCTCAAAAGGGTTAAATTACTTTTTCTTTTTAAAGAGCAACCCACAGCTCAGTTTTTCTGCATTTGTTAAACAGCAGTATCCTCAAATTTAAACTAAAACCTTAAAGGAAAAGACAAGTTAAAAAAAAAAAAAAGACACCTTACAAATGGATAAAAGGGAAAATGCACAGAATTGCAGTTTGAGGAGAGTCATGTGAATTTAAAACGTTTGTCATATTTGCTTCAGAACTACAAAGACGTTTACATCAGTCATCACACTAAAATCCAGCTGGTGTCGCTTTCTGCTCTCAGTTGATTTCATGTATAAGGAAAGTTCAAGGAGCCCGATTCAAAAAAAAAAAGTTCACATTGACGTTACAGTTCATGCAAACATTGACATGCAGCTTCGAACACAAAGTTATTTACATGGATTAAAATGAATAGCGTTGAAAATCGCAAAAAAAATAAAAGACCAGCCAAAAGAAAACCTACCACGGATGTACATGCCTATATAGAAAAAGGCCTTAAAAAGGTGTCTTATAATAACATTAAGAATGTTTCTCAATAGAACTGCACTAAAATGTCACCAATTCTCTCCCTTATTTGTAGTGTAGGACCACCATCCCAGAACTATGGCTAATGAAAGAACTCCAGAAAAAGTGCTACGACTCACTTAAAGTAACAAAAATAAAACTAAAGTCTCAGTATTGCTGGGATCAGTTTTAAACTCTTTGTAAGTAAACGATACACACAGGACACCTGAATGTTGTAGTACACCAGCAGGCTGCCTGTCAGAAGATATAGGATTCTCAGCTCAGCAGTTGAGTTTGTTTAAAAAAACAAAAAAAAACAACAACAATCATCTCTACATGAACACAGCTCAGGCAGCTGACCGGACTTCTCACTCTCATGATCGCACAGGACTTATTTATAGTGCATCTCTGAGCAATCAGTACTTTGGTTTGCCAAAAACTCAAAAAAAAAAAAAAAAAAGTCCGTTCTTTGCACTGAAATTCAATCCAAGATATAAAACATAGACTTTTGGCCTGTTTCCAGCTTCAAATCCATTGAAACAAAAACCATCTGATCTCCGTTTTTATTTTTTGTTGAAGCATAAACATAAAATAAAAATAAAAAGGCAGTTAAGCGAAGGCCTCTGAAACTCATCTTTTGTGGCTGCGTGAAGCAGGCCGCTGCCCGAAAAGCAACCAGGCCTGAAACAGGCCGAGTCCCGATGAACGACCATCTCATCAGTCGCTTTGGGAAAGTGGCGACGCGACGACGGTGAAAGAGTAAAGCATTGCATCATGAGTGGAACGGCTGGTACTTTCAAGGCTGGTGAAGAAGATAAAGTGCAGCTGTGACCTGCAGACGATATTAAATCATGACCCGAACAGTAACCAGACCTTCTGCTCACCGTGCCACATCTCCAGTAACAGGAAGAAACTAAACAGCTGAAGACCACAGACTGGCCAAAAATGTAATAAAAAAAACCCGCCATGTTTAGACTCTTATTCCTGTGCAGTGCAAGTCCTTTAATTCTGTCAGGTCTGACTTGATTCATTGGCTGCGGGGTGGGAGGTGATGTCGAGAAGTGATCCGACATGCGATTGGATTGTAACTCCAGGTTTGATCAGTCTGTAACAGCATGAATAAAAAAAAACAAGAAAAGACTGCAGTATTCCGACGCCCGAATACGAGCTGCTGTACAGCACTCTGATGTTCATAGTTTTAATGTCTTTCAGTAGTCCGTTTCTGTGTTAGTATACATTCCAGTTCCAGTTGATCTGAAGATCATCTGCTTTTTAACCCGTCGCTATACCGGACATCCTTTCTCTATTCGTCCTGGTTACCGCTCCGGTGTCACCTGGCATCAACAATTTACAAAAAAGTCTTTACCACTTGTGGCCTCAGTCCAGAGGTTGTGGGTCTGCTATCGGCATGGTGTGCAGAACCTCGTCCAGTAACTGCAGAGCTCTGTGCAGGTGGATCTCGATCCAGCAGGGGGTCTCCTTGATGCTCTGGCGGGGGTAGTCGGGCCCCCAGCCCTTCACGAAACTCATCCTGAGAATACACAGCCTGCGGAGGTCGTCCACCCCGATGCCGGCTGCTGCTGACAGACCTGATGACGAGAGTCATTATCAGCCCGGTGTGACGTCGCGAAGTGTGACTTGGGAAGCTGAGGCCGCACCCATTCAATGGAAAAGTGAAGTTCATTTTAACACATTTGCAAGTGTGACGAGCGACAAGAGGAGCGAGTTCGTCCTGTTGAACTGGAACGACGCAGAGACCAGGGAGTTCTGCTGCTCTGCGGGGAGTCCCGAAGACCGGGACTTGACCTTTGTTTAATTCTGTTACCTCTATTATGATGACGATAATGATGTCATCAAACTCGTGCACCACATGGAGGCTGGGAATTAATTAAACCCATCTAGTGCGACTGAAACCAGGGTTGGTAACTATTGTGACACGCATCATCTCCCACTGGTTTCAAAAATAGGTTTCATTTGTCAGTTTCAGTAGGAAAATGCAGATTTTTCCCGGTGGCGCCACTGTGCAGTACAATAAATTCAATTTAAGATGACATCAGATCTGTTTTCTGTCATTCTGCCGAGTACAATGATTTACAACAAGATAAAAAAAAAAAATAGATAACAATTACTGTATCTTACTGATAGCCGGAGCGATTCCTCCCACCGATCCAGGCCCGGGTATGTTTCCGGCCACAGCTGCCGCCTGTGCTGTCGCAGCTGCTTGAGCCGTAGCGGCCTGCTGCTGCATCTGTCTGTGACACTGACGGAGGTCGAACACCTGGATCGGACGAATGGAGAGGAGTTTGAGTCGTGCAAACGACTGCCTCTCTCCGATACGATGTGTACGGGGGTCGCCGTCAAACAGAAAAAAGCCGGCGGCGTCCGCACCTTGATGTGAGCGCTGGGGTAGATTTTGTGCACAGCGTCTCCCGGTGCTCTGCCCGCCTCTCTGTCAAGGTAGTAACTCTGGACAAACACTGCGTGGTCACTGAGGCACCGCACCCACACGTCTCCCTCACCTTTACACTCCAGCTGGACTCCTTTACCGATGTGAAGTCTGGCAGAGAGAGCAAGTGGGAAAACACAACGGGATCGGGAAATGTGTATTGATGAAACATCTTCTCAATTAAACAGTTATTTTTTTTTGTCAGGGGGATAGCAGTGTTTCCGGAACAGAGCTGGAAATGTGGATATTTCTGTAGCTTCTCCACAGGGACAGATTGTCTCGTCTTACTCGTTTCTCTAAAACACATATAGTTCCGGCCTTTTGGTCTCTTACCTCGCTCTCTCGATAGCCTCCGTGCGATGGACGTTGCTCAGCTGACCCAAACAAAACCGGTCTCCCCCCGAGGGGTCCACGTAACCGTCCACCGTCACGATGGGGCAAGAGGAGGGGACTTTAAATGTCTCCCCGACTTGAACGTCCATCTCGAAATATGCAATGGAGCACCAGTAATCGGGAACTGAGAGCAGAAAAGACGGGGACCAGTGGTGGGGTTGAGCCATAAACAAAACAGCAGTTCAACTAACGGTTCTGTCATCTCACCTGGATGGTTGGATATGGGCGGCTGGAAGGCGAGGTCGTTATGTACCGGCCCTGAGGGGACGAGAGAAAACCGTGAGCGACTTGAATTGTCGGATGGAGCAAAGAGTTGCGGTTAACGGAATGCTCTCACAGTAGTGCGCAGGATGTGGCATTGCGGGGTGGTGCTGGAGGTGACCGTTGGCGTGGTGGGGGAGGTTCGGGGTGAAACCGCTATTCCTGGACCAGTTGGAGCTGGCGGCTGAGGAGGAAACAGAAGCGCCGTCACAAAGCGGCAAAGCATTTGGGGAAACATCTTCAGAGCGTGTTCAATAATATCTTGTGACTGTGTCATACTGCCTGAGCCGACAGGGATGGCGGGGAAAGCCGCTGCGGAGGCCGAGGCAGAGGCCTCGGGGGGCGGGAGCAGGTTCGGGGCTGCGAATGATTCGGGAGGGGGCGGGCGGCTGCCGGATGGCGGGTGCTGGATGGTCTGAAGAGAGTGCACCCCCTCGATGGTGGGTAGACTCTGCGGTCCGTCAAAGTCGTACTCATCTTTGACCATCAGAGCCGAGCTGGGTCCGGAAGGGGTGAGCGTGAGTCCCGATAAGTCTGTGGAGCAACACGTGAAGATGTTATCAAGCCTGCCTCCAGAGACAAGACACACAGTGAGGAGTCTGTATTCAACTTTTTACATCATCTCTGGAAAACTCAATGTGACGAGAAACCATTCATTGTTCGCTGCTGAAAAATGAAGTTAAAATTACAGATGGATTTTCATACAAAGTCAGAGGTGAACAAACAACGCTGCGGTTATTGATGGAACCATCATGATATGGCTGGCTGAGGTGGAGGTTGCCGCGGTGACGGAGAAACCGGTTCACTGTCATTCAAAACCACAGAATTTCTTACAAAAACGTCACCCTTACCAAAACGGCGCTCATAAAGAAGGACCTTTCTGTGTAAATGCGTCGGATCAGTCTTGATCACGCAGTGTAATGTGACTACAGAACGTGGGTTCTGCCTGTGAGAAAGAAGATGCATTTTATTTGATTTTCTTTTTTAAAAATGATACAAAATCATAACCTGTATTGCAAAAATAGTGCAGAAGAGATCAAATAATTTCAAGAACTACATACATCCTAAAACACCGGTTTGACCTTTGGGGAGGCGACACAGGTGAAAAAAAATGCATTTTATATCAACGTTCATTAAACTATAACACCATCTATTTCACATTTTACACTTCCATCTTGTTTTTAGTCATAATTTACTGAGTTTCTTTACACTTAAGTATGGATATATCATCATGCAAGATTACTGTAATAAATGTGGAGACAATGAAATTAATTCTATTCTCTCTGTATCATATAATGTAATGAATTAGGTGAATTATGCAGTTGCTTTGGCTTTCCAGCACTTTGAGAAATGGCAAATGATGCCACACGGTTCATATTTTACTACACATGAAACAAACAAAAGAAAGCTACGTTCGGTCGAAATCAAATTACAAGTTAAAAACCAGTGTCACTGCACTCGACAAGCAAGGCCTTTGTATGTACTCCACGCCCCACTTCATTATGTGCGGCAGACTTCAGTTTCCTCCCCACGAGGCAGCTTTTCACTTCACTTCCGTGCACACGCACAATAAAACACAGCTGAAATGATTCCCGTGCCTTTCAACGCTTGTCTGGCTTGTGCGGCTCACCTATGCCGGGGGACACCACTCTCTCGTAGTGATAGGGGTTGACGCACACGCTGTCACACTTCAGGTCAAAGGCAAACTGGCAGTATTTAACGTGCTTGAGCTCGTTCTTGTGCAGGTCGGGCCATCGCCACAGCCGGGCGTAGATGACGTGAGGGAAGCCTTTACGTCCAGCCACCTGAGGAGAGCGACGACCAAGTCAGAGAGGAATGCGAGGGGGAAATTCAATCTAAAACACTGGTAAACTGTTAATGATCTTTTTTTTTTTCTGGTTGTTTGTAGTAAAAAAAAAAAAAAAAAAAGCCAAAGAGTGTGACTTTTTGGCAAGTCAGATGATATTCAATTTGCAATGGCAAATCCTCTCTACGTTTTGGAAAATTCTCGCATCCAATAATAAAAGCCATTTATTAGCTGCAGTTGTAAATTCCGTCTTGAATAACAAACTCAGAACAAAACAAACCAACGCCAAATACTTGACATTTATGCGCCGGTGTGCACTCACTGAGCACTACAGTCAAGTATAATGTGTAATCCTCCGCCGTCCGTGTACTTCATCCCTCCTACCTGCAGCCGACCATCCAGCGTCCTCTGGATGGTCACGCACTTGCTGGGATGAGCCCCGTTGGTGGTGATGGCCGTGATGAGCGAGTCCAGCTCGTCTTTCTTCTCCTTCAGCTTCTTCACCAGGCTCTCGATGGCCCGCTTGGCGAACGTCTCGCTCTCGCCGCCCTGCCTGTGGCACATCAGGCTGTGCACGATGCTCAGGCAGGCGTCGTTGCTGGTGGGCGTGCTGGTGATGGACATCTCAGCTTTCTTCGGCTGAACTTCGAGGGGGGTATATGTGCCTCTGACGCCGTTTCCCTGCAACTGATGAATCACTGCAGGGATTATATAAAATATTGTTTTTCAATGTAAGTAACTTTAATAGTGTAATCATCATTATTTGCGCATTGAAATAGATATATCCTATCTGTAATTAGTGGTAATTGTCATCCACTCTGAACACAACCAGCATAATTTATTATGCTGGTTGTGTTCAGAGTGGATGACAATTCAACTTTCAACTTTCCAAAAATGCCCACATCCTGCCATACCTACAGTTTCACGAAATTAAAGGGCTAGCGCATACATAACTTTTTCTTTTTTTTTTTTTTTATATATTGATGTATTTTACTTTGCATCATTGCGGTATTTTGCTGCTGAAACTAGACAGTCTGCAGTGACATGTATGCACATGCAGAGCATGCAGACTGCACACAGAAAGCTCCCAAACAATTCTCACTGTAAGGCGAGAGCGCTAACCATTGCTCCATTGTGTATTAAATTATTCCTCTGCATAAATGGTTAATTGCTTTGTAAAAATATAATTAGGTAGAAACTTCAAATAACCCCCCTGCATATTTTTGACTGTTCTTGCAGTTTGGTTTTACTGTGAAGGGCCTCACCGGATGTAAGTGCGCTCTATTAGCGTTCCGGTTGTTAGCTTTCAGCTGGTAGCAGCGCTGCTAACAGTAGCAGGCACGTTTGTTTATTTAGAGCGAGCGAGCAGCAATAAACCCTTCTCCACTTTGTTTTACAGCGAGCAACCAAACGATCCTCAGCTACCATCAAGCCGCTGCTCGTTAAACGCCGGCGGAGAGGTTTAAAGTGTAGTTTTTTTTAAGTAGCTACCTGGAGTTAGCCGGGTTAGCGGGCGGACCGTCCCTCGCCCTGCCTCCGTCACTGCAGTGACCGGACCTCCCAGGTGATCCAGATAAACTCCACCTGCTGCTCACAGACACGCCATGAGAAGATCTCCACTCCCCGGGCTGCAGTTTTGCATCCTCTGGTATGGAGTTTGAAAAGAGCGTCAGATTTCAGATTTCATGACAACTCCGTCCCACTCCACTCGTTTCTCTGTTTCCTTCCATGGCGCGCCGCGCATGCGCAGACCAATGAATCAGAAAGTTCGTTCAAAAAGACTGATCACATTTATTTGAAGCAACAAGACACTCCACTCTGAAACTCTGGGAAGGACTAAAGCATACAGGGAATGCCCATTGCATGTCTTTAATTGAATTCAAGTGAATTTTATTTGTGATACACCAGTTACAGACAATTTTACATTGAAACCCCCCCAACTATTCCTGAGCAAGCAAAGGGGGTTATGTAAATGAAACAACTTCTGCAGGATCAGACTCAGGTTTTTATTATGGTGATGTTAGTTCGAATTGTAAGGTATCTGTCTCATTTTTATTATTTTACTTTATTCTAGATTACTTGTTATTGCATACAAGAGGTTGAGGTGGTGGAGGTACCGGTACAACGACAGAGAGGATGAATACAATAAACTTGAAGAAACACAAAATCCCCCAAATAGTTCAGAGTATTTTGTGCTAAAGTACCTTTCGAATCACCTCATCGGACCTGACCTGAACAGGGTGACCCTCTTGATTTTTCCTGCTGCTATGATCTTCACCAGCTGGTACAGTTTTCCTGAAGATGGAAGATCACTTGTGCACATCACATCTCGTAATATCCGACAGCAACAGTACATCAGTCTAATTTGGTATGGATGTTCACACATTCATTCATGTGTGATCCATTTCTTTGCCACTTTGTTAATTTCTTAGATTAATCCAACACTTATACTGCAACTGACAAACACATGTAATGCGAGATGATTTATCTCGAGGCGGCATGAAATGTGTCATTTGAAGTTTTCTGTAATGAAGCAGTGGAATTATAGCGAAGGTGCCACATCACAGCTGCTGGTTTCACACTGGATTTTCTCCTCTGTGATAAATGAGGCACAGAGTCGAGTGAAATTTGATGCTCTGATGTTTAGTTGGCAGTAGAAGTGTTTAACCTTGATGATGCTTTCGTTTTGCCACAATAATGAAAATACAATAGCATGTCCTCTCTCTATCTCTATCTATCTCTTTTTCTCTCTCTCTCTCTCTCTCTCTCTCTCTCTCATAATTGTAATTGCGCATCATGTTTTTCTTTGTTACCCTCTCCTCTTTGATCCCAGTCTCTTGTTTTTATTTATGTTGAATAACCTTAACCAGGGAAGTCAATAAAGAATCCTCTCCAGAGTGTTCTTGGACTGTTTTTCTCACCTCAGCCTATACGTCCTTGATTCCTTCCTCTGAATGACTTTTTTTTTCCTGTGTCCAAGAGAACAGGAGACAGACAAAGCATTAAACATAAATACTATAAAGACAAAAGCAAAACAAGAGACGTGTTGATTATATTTATAGTATGACATGTGACAAATACAAAATAAAATCCATTCTTTCTCGCTTTCCCTACAGTGTCCATCAGAGGGCAGTAACGACCTGTTTTTAAATCCTTCACCAGTTTATATGTGAACTTCCGAGTAGAAAACTTTGATTCATTTGGCTGTAAGACCTCTCACTTTACTCTCCGTTTTGTGTTATACAGGTGGCATGAAACATAAGATGGTATTGATAAACTCATTAAGGAATGCACGGTGTTGTGGTGGTCTGCCCTTTTGAATATTGTTGGTTCGCGTGCAGGCTTGGGGAGGCTCTGTGTAGAATGTGTGTGTAAAATAGACAATCCCACATTGTATGGGTGTCTATGTAGGTTGATTTGCACTTGTTTGTCTCAAAAAAGGACAACTATTTTTTATAAATGTGTAAATATCATTATTATGTATATGATAAATTAATTATAAATCACGTGTCCTTCAAAAAGATGTGAGACAAGCATTTATGGTCACAGGTTTCACTTCCAGGCAGGGCTTAATTGTTTCCCTTCCGTTATATCCACATATTCAGTTTCACCCTTGAGATTTGTCAGATGCACATAAATACATCCCTTCCCTGTTGATGGCCTAAGAAATTGAATTTCACTCCTGTCATTCCTTTGCATGCTTCACAAATGTCCCACAGGAGCAGACAGGACTGAGTGCAAACAGAACAGTCGCTGCAAAAAAAATTCTTTAGCATGAAGTGACGTGTCAGTTGGCCTCGTGACTGCGCCTCACTCTTTATATGTAGTAAGATGCAATTCTGCAGGATGCTGTTAGTGACATCAATGGAATCAGAACATTAAAAAGATATATACTGACTTTATATTTTTTCCCCTCAAGCATAACAACTAAAAGGTGAACATTAAATGTCAGGTAATTATGTCAGTTTATAGTTTAAAAAAAAACCCAACAACAACAAAATAACCTGTATGGGGTTTACAGTAAAAGCAGAGCAGCCAGAAGCTTACTGATCAAAACTTGTTTATAATATTGTAAGGCACTGATGCCACTAATGCACACACACACAATACACAAACCAGTGAAATGCTGTGATTGGCTGATTGCTGATGGTCTTCAGGGTCTGCTCTGTAGAGCTGAATCAGTTTGTTATAGATCACCTTGACAACCGTCCCCCAGAGGCATGATTGCAGTGTGTGTGTGCGTGTGTGTGTGTATGTGTGTGTGTGTGTGTGCGCGCGCGCGAGCACACCTCTCACCATACACGTACTGACAAAGACACAAACATAAATAGAAGTAGACAAGCAGGAAGGGAGTGTGAGTGATGGGATGTGACTACCTCTCCATCAGACTTGGCAGTTGTTTTGAAAAAAGAAAAGAAAAAAAAAACCTGGATAAAAGGACAGCAGCTTTTTATTTGACACACAGAGTCACTTGTTTATAACCTCCTCACTGCTGCTTCCTCCTGAGTGTCATCACTTCAGTTTTGATATCAATAGCGGTAACCTGTTAAATACAATTGGCACAATAAACCGCCTTTCTGGTTTAGTTGTAAAAAAATGTGCGGTAATTGAATGTTTATCCCTTTTTCTAAGACAACCAACATTTAATATATGGCAGTTTTTCGGAATTTGTATCTGTTTTTTATGTATACCAAATGTGATGAGCGATGAGCTCACAGACAAAAATTAATCAGTCTCAACATTACTGGTGTAATAGTAATCAGCTACTTGTTTTACTCTCAAAAGTAGTGGTGCTGGAATTACACTGACTAAATTATGATTCAGAAAACACTACAATATGTGATTATATTACTAATTACTGATTTAGGACCCAAGTACCAACTTGTCACCAGAAAAGTAGCTATAATTCCAAAACAAATGGAATGAGTGGAAAATATAATTTTAAGCTCTTTCTACAGTCGCTCTGCTTCCTTCATCCCTTCTTTTTTCATTCACTCCTCTCTAATTGTGCCTGACTTTGCCCTCCTTCATAAAGGAAGTGCGCTTCATGGGCCAGGAAACAATCCAATACACTTTAGATCTGAGTCCTGATAGGAGTCCTTGCATTAGTTTGTGGCCTGTTGAAGAATGTCCAATCCAATATACCACCGTAAAATTTTACTGTGACAAAACGCTGGTAACTATTAATAAGTTGACTCCATATCACGATGCACACTCGTGAATGTCAACAGGCCTCTGCGTTAAATGGCCGTATCTCAACATCTTTGTCATTCTTTTGGAGTGACATTGATATATGAGGAGTTATGGTGTGTGCAGAGAGACAGAGGTCATCCAAAGCAGTGGAAGGTGTGAAGGGGAGGTGAAAAGAGGAGAGTACAGTCGGGGTTAACTGGATGATAAAATTGTCAGGAGTGATCTGTTATCGTGGCGTCCCAGCTGGGTTGAAGGACACTGACTAAAGGACAGCAGGACGAACCGGAGGTGGCAGAGCTGAGGATGGAGAGGGTTTCACTGGGAGTGAGTAGAACAGTCGGGATTAAGAATGTATGCTGGGGAGACGATGGCTATGTAGGGAAGAGGATGCTGAGGATGGAGCTGCCTGTCAAGACGAGAAGAGGAAGGCCAGAGAGGAATGTGTTCATGGCGCGATGAGGGAGGAAATGCAGGTGAATGGCGTGAAGGAGGAGGAGGATACAGTGGACAGGAGGGGGTTGTAAGAACATCATCCACTGTTACAACATCGATACGAGGAAATGGCCAAAGAAGAACATCGATTGACGATGTCTGTTCTGGTTGCACAGTGGTAAAGTGGTTAAATAGTAACTACCAGGGTTTTCTGTGTGGAGTATGTAAGATCTCCCTCGTGGTGTATGGGCTTTCTCCGGGTTCTTTGGCATCCAGCGACAACCCAAAAACATGGATATGAGATGAATTGTGGCCTCTCAGTTGATGACATGGTTGGATGAGAGTGAATCAGTCCTCAAGGATCTTCAGATGGACAAAAGCAGTGGAGAAGATGAATGAATGGATGGCTACGCAAAATAGTACGGCATTGCCATGAAAGTGTCCCTCTCGGTTCAGATGAAAATGTTGAGATTGAATGTATTTCGTCCTGTAATTAATATTTCCTCTTCAGCTGTACAGTGAGTTTCTTTTCT
>NC_137656.1:13431073-13433573 GCF_963422515.1 Blennius ocellaris
TTGATCTGATAAATTCGATCATTGACAAAGAGAAACCTTCGTATCTGAGAGTGAAAAGTTTTTTAAATGTGGATTAAATACATACTAGACATGCTCTGTTGGCACGGTACACATACCTGAATTATAGTCACCATGTGGTTTAGTCACACGCTTATATGAGTGAAGACTAAATAATTCATGTGATCCATGTAAATAATCAATGTGCAGCTCTTCAAGTCTTCACAAACAATATCAGTGTCTGTGTTTCATATTCAATGTTATTATTGCTTGTTGTTATTTATAAGTTTCTTCTTGTGTACTTTCATATGAATATTTGCAGCTTTACATGTTTTCTTTATTGATATGGCAATGTATCACACTTTGTTGTAGCTGCCTTTGCTTCGTCTCTTGTTTTCTCTTGTGTTTCTTGTCTTGAGTTTCCCATGAGTTTTCAACCTTTTGTAGAATCGTTCCCTCCCCAGATTGTTCCACTCGTGTCTCTTCTTCTTTCCCAGTGTATTGATACATGTGAAGGTGTACTAGTACACCTTCACATGTACACCTTCACATGCTTAGTTTGGTTTTTTTTCTACACATCTTAGTATAGGATCTGATTACATTGAACCCTTGTACAATTCCTGCATTTGTGTAATAGATATGTGTAAGTTTGAATGCCGCTTTCTGAACTCTGCTGCACAATAGACACATGTATGAAGCCTCTTTGAAAAAAAAAAAACTCTGTCTTTTTTCAAACCAGCTCTGCAGAACATATCAGGAAACTCTTAAAAAAAAAAGACCAAACTCAAGATGTAATCCTGCATTTTTGTGGTCGATAACAATGAGGTCATTCCTGTCACTGTTTAGCTAACAAAAACATGGCTGTCCAACAACACATATTTGTTGGGCCGATGCTAAGACTGCTAATTTTATTTTTTGTAATTTTTTTTTATTCAGCTGTATTCTTTTGCCTGGTTTCTGGAGTTTTAGCTTATTTTGTGTTCCTGTTTCCTGATTGAGTCCAGTACCTTGTTATCACAACTACACCATTGCAGTAATACATGTAACCGTTGGGTTAATTATTCCTTCTCCTACTTCTTTGTCTGACTCAACGTGATATCACGGGGCAAACTTGCACTGCAAGACTCAACAACTGGAAAAAGATGAAAAAAAAAAAGCTTTTTTATTTCAGACATACCCAGCAGCGTTTCCCAAAATTGCCTTCAAGGTAACATTTCAAGGGGCTGCATACGCGTGTACGTATTAACAATCTTTTCTCTTTGTGAGAATGCAGGTAAAGCCCATTTAAACCTGTGCTTTATCTTGTCACAATGTCAGCATGCTGGCCTGTTGGTTGATCAAATTCATCCTTTTTTACTGCACTTTTTCAGCCTTAATCTTTCGGCTTCAAATCAATTTGGTCCACTGTGCTTCATCTTGGTTCAAAACTTTAACGCCAGTGCATTTATTTAATCAACTGAAATATCCATCATACCTTCATTTCTTTCTTTCTCTTTTTACAACCTCAGCAGTAAGGATGTGGTGAACTATTGACATGGTGATACCCAGACCCAAATGTACAACCATTTAGTTGGTTTTATCAAGATCCAGAGAGCAAGGAAGGCTGCTGTGGAAAATGTATCTGAAATCAAGTCGCTGTGGCAGCAGACTTAACAAAGCAGCCCCAGGTGTCATCTTGGTTGGTCGCACGATTTCCCAGTTGCATGCATGGTAGAGCCCACCAGGGGGATTAATTTGTAGATAGCATCATGATCAGATGTCTGAAACCACCTCGGTTAGCTCGAAGCTCCCTCTGAAGGTCTGAACTCCTCACCCCGGTCTGTTAGTGTAGGTCTATATCTGCTACGACGGAAACACATTCAAACCTTCTGTAGCTGAGATGTCAGTCTTTTTGGTGCGAACCAGAGCTCATGACTCTCAGTGAGGATTACGATGTCGATATACTGGTGGAGAGAGTTTTGCTTTAGTATCTTCACCACCGCATTGCAGCGACCATTCCACCTCACTCATTCCTCGTGAGCACGACACACACATTCCTGAACTTCTCGCTTGCAAAATCAGGACCAATCCAACATATTCTCAAAAAGCGTCTCCATAAATATTAACATGAAAGTCATGTAACCATCAAATAAACTGCAGTGGTGAGTCTCTCACAGGCTTTGTATTCTTCAGTGTTTGGTTGCAGTTCAGTACATATGAGCAGTGAAGAAGATGATTAATTGATAAAGGAGAACATCTGAGCAGCAATCACATCAATTTAACCTGAAGAAGAATAATCCTTAGCCCCGACTAAGATTAGTGAAAGTTAAACATTTTTCCTACTGTCCTCCAGATGGTGTGTTACATTTATTAGCAGGTTTTTAATATATTCTCATCTGTTTTACCACAGCAATGGACATGGGGTAGTTCCAGAGGCTTATTTGACTTGTATTCATTGCTGTGATTGTCAGTGACGAAGTTCACCGTTTCTCCTGCTGCTCCAGACCATGTTATGAAATTCATT